>NC_069129.1:74733678-75067844 GCF_026914265.1 Mya arenaria
AAATTGCCCCTGTTTCGCAAAGGCCACCATTGAGCAGAATGCCCCTGTTTCGCAAAGGCCACCGTTAAGCAAATTGCCCCTGTTTCGCAAAGGCCACCATTGAACAAATTGCCGCTATTCATCAAATGCCATTGTAGAGCAAATTGACAAACACTGAGCCATGTCCTATCACAGCTTTGCAGACAGCCTGACAGACAGACAGACAGACAGACAGACAGACGGACGGACGGACGGACGGACGGACGGACGGACGGACGGACAGACAGACAGACAGACAGACAGACAGACAGAATAAACCACAGGAGGCAAGCATGTTAAAAAAAAAATCGTTTTTTTTTTTTTTTTTTTTTTTTTTTTTTTTAAGTGTTTTGCCAAACATGAGTTAAGTATACTATACAAATATGTTCACTAATGTCCTACGATGATTTTGGAATGTACGCTGGATGCACTTTTTTTTTTTATAAAATCTATTTCCGTAACCCTAGCCTAACCCTAGGTGTATTTTGCTTTTAAAATAAATTGCCTGCCTGCCAACTGTTAGCTGGCTGTCAATTGCCAGCTGGCTGCCAACTGTTAGCTGTTAACAGGCTGCCAGCTGGCTGCCAACTGTTAGCTGGCTGTCAATTGCCAGCTGGCAGCCGTACACAAGGCGGCTGCCAAAGGTCGAGCTAGGCTCTTCATGGCTAAGTTTAAAGTGGCTGCCAACTGTTAGCTGGCTGTCAATTGCCAGCTGGCTGCCAACTGTTAGCTGTTAACCGCTGGTTGCCAACTGTTAGCTGGCTGCCAATTGCCAGCTGGCAGCCGTTCACAAGGCGGCTGCCAAAGCGGCTGTATACTGTCAACTGGCTGCCAATTGCCAGCTGCCAATTGTCAGCCGGCTGCCAATTGCCAGCTGGCTGCCAACTGTTAGCTGTTAACAGCTGGTTGCCAACTGTTAGCTGGCTGCCAATTGCCAGCTGGCAGACGTTCACAAGGCGGCTGCCAAAGCGGCTGTATACTGTCAACTGGCTGCCAATTGCCAGCTGCCAATTGTCAGCCGGCTGCCAATTGCCAGCTGGCTGCCAACTGTTAGCTGTTAACAGCTGGTTGCCAACTGTTAGCTGGCTGCCAATTGCCAGCTGGCAGCCGTTCACAAGGCGGCTGCCAAAGCGGCTGTATACTGTCAACTGGCTGCCAATTGCCGGCTGCCAATTGCCAGCTGGCTGCCAACTGTTAGCTGTTAACAGCTGGTTGCCAACTGTTAGCTGGCTGCCAATTGCCAGCTGGCAGACGTTCACAAGGCGGCTGCCAAAGCGGCTGTATACTGTCAACTGGCTGCCAATTGCCAGCTGCCAATTGTCAGCCGGCTGCCAATTGCCAGCTGGCTGCCAACTGTTAGCTGTTAACAGCTGGTTGCCAACTGTTAGCTGGCTGCCAATTGCCAGCTGGCAGACGTTCACAAGGCGGCTGCCAAAGCGGCTGTATACTGTCAACTGGCTGCCAATTGCCAGCTGCCAATTGTCAGCCGGCTGACAATTGCCAGCTGGCTGCCAACTGTTAGCTGTTAACAGCTGGTTGCCAACTGTTAGCTGGCTGCCAATTGCCAGCTGGCAGACGTTCACAAGGCGGCTGCCAAAGCGGCTGTATACTGTCAACTGGCTGCCAATTGCCAGCTGCCAATTGTCAGCTGGATGCCAACTGTAAACTGGCTGCCAATTGGCAGCTGGTTGCCAACTGTAAAGTGCCTAAATCTGCATTTTCCCGTTTGGGACTGCATATTCCCGTTTCGGACTGCATATTCCCGTGCAAAACCCTAACCCTAATCCTAGTTTGACGGGAATATGCAGTCCGAAACGGGAATATGCAGTCCCGGACTGCACATTCCCGTTTCAACCAAAATCCTATTTGCGGCCTCATTCTGCAGGTGAAAAGGCCACCGTTAAGCAAATTGCCCCTGTTTATAGCAAAGGCCACCATTGAACAAAATGCAGCTACTCATCAATTGCCGTTGTAGAGCAAATTGCCCCTGTTTCGCAAAGGCCACCATTGAGCAGAATGCCCCTGTTTCGCAAAGGCCACCGTTAAGCAAATTGCCCCTGTTTCGCAAAGGCCACCATTGAACAAATTGCCGCTTTTCATCAAATGCCATTGTAGAGCAAATTGACAAACACTGAGCCATGTCCTATCACAGCTTTGCAGACAGCCTGACAGACAGACAGACAGACAGACAGACAGACGGACGGACGGACGGACGGACGGACGGACGGACGGACGGACAGACAGACAGACAGACAGACAGACAGAATAAACCACAGGAGGCAAGCATGTTAAAAAAAAAATCGTTTTTTTTTTTTTTTTTTTTTTTTTTTTTTTTAAGTGTTTTGCCAAACATGAGTTAAGTATACTATACAAATATGTTCACTAATGTCCTACGATGATTTTGGAATGTACGCTGGATGCACTTTTTTTTTTTATAAAATCTATTTCCGTAACCCTAGCCTAACCCTAGGTGTATTTTGCTTTTAAAATAAATTGCCTGCCTGCCAACTGTTAGCTGGCTGTCAATTGCCAGCTGGCTGCCAACTGTTAGCTGTTAACAGGCTGCCAGCTGGCTTCCAACTGTTAGCTGGCTGCCAATTGCCAGCTGGCAGCCGTACACAAGGCGGCTGCCAAAGGTCGAGCTAGGCTCTTCATGGCTAAGTTTAAAGTGGCTGCCAACTGTTAGCTGGCTGTCAATTGCCAGCTGGCTGCCAACTGTTAGCTGTTAACCGCTGGTTGCCAACTGTTAGCTGGCTGCCAATTGCCAGCTGGCAGACGTTCACAAGGCGGCTGCCAAAGCGGCTGTATACTGTCAACTGGCTGCCAATTGCCAGCTGCCAATTGTCAGCCGGCTGCCAATTGCCAGCTGGCTGCCAACTGTTAGCTGTTAACAGCTGGTTGCCAACTGTTAGCTGGCTGCCAATTGCCAGCTGGCAGACGTTTACAAGGCGGCTGCCAAAGCGGCTGTATACTGTCAACTGGCTGCCAATTGCCAGCTGCCAATTGTCAGCCGGCTGCCAATTGCCAGCTGGCTGCCAACTGTTAGCTGTTAACAGCTGGTTGCCAACTGTTAGCTGACTGCCAATTGCCAGCTGGCAGCCGTTCACAAGGCGGCTGCCAAAGCGGCTGTATACTGTCAACTGGCTGCCAATTGCCGGCTGCCAATTGCCAGCTGGCTGCCAACTGTTAGCTGTTAACAGCTGGTTGCCAACTGTTAGCTGGCTGCCAATTGCCAGCTGGCAGACGTTCACAAGGCGGCTGCCAAAGCGGCTGTATACTGTCAACTGGCTGCCAATTGCCAGCTGCCAATTGTCAGCTGGATGCCAATTGCCAGCTGGCTGCCAACTGTTAGCTGTTAACAGCTGGTTGCCAACTGTTAGCTGGCTGCCAATTGCCAGCTGGCAGACGTTCACAAGGCGGCTGCCAAAGCGGCTGTATACTGTCAACTGGCTGCCAATTGCCAGCTGCCAATTGTCAGCCGGATGACAATTGCCAGCTGGCTGCCAACTGTTAGCTGTTAACAGCTGGTTGCCAACTGTTAGCTGGCTGCCAATTGCCAGCTGGCAGACGTTCACAAGGCGGCTGCCAAAGCGGCTGTATACTGTCAACTGGCTGCCAATTGCCAGCTGCCAATTGTCAGCTGGATGCCAACTGTAAACTGGCTGCCAATTGGCAGCTGGTTGCCAACTATAAAGTGCCTAAATCTGCATTTTCCCGTTTCGGACTGCATATTCCCGTTTCGGACTGCATATTCCCGTGCAAAACCCTAACCCTAATCCTAGTTTGACGGGAATATGCAGTCCGAAACGGGAATATGCAGTCCCGGACTGCACATTCCCGTTTCAACCAAAATCCTATTTGCGGCCTCATTCTGCAGGTGAAAAGGCCACCGTTAAGCAAATTGCCCCTGTTTATAGCAAAGGCCACCATTGAACAAAATGCAGCTACTCATCAATTGCCGTTGTAGAGCAAATTGCCCCTGTTTCGCAAAGGCCACCATTGAGCAGAATGCCCCTGTTTCGCAAAGGCCACCGTTAAGCAAATTGCCCCTGTTTCGCAAAGGCCACCATTGAACAAATTGCCGCTATTCATCAAATGCCATTGTAGAGCAAATTGACAAACACTGAGCCATGTCCTATCACAGCTTTGCAGACAGCCTGACAGACAGACAGACAGACAGACAGACAGACAGACAGACAGACAGACAGACAGACAGACAGACAGACAGACAGACAGACAGACAGACAGACAGACAGAATAAACCACAGGAGGCAAGCATGTTAAAAAAAAAATCGTTTTTTTTTTTTTTTTTTTTTTTTTTTTTTTTAAGTGTTTTGCCAAACATGAGTTAAGTATACTATACAAATATGTTCACTAATGTCCTACGATGATTTTGGAATGTACGCTGGATGCACTTTTTTTTTTTATAAAATCTATTTCCGTAACCCTAGCCTAACCCTAGGTGTATTTTGCTTTTAAAATAAATTGCCTGCCTGCCAACTGTTAGCTGGCTGTCAATTGCCAGCTGGCTGCCAACTGTTAGCTGTTAACAGGCTGCCAGCTGGCTTCCAACTGTTAGCTGGCTGCCAATTGCCAGCTGGCAGCCGTACACAAGGCGGCTGCCAAAGGTCGAGCTAGGCTCTTCATGGCTAAGTTTAAAGTGGCTGCCAACTGTTAGCTGGCTGTCAATTGCCAGCTGGCTGCCAACTGTTAGCTGTTAACCGCTGGTTGCCAACTGTTAGCTGGCTGCCAATTGCCAGCTGGCAGACGTTCACAAGGCGGCTGCCAAAGCGGCTGTATACTGTCAACTGGCTGCCAATTGCCAGCTGCCAATTGTCAGCCGGCTGCCAATTGCCAGCTGGCTGCCAACTGTTAGCTGTTAACAGCTGGTTGCCAACTGTTAGCTGGCTGCCAATTGCCAGCTGGCAGACGTTTACAAGGCGGCTGCCAAAGCGGCTGTATACTGTCAACTGGCTGCCAATTGCCAGCTGCCAATTGTCAGCCGGCTGCCAATTGCCAGCTGGCTGCCAACTGTTAGCTGTTAACAGCTGGTTGCCAACTGTTAGCTGACTGCCAATTGCCAGCTGGCAGCCGTTCACAAGGCGGCTGCCAAAGCGGCTGTATACTGTCAACTGGCTGCCAATTGCCGGCTGCCAATTGCCAGCTGGCTGCCAACTGTTAGCTGTTAACAGCTGGTTGCCAACTGTTAGCTGGCTGCCAATTGCCAGCTGGCAGACGTTCACAAGGCGGCTGCCAAAGCGGCTGTATACTGTCAACTGGCTGCCAATTGCCAGCTGCCAATTGTCAGCTGGCTGCCAATTGCCAGCTGCCAACTGTTAGCTGTTAACAGCTGGTTGCCAACTGTTAGCTGGCTGCCAATTGCCAGCTGGCAGACGTTCACAAGGCGGCTGCCAAAGCGGCTGTATACTGTCAACTGGCTGCCAATTGCCAGCTGCCAATTGTCAGCTGGATGACAATTGCCAGCTGGCTGCCAACTGTTAGCTGTTAACAGCTGGTTGCCAACTGTTAGCTGGCTGCCAATTGCCAGCTGGCAGACGTTCACAAGGCGGCTGCCAAAGCGGCTGTATACTGTCAACTGGCTGCCAATTGCCAGCTGCCAATTGTCAGCTGGATGCCAACTGTAAACTGGCTGCCAATTGGCAGCTGGTTGCCAACTATAAAGTGCCTAAATCTGCATTTTCCCGTTTCGGACTGCATATTCCCGTTTCGGACTGCATATTCCCGTGCAAAACCCTAACCCTAATCCTAGTTTGACGGGAATATGCAGTCCGAAACGGGAATATGCAGTCCCGGACTGCACATTCCCGTTTCAACCAAAATCCTATTTGCGGCCTCATTCTGCAGGTGAAAAGGCCACCGTTAAGCAAATTGCCCCTGTTTATAGCAAAGGCCACCATTGAACAAAATGCAGCTACTCATCAATTGCCGTTGTAGAGCAAATTGCCCCTGTTTCGCAAAGGCCACCATTGAGCAGAATGCCCCTGTTTCGCAAAGGCCACCGTTAAGCAAATTGCCCCTGTTTCGCAAAGGCCACCATTGAACAAATTGCCGCTATTCATCAAATGCCATTGTAGAGCAAATTGACAAACACTGAGCCATGTCCTATCACAGCTTTGCAGACAGCCTGACAGACAGACAGACAGACAGACAGACAGACAGACAGACAGACAGACAGACAGACAGACAGACAGACAGACAGACAGACAGACAGACAGACAGACAGAATAAACCACAGGAGGCAAGCATGTTAAAAAAAAAATCGTTTTTTTTTTTTTTTTTTTTTTTTTTTTTTTAAGTGTTTTGCCAAACATGAGTTAAGTATACTATACAAATATGTTCACTAATGTCCTACGATGATTTTGGAATGTACGCTGGATGCACTTTTTTTTTTTATAAAATCTATTTCCGTAACCCTAGCCTAACCCTAGGTGTATTTTGCTTTTAAAATAAATTGCCTGCCTGCCAACTGTTAGCTGGCTGTCAATTGCCAGCTGGCTGCCAACTGTTAGCTGTTAACAGGCTGCCAGCTGGCTGCCAACTGTTAGCTGGCTGCCAATTGCCAGCTGGCAGCCGTACACAAGGCGGCTGCCAAAGGTCGAGCTAGGCTCTTCATGGCTAAGTTTAAAGTGGCTGCCAACTGTTAGCTGGCTGTCAATTGCCAGCTGGCTGCCAACTGTTAGCTGTTAACCGCTGGTTGCCAACTGTTAGCTGGCTGCCAATTGCCAGCTGGCAGACGTTCACAAGGCGGCTGCCAAAGCGGCTGTATACTGTCAACTGGCTGCCAATTGCCAGCTGCCAATTGTCAGCCGGCTGCCAATTGCCAGCTGGCTGCCAACTGTTAGCTGTTAACAGCTGGTTGCCAACTGTTAGCTGGCTGCCAATTGCCAGCTGGCAGACGTTTACAAGGCGGCTGCCAAAGCGGCTGTATACTGTCAACTGGCTGCCAATTGCCAGCTGCCAATTGTCAGCCGGCTGCCAATTGCCAGCTGGCTGCCAACTGTTAGCTGTTAACAGCTGGTTGCCAACTGTTAGCTGACTGCCAATTGCCAGCTGGCAGCCGTTCACAAGGCGGCTGCCAAAGCGGCTGTATACTGTCAACTGGCTGCCAATTGCCGGCTGCCAATTGCCAGCTGGCTGCCAACTGTTAGCTGTTAACAGCTGGTTGCCAACTGTTAGCTGGCTGCCAATTGCCAGCTGGCAGACGTTCACAAGGCGGCTGCCAAAGCGGCTGTATACTGTCAACTGGCTGCCAATTGCCAGCTGCCAATTGTCAGCTGGATGCCAATTGCCAGCTGGCTGCCAACTGTTAGCTGTTAACAGCTGGTTGCCAACTGTTAGCTGGCTGCCAATTGCCAGCTGGCAGACGTTCACAAGGCGGCTGCCAAAGCGGCTGTATACTGTCAACTGGCTGCCAATTGCCAGCTGCCAATTGTAAGCTGGATGACAATTGCCAGCTGGCTGCCAACTGTTAGCTGTTAACAGCTGGTTGCCAACTGTTAGCTGGCTGCCAATTGCCAGCTGGCAGACGTTCACAAGGCGGCTGCCAAAGCGGCTGTATACTGTCAACTGGCTGCCAATTGCCAGCTGCCAATTGTCAGCTGGATGCCAACTGTAAACTGGCTGCCAATTGGCAGCTGGTTGCCAACTATAAAGTGCCTAAATCTGCATTTTCCCGTTTCGGACTGCATATTCCCGTTTCGGACTGCATATTCCCGTGCAAAACCCTAACCCTAATCCTAGTTTGACGGGAATATGCAGTCCGAAACGGGAATATGCAGTCCCGGACTGCACATTCCCGTTTCAACCAAAATCCTATTTGCGGCCTCATTCTGCAGGTGAAAAGGCCACCGTTAAGCAAATTGCCCCTGTTTATAGCAAAGGCCACCATTGAACAAAATGCAGCTACTCATCAATTGCCGTTGTAGAGCAAATTGCCCCTGTTTCGCAAAGGCCACCATTGAGCAGAATGCCCCTGTTTCGCAAAGGCCACCGTTAAGCAAATTGCCCCTGTTTCGCAAAGGCCACCATTGAACAAATTGCCGCTTTTCATCAAATGCCATTGTAGAGCAAATTGACAAACACTGAGCCATGTCCTATCACAGCTTTGCAGACAGCCTGACAGACAGACAGACAGACAGACAGACAGACGGACGGACGGACGGACGGACGGACGGACGGACGGACGGACAGACAGACAGACAGACAGACAGACAGACAGAATAAACCACAGGAGGCAAGCATGTTAAAAAAAAAATTTTTTTTTTTTTTTTTTTTTTTTTTTTTTTTTTTTAAGTGTTTTGCCAAACATGAGTTAAGTATACTATACAAATATGTTCACTAATGTCCTACGATGATTTTGGAATGTACGCTGGATGCACTTTTTTTTTTTATAAAATCTATTTCCGTAACCCTAGCCTAACCCTAGGTGTATTTTGCTTTTAAAATAAATTGCCTGCCTGCCAACTGTTAGCTGGCTGTCAATTGCCAGCTGGCTGCCAACTGTTAGCTGTTAACAGGCTGCCAGCTGGCTTCCAACTGTTAGCTGGCTGCCAATTGCCAGCTGGCAGCCGTACACAAGGCGGCTGCCAAAGGTCGAGCTAGGCTCTTCATGGCTAAGTTTAAAGTGGCTGCCAACTGTTAGCTGGCTGTCAATTGCCAGCTGGCTGCCAACTGTTAGCTGTTAACCGCTGGTTGCCAACTGTTAGCTGGCTGCCAATTGCCAGCTGGCAGACGTTCACAAGGCGGCTGCCAAAGCGGCTGTATACTGTCAACTGGCTGCCAATTGCCAGCTGCCAATTGTCAGCCGGCTGCCAATTGCCAGCTGGCTGCCAACTGTTAGCTGTTAACAGCTGGTTGCCAACTGTTAGCTGGCTGCCAATTGCCAGCTGGCAGACGTTTACAAGGCGGCTGCCAAAGCGGCTGTATACTGTCAACTGGCTGCCAATTGCCAGCTGCCAATTGTCAGCCGGCTGCCAATTGCCAGCTGGCTGCCAACTGTTAGCTGTTAACAGCTGGTTGCCAACTGTTAGCTGACTGCCAATTGCCAGCTGGCAGCCGTTCACAAGGCGGCTGCCAAAGCGGCTGTATACTGTCAACTGGCTGCCAATTGCCGGCTGCCAATTGCCAGCTGGCTGCCAACTGTTAGCTGTTAACAGCTGGTTGCCAACTGTTAGCTGGCTGCCAATTGCCAGCTGGCAGACGTTCACAAGGCGGCTGCCAAAGCGGCTGTATACTGTCAACTGGCTGCCAATTGCCAGCTGCCAATTGTCAGCTGGCTGCCAATTGCCAGCTGGCTGCCAACTGTTAGCTGTTAACAGCTGGTTGCCAACTGTTAGCTGGCTGCCAATTGCCAGCTGGCAGACGTTCACAAGGCGGCTGCCAAAGCGGCTGTATACTGTCAACTGGCTGCCAATTGCCAGCTGGCAATTGGCAGCCGGGTGACAATTGGCAGCTGGCTGCCAACTGTTAGCTGTTAACAGCTGGTTGCCAACTGTTAGCTGGCTGCCAATTGCCAGCTGGCAGACGTTCACAAGGCGGCTGCCAAAGCGGCTGTATACTGTCAACTGGCTGCCAATTGCCAGCTGCCAATTGTCAGCTGGATGCCAACTGTAAACTGGCTGCCAATTGGCAGCTGGTTGCCAACTATAAAGTGCCTAAATCTGCATTTTCCCGTTTCGGACTGCATATTCCCGTTTCGGACTGCATATTCCCGTGCAAAACCCTAACCCTAATCCTAGTTTGACGGGAATATGCAGTCCGAAACGGGAATATGCAGTCCCGGACTGCACATTCCCGTTTCAACCAAAATCCTATTTGCGGCCTCATTCTGCAGGTGAAAAGGCCACCGTTAAGCAAATTGCCCCTGTTTATAGCAAAGGCCACCATTGAACAAAATGCAGCTACTCATCAATTGCCGTTGTAGAGCAAATTGCCCCTGTTTCGCAAAGGCCACCATTGAGCAGAATGCCCCTGTTTCGCAAAGGCCACCGTTAAGCAAATTGCCCCTGTTTCGCAAAGGCCACCATTGAACAAATTGCCGCTTTTCATCAAATGCCATTGTAGAGCAAATTGACAAACACTGAGCCATGTCCTATCACAGCTTTGCAGACAGCCTGACAGACAGACAGACAGACAGACAGACAGACAGACAGACAGACAGACAGACAGACAGACAGACAGACAGACAGACAGACAGACAGACAGACAGACAGAATAAACCACAGGAGGCAAGCATGTTAAAAAAAAAATCGTTTTTTTTTTTTTTTTTTTTTTTTTTTTTTTAAGTGTTTTGCCAAACATGAGTTAAGTATACTATACAAATATGTTCACTAATGTCCTACGATGATTTTGGAATGTACGCTGGATGCACTTTTTTTTTTATAAAATCTATTTCCGTAACCCTAGCCTAACCCTAGGTGTATTTTGCTTTTAAAATAAATTGCCTGCCTGCCAACTGTTAGCTGGCTGTCAATTGCCAGCTGGCTGCCAACTGTTAGCTGTTAACAGGCTGCCAGCTGGCTTCCAACTGTTAGCTGGCTGCCAATTGCCAGCTGGCAGCCGTACACAAGGCGGCTGCCAAAGGTCGAGCTAGGCTCTTCATGGCTAAGTTTAAAGTGGCTGCCAACTGTTAGCTGGCTGTCAATTGCCAGCTGGCTGCCAACTGTTAGCTGTTAACCGCTGGTTGCCAACTGTTAGCTGGCTGCCAATTGCCAGCTGGCAGACGTTCACAAGGCGGCTGCCAAAGCGGCTGTATACTGTCAACTGGCTGCCAATTGCCAGCTGCCAATTGTCAGCCGGCTGCCAATTGCCAGCTGGCTGCCAACTGTTAGCTGTTAACAGCTGGTTGCCAACTGTTAGCTGGCTGCCAATTGCCAGCTGGCAGACGTTTACAAGGCGGCTGCCAAAGCGGCTGTATACTGTCAACTGGCTGCCAATTGCCAGCTGCCAATTGTCAGCCGGCTGCCAATTGCCAGCTGGCTGCCAACTGTTAGCTGTTAACAGCTGGTTGCCAACTGTTAGCTGACTGCCAATTGCCAGCTGGCAGCCGTTCACAAGGCGGCTGCCAAAGCGGCTGTATACTGTCAACTGGCTGCCAATTGCCGGCTGCCAATTGCCAGCTGGCTGCCAACTGTTAGCTGTTAACAGCTGGTTGCCAACTGTTAGCTGGCTGCCAATTGCCAGCTGGCAGACGTTCACAAGGCGGCTGCCAAAGCGGCTGTATACTGTCAACTGGCTGCCAATTGCCAGCTGCCAATTGTCAGCTGGATGCCAATTGCCAGCTGGCTGCCAACTGTTAGCTGTTAACAGCTGGTTGCCAACTGTTAGCTGGCTGCCAATTGCCAGCTGGCAGACGTTCACAAGGCGGCTGCCAAAGCGGCTGTATACTGTCAACTGGCTGCCAATTGCCAGCTGCCAATTGTCAGCTGGATGACAATTGCCAGCTGGCTGCCAACTGTTAGCTGTTAACAGCTGGTTGCCAACTGTTAGCTGGCTGCCAATTGCCAGCTGGCAGACGTTCACAAGGCGGCTGCCAAAGCGGCTGTATACTGTCAACTGGCTGCCAATTGCCAGCTGCCAATTGTCAGCTGGATGCCAACTGTAAACTGGCTGCCAATTGGCAGCTGGTTGCCAACTATAAAGTGCCTAAATCTGCATTTTCCCGTTTCGGACTGCATATTCCCGTTTCGGACTGCATATTCCCGTGCAAAACCCTAACCCTAATCCTAGTTTGACGGGAATATGCAGTCCGAAACGGGAATATGCAGTCCCGGACTGCACATTCCCGTTTCAACCAAAATCCTATTTGCGGCCTCATTCTGCAGGTGAAAAGGCCACCGTTAAGCAAATTGCCCCTGTTTATAGCAAAGGCCACCATTGAACAAAATGCAGCTACTCATCAATTGCCGTTGTAGAGCAAATTGCCCCTGTTTCGCAAAGGCCACCATTGAGCAGAATGCCCCTGTTTCGCAAAGGCCACCGTTAAGCAAATTGCCCCTGTTTCGCAAAGGCCACCATTGAACAAATTGCCGCTATTCATCAAATGCCATTGTAGAGCAAATTGACAAACACTGAGCCATGTCCTATCACAGCTTTGCAGACAGCCTGACAGACAGACAGACAGACAGACAGACAGACAGACAGACAGACAGACAGACAGACAGACAGACAGACAGACAGACAGACAGACAGACAGACAGACAGACAGAATAAACCACAGGAGGCAAGCATGTTAAAAAAAAAAATCGTTTTTTTTTTTTTTTTTTTTTTTTTTTTTTTAAGTGTTTTGCCAAACATGAGTTAAGTATACTATACAAATATGTTCACTAATGTCCTACGATGATTTTGGAATGTACGCTGGATGCACTTTTTTTTTTTATAAAATCTATTTCCGTAACCCTAGCCTAACCCTAGGTGTATTTTGCTTTTAAAATAAATTGCCTGCCTGCCAACTGTTAGCTGGCTGTCAATTGCCAGCTGGCTGCCAACTGTTAGCTGTTAACAGGCTGCCAGCTGGCTTCCAACTGTTAGCTGGCTGCCAATTGCCAGCTGGCAGCCGTACACAAGGCGGCTGCCAAAGGTCGAGCTAGGCTCTTCATGGCTAAGTTTAAAGTGGCTGCCAACTGTTAGCTGGCTGTCAATTGCCAGCTGGCTGCCAACTGTTAGCTGTTAACCGCTGGTTGCCAACTGTTAGCTGGCTGCCAATTGCCAGCTGGCAGACGTTCACAAGGCGGCTGCCAAAGCGGCTGTATACTGTCAACTGGCTGCCAATTGCCAGCTGCCAATTGTCAGCCGGCTGCCAATTGCCAGCTGGCTGCCAACTGTTAGCTGTTAACAGCTGGTTGCCAACTGTTAGCTGGCTGCCAATTGCCAGCTGGCAGACGTTTACAAGGCGGCTGCCAAAGCGGCTGTATACTGTCAACTGGCTGCCAATTGCCAGCTGCCAATTGTCAGCCGGCTGCCAATTGCCAGCTGGCTGCCAACTGTTAGCTGTTAACAGCTGGTTGCCAACTGTTAGCTGACTGCCAATTGCCAGCTGGCAGCCGTTCACAAGGCGGCTGCCAAAGCGGCTGTATACTGTCAACTGGCTGCCAATTGCCGGCTGCCAATTGCCAGCTGGCTGCCAACTGTTAGCTGTTAACAGCTGGTTGCCAACTGTTAGCTGGCTGCCAATTGCCAGCTGGCAGACGTTCACAAGGCGGCTGCCAAAGCGGCTGTATACTGTCAACTGGCTGCCAATTGCCAGCTGCCAATTGTCGGCCGGCTGCCAATTGCCAGCTGGCTGCCAACTGTTAGCTGTTAACAGCTGGTTGCCAACTGTTAGCTGGCTGCCAATTGCCAGCTGGCAGACGTTCACAAGGCGGCTGCCAAAGCGGCTGTATACTGTCAACTGGCTGCCAATTGCCAGCTGGCAATTGGCAGCCGGCTGACAATTGGCAGCTGGCTGCCAACTGTTAGCTGTTAACAGCTGGTTGCCAACTGTTAGCTGGCTGCCAATTGCCAGCTGGCAGACGTTCACAAGGCGGCTGCCAAAGCGGCTGTATACTGTCAACTGGCTGCCAATTGCCAGCTGCCAATTGTCAGCTGGATGCCAACTGTAAACTGGCTGCCAATTGGCAGCTGGTTGCCAACTATAAAGTGCCTAAATCTGCATTTTCCCGTTTCGGACTGCATATTCCCGTTTCGGACTGCATATTCCCGTGCAAAACCCTAACCCTAACCCTAACCCTAACCCTAACCCTAACCCTAACCCTAACCCTAACCCTAACCCTAACCCTAACCCTAACCCTAACCCTAACCCTAACCCTAATCCTAGTTTGACGGGAATATGCAGTCCGAAACGGGAATATGCAGTCCCGGACTGCATATTCCCGTTTCAACCAAAATCCTATTTGCGGCCTCATTCTGCAGGTGAAAAGGCCACCGTTAAGCAAATTGCCCCTGTTTATAGCAAAGGCCACCATTGAACAAAATGCAGCTACTCATCAATTGCCGTTGTAGAGCAAATTGCCCCTGTTTCGCAAAGGCCACCATTGAGCAGAATGCCCCTGTTTCGCAAAGGCCACCGTTAAGCAAATTGCCCCTGTTTCGCAAAGGCCACCATTGAACAAATTGCCGCTATTCATCAAATGCCATTGTAGAGCAAATTGACAAACACTGAGCCATGTCCTATCACAGCTTTGCAGACAGCCTGACAGCCTGACAGACAGACAGACAGACAGACAGACAGACAGACAGACAGACAGACAGACAGACAGACAGACAGAATAAACCACAGGAGGCAAGCATGTTAAAAAAAAAAAAAAACGATTTTTTTTTTTTTTTTTTTTTTTTTTTAAGTGTTTTGCCAAACATGAGTTAAGTATACTATACAAATATGTTCACTAATGTCCTACGATGATTTTGGAATGTACGCTGGATGCACTTGTTTTTTTTTTTATAAAATCTATGTCCGTAACCCTAGCCTAACCCTAGGTGTATTTTGCTTTTAAAATAAATTGCCTGCCTGCCAACTGTTAGCTGGCTGTCAATTGCCAGCTGGCTGCCAACTGTTAGCTGTTAACAGCTGGTTGCCAACTGTTAGCTGGCTGCCAATTGCCAGCTGGCAGCCGTTCACAAGGCGGCTGCCAAAGCGGCTGTATACTGTCAACCGGCTGCCAATTGCCAGCTGGCAATTGGCAGCCAGCTGGCAATTGCCAGCTGGCTGCCAACTGTTAGCTGTTAACAGCTGGTTGCCAACTGTTAGCTGGCTGCCAATTGCCAGCTGGCAGCCGTTCACAAGGCGGCTGCCAAAGCGGCTGTATACTGTCAACCGGCTGCCAATTGCCAGCTGCCAATTGGCAGCCGGCTGCCAATTGCCAGCTGGCTGCCAACTGTTAGCTGTTAACAGCTGGTTGCCAACTGTTAACTGGCTGCCAATTGCCACCTGGCAGCCGTTCACAAGGCGGCTGCCAAAGCGGCTGTATACTGTCAACCGGCTACCAATTGCCAGCTGCCAGTTGTCAGCCGGCTGCCAATTGCCAGCTGGCTGCCAACTGTTAGCTGTTAACAGCTGGTTGCCAACTGTTAGCTGGCTGCCAATTGCCAGCTGGCAGACGTTCACAAGGCGGCTGCAAAAGCGGCTGTATACTGTCAACTGGCTGCCAATTGCCAGCTGCCAATTGTCAGCTGGATGCCAACTGTAAACTGGCTGCCAATTGGCAGCTGGCTGCCAACTGTAAAGTGCGTAAATCTGCATTTTCCCGTTTCGGACTGCATATTCCCGTTTCGGACTGCATATTCCCGTGCAAAACCCTAACCCTAACCCTAACCCTAACCCTAACCCTAACCCTAACCCTAACCCTAACCCTAACCCTAACCCTAACCCCTAACCCTAACCCTAACCCTAACCCTAACCCTAACCCCTAACCCTAACCCTAACCCTAACCCTAACCCTAACCCTAACCCTAACCCTAATCCTAGTTTGACGGGAATATGCAGTCCGAAACGGGAATATGCAGTCCCGGACTGCATATTCCCGTTTCAACCAAAATCCTAATTGCGGCCTCATTCTGCAGGTGAAAAGGCCACCGTTAAGCAAATTGCCCCTGTTTATAGCAAAGGCCACCAGTGAACAAAATGCAGCTACTCATCAATTGCCGTTGTAGAGCAAATTGCCCCTGTTTCGCAAAGGCCACCATTGAGCAGAATGCCCCTGTTTCGCAAAGGCCACCGTTAAGCAAATTGCCCCTGTTTCGCAAAGGCCACCATTGAACAAATTGCCGCTATTCATCAAATGCCATTGTAGAGCAAATTGACAAACACTGAGCCATGTCCTATCACAGCTTTGCAGACAGCCTGACAGACAGACAGACAGACAGACAGACAGACAGACAGACAGACAGACAGACAGACAGACAGACAGACAGACAGACAGACAGACAGACAGACAGACAGAATAAACCACAGATGGCAAGCATGTTAAAAAAGTGTTTGTTTGTTTTTTTGTTTTTGTTTTGCCAAACATGAGTTAAGTTCACTATACAAATATGTTCACTAATGTCCTACGATGATTTTGGGATGTACGCTGGATACACATTTTTTTTTTTTATAAAATCTATGTCCGTAACCCTAGCCTAACCCTAGGTGTATTTTGCTTTTAAAATAAATTGCCTGCCTGCCAACTGTTAGCTGTTAACAGGCTGCCAGCTGGCTGCCAACTGTTAGCTGGCTGTCAATTGTCAGCCGTACATAAGGTCTAACCATAACCCTATCCCTAACCGCCTTGGAACGGTCACTAAAATGTAAATTTACTGGGGGTTTAAACCAGTTTATGTACACAAACCTCATTCTTATCCCAACAATCCTTAATAAAGATAAAACGCAAAAGGTAAATATTATCAATGTATACATTAACTTGAGGAAACTTATCAATAAAACAAATAATAATAAACGTATAGGTAAACCCCAAGTACTTCTATGATTAGAGGTCCCAACTCTATCTGCAGACGGAGGGATACAATTCATGGCACCTAATGCAAAAAATATCAACGATACGATGCAGTCATTGTTTGAAACTATAAAAATAATAGGTTTAAAACTGTGTGATCATAGAGTTTCATAATATAAAGCATCATTGTACTAAAACTGGGAACTCATAAGGAAAACATTATTAAAAATAAAAGCGACATGTATTCGCTAATCCTTCCTTCTAAATGATTTGAAAATGTAAAATATTTGAAGAAAATGAAGTCACATGCCAAAACACTCCGAGTCAGCCAAAACCTTTTTGACCAAATACGGTTTTAAGGATAACATGAATTAGCAAAATCTTCATAAAAAATAAAAGAACTGAAAGCTCAGTTATGAAAGGATGCTATATTAAACCCTATATTTTGTTTCAGGTATTATCTTCAAAAACAATAAGGCAAGTGCTCTTCAAAATATTGTTTTAATATCCAAGGTTTAAAAAAATCCAAGTCATTCATTAAGTCTATCTGCCCAATACCTGCTGGAAACATTTTAATTTTACGATTTTTCTTTAAAACAGCACCATAAAAATCGGGATGAGCAATGCTATTAGCAATCAGCGATTTAATACTACTATTGAACTTTGATATGAGATTATAATGACCATTTACAAATTTTGAGACAGTTTTCCGTAATCTGTATTATCTGAAACCCTGTTTTAGAAGTTTTTCCGTCATAAGTTTACTGCGAGAGCTGATTTTTTTATATCTGTACAAAGTCTAGCAAATCTTATCAACTGTGCAATAAAAACAACATAAAATGGTGAACTAGGAACATCACCATCTAGAGAAGGGTAATTAATTATTTTGAAATTAAAATCATCACGTTTATCATAAAGATTG
This sequence comes from Mya arenaria, assembly GCF_026914265.1. Taxonomy (NCBI): domain Eukaryota; kingdom Metazoa; phylum Mollusca; class Bivalvia; order Myida; family Myidae; genus Mya; species Mya arenaria. Next base: position 74,751,066 of record NC_069129.1, read on the forward strand.
ATACTTAAAATATATTCCTTTACTTCGAGTTGCAGATATATATAGGATGCTTTTAAAACGGATGTATTAGATTTATTAAGTTGCAATAGTGAAGGGTAAATTGAATTAATGTTATCTGTAAACAAAGGATTATCTAAACTTAGAATATCATCAATATATCTAAAAGTGCTATTGAATTTATCAATACGAGCTAGATCTCCAGATTTAGATAATTTCAACATATATTCACTTTCATAGCAGTATAAAAAGAGGTCTGCAAGTAAAGGTGCATAATTGGCACCCATTGGAATTCCAATCGTTTGCTTATATAAACATTTACCGAATTTTAGAAAATAATGATTGAGTACAAAATTTAATAATTCAATGACATCTGTGCATGTCCAATATTTATATTTATCTGAGCGATCATTTAACATTTACTGCCACGTAAGTAGTTTGTTTTCTCCCTCGCAATTTTGTTTCGATAAGAGGAATCAATTTGTTTGAAACTAAAGATTGTGGAATAGATGTATAGAGCGTTGAAAAAGTCATAAGTATTAAGCACTGAGACCTTATATCGTCTATTTTCAAAATCATTAACTTAATCTAAAGAATTATTGATATACCAAAAGAGCTTAATTCCAGAATTCTCATAAATTTTACTACAGTATTTTTTCACATGAAACTTGATAGCAGTTAAGCAGGATGTTAGTAAAATTGATACTTGTTTAGTAGAACAAGAAATGGAATTAACAATTAATCGTGATTTATATGGATTTTAATGCATTTCAGGCAACCAGTGTATAGACGATTCATACGTCTTAAATTAGACCGCCGCCATTTTGTTGTCACGTGACCATCCGCCATTACAGAAGTGAAAGTTTCTGAACGTCTGCAAGAACGCTCACACGCCATTTAAATTTTAAAATTGAGACCAAAAATGACCTCCGAAAAGCAGCTACGTAAGTTGTTTTATTTGAACACTTTTTCTGAATGTAATTGTAATAAATAGTAAACCGTATAGTTGTAACTGGCCTGTAAAAAGACAATTGAATACTACCGTATTGCCCTAAATAACAAAATGGCGGACTTTGTTTAACAAAATATGTTTATCTTTTTAGAGGATTATTCGTGTAATTAAAGTAAGAATCTTTTTTGGTTTTTAAATAAACATTTATAAAATGTTGTATAAAATGCTTTCTTGACTGAAATAAACAATGACAATAGCCGTTAAACTTGCCAGAGTACATGTAATGTTGACCTGTTGACTGCCAAGAAATTTGACAGGTGTAATAATTGTTTTGTAAATAGCCTTGGACTTTTAACTTATACACTTGGTTTTAATTATAAATACTTCCAACTCTTTTGCAAATAAATGTTATTCCAAAAAGAGGATTTATGTATGCATTACTTAATACAGGGCTGCCACCCGATGACTTGAAGTGGGAAAAGAACAAAAGCAATGCCTGGCCTAAACTGATGTACGAGGATCTTGTTGACTATTTGATACATGCAAAAGCATATGATGGAAAGGCCATGCAATCCTTCAGGTCGTTGTAAGGATATAACTATGTACACAATGGTTGGATGGGTGATATGTGGTCCATTGAATGTGAGGGTATGACTTACATAAAGGCCAAAATTTCGCCGAGTCAGCCAGGCGTCGGGCTCAAGGACTACAACTCATGGATTGCGGTTTCTAGTGAAAATACTGTTGAGACTGGCCATTGTACTTGTCCAGCTGGCAATGCCCGATCGTGTAGTCACATATCAGCAATTGTGTATGCAATTACACTGGCGTGGGCGAATGGTGTAGGTGGGGAAGCATGTACAGACAAACAGCGGGCTTGGGGCAAAGGAGCTGCGCAAGTCCTGTCACATGACACCATTTCAGATATGGTGTTTGACCGACCAAGCCCATTTCAGCTAAAACCATGTACTGAGAAAACAGCCAACAAGACCAACACGGATACAGATTGTCAAACTGGTACTGAACAGTTTCTGGACCATAGTGACTTACAGGACTTTGTGTCAAATTCCACGGTGGCAAACATTTGGGAGTGCAAATGTACAATGTTGTACAAAATGATTTTTATGCATCTTAGGCAACCAGTGTATTGTAGGAATGTTTGTATGATAATCATTCAAAAGAACTTGAAATTTAGCATTATAATCAATATGATTTTTAATAACACTTTCTTTATCGAGTTGGCTAGAAATGTAAGTTCTAGAAGATTGTAACTCTTCAATAATAGTATTTACATACTATAAACGTCAAACTATGATTACATTATTAGCTGCTTTATCAGCAGGTACAAATACGTTTTTTATGTAAAGATTTGATATCCATGATCAGCTTTGGAGTTATTGAAAAATGACTTTAGGGGAAGGGCCAATGGATTATTGTTGAACAACTCTATTTTCTTATCTATGAGGTACAATATTTTATTCATCCACAGCAATAAGGAATTTGGTTCGACCCTTTCTCTTTTGCACCAGCTTTTACTATATTTTGATAAAGAGTCTGTCAATTCTAATTTACAAGTATGAAATGAATTTCAAATGCTATCCGGACCTTTATTTAGCAGTTTTCTAAGAAGATTATTTTTAATGAAAGACAAATCTCCTGTAGCAATATGTCCAACCGGGTCGTAGCGGTACATGGAGTCAACACAATCTCAAGAAGAAGGTGTATTTGCGGAAATAGTATCTTCTGATTCTACTTTATATTTGTAACATATTATTGTCATTTCTTTATTCTTAAAGTCTTGTGGAATACATCTTTCTACATTTTTATTCTTAAATAAATTATTTAGATTAAAAAGATATATACCCTTGTTGCTAAAAGAAAGTTTAATGCGATATCTTTTCCTAGTATCAACATTCTCAATAGTGGGATGAAGGTAATGTTTAGTATATCCATTAACGATACAAGCGCATTCATACTTTGGATCAGTTATTAAAATAGTATTATCAGCTTCCCTATCAAGTGGCCGTAAAGAAGTTACTGAAAGGGAACATAAAGTGGAAAGAAGTTTATAAAAGAAAATGTTTAATGTATAATCAGCAGTATCACTTGTTATTGATTGGTAAACAGAGTAAATATCTAATGACTACTTGTGCAAGTAAGTTCTGTTCTGTTTATCTTCATACCACAGTTTCATACGTTTGAATCTTCCAAGTTTTTTACCATGGCCTATAATCCAGTTGTTGTGAACCACAACGACCTCTTTTCGCTGTGTATCATTGAACGTATCAAAATAGAGTGACCCATCTGGAAATCTGTTGGTATCCAGTCTTTTTATTTTAACTTTACTGGAGAAATAACGAACTATGTCGTTGAAGCCGTTTTGGTCGTTTTTTTTATTGTCTATGTCAATCATCCTATCTCTCCAGGCCCGGATCAGCTCCAGCGTTTTGGCACCGGTTCTTATCGCCATCAGCCCCGTACAGTAGGAAGCGTCACTTTCCATCTGAACCCAGAGGTCGTACTCGCCCTTGAAGTACTGGAATGGGTCCTGTAGCCAAACAGTATCCGTGTCGATGTACAAAATATTTTTTCCTCTTTCTAAGTAGTCAAGTATATGATACGGCCTTTTGCCAACAAGCATGTTAAATTGTTTGGTTTCAAAATCAACGGAGGAGTTGATTGATACAAGTGCGCTTCTTTCTACTAACCTATCAACAAAACTAGGTACTTCGATATTCCAAAGTTCCTTATAAGCCAATTCGTCATGTGCAACAACTATTAGCGATGTTGATAGGTTGAGTGTCATGAAATGCCACAACCAGTTTCTGAAGAAGTCCAAGTAGCCATTGTTTACCGTCATAAGAATAGTCCAATCCCGACTGTCATTCAGTGGTTTTCTAGTTAATATAACTTTATCATATTTCTTACTTTTTATGTTTGGATTCTGGCTGATTTTCAACGATTCTATGCCTGATTTTTGCTTGCTTTCGTTTAAAGTATAATTATTGACGGAAACAATAAGTGTCCAGTTTCCCATTTCAACATGCCTTTTAAATGCCAGCAGGCACACACAGACAACAACAAACACAACACTTTTTCTTCTATGACATAGCATAATTATCTTCATATGTGAATTAACGTGATTTTATAAAATCCATACAATCTTGTTTTTTTGTTATTAACCACTACTTTATGATTTGTTTTATAAACAAAACTCGAACCATTCATTGCATTTGCTGTACATCGCTGTTTGTTTAAAGTATTAAATTTCATACTCAATTATATCCCGACTACAAGTAACTTAACACGTATTTAACAGTACATATCATTACAGATATATTACATGACCTACGAATCAAGAATCCGGGATGTGAATACGATAAAAAAACATTGCATATCATACCTACTAATAAGTTGATAATGTTGAGCATTGACATCTTTCTCCGACACTACGATTCCAGTTACCTTAAACACGATGGAAAGTTTTATGTATAAGGGAGAAAGTTATAATGAACATTTAGTTATACATCTCCTTTATTACTATACTTATACAAAACGATCCTTTGTATATGAATATATTCTTTTTCAAACGCCAAAGAATTTCGTTAATATACACCCTTAGAAATTCTGTCCAAGCGAATTAAAATCAGCTTATAGAAGGAAGGATGAAAGGCCGAAATCTGTCAATTATGTCAGAGAAAGAACAGTCCGAGGCACGCAGTATGACTGCCTCTACTTAAGTTATTTTAGTAGTATATTTAAGATCTGTAAGATTGATCCCAAAAATGAACCATAGTGAATTGCATTGTATTATGGTTGTCATAGTAACATTTTATTATTTCGATTACCATGTTTATACGAATATTTGGTCCCCAGTTAAATAAGATGTTATTATGCGTATGATATATAACTACAAACTATATTTCATAAATAAAAACATGTCTTGTTGCATAACTATCTAGAAAAACATGTCTTGTTGCATTACTATCTCCAAAGAAGTTCTTCATTGTTAAACACTTTCACCGAAATATTTATCGACCCTTGTTTTTCTTTAAATAGGCATCACGACGCAACTTACCGCCGAAATGTAATGCTCTTCTAATAACTACCAAAACTGCAAATGTCAATTTTGCACATTTGTACCCCTTCTTACCCCTCATTTTGTGATATTATTTATTCAATTTTAAATAACTAGAAATTTATAAAGATGTTAAACTTTAATTTAAAATTGTTTTTATTACTTTCTTATAATGATAAATTAACTTATCTATTGCACAATTTCAATGTTGCATCATTAAAAAATAATATCATGGTCTTGTCTCTGTATTTTCCATTGTTTTGTTGTTGTCAAATTTTACTTTTAAGCTACTTGATACAACTTCAGCTTTATTACACAAAAATGTACATTTTCTATTTCGTCTATTGGTATTAAATCATCTTTATCTGACGTTCGGGCATTTAAATCACCAACAATTAGTTCATGGTACTCACTTATATTAACATTTTGGTAACAAGGCAATACCACTTAAATGTTCGTATCTGTAATTTGGTGATTCAATAGATGGCAAATAAACCAGCTTATTCTTTTTTTCTGGGATGCCAACATTCGCTTATTTATGGTCATGAAAATATAACATTTGCATTGATAGTTTGTCTGTTTAACAAGAGCTTTAAAAGAATCATGAAAAAAAAAAACAGAAACACCGGCCATTGGTCTACCGTATTCTTTTTTGTTGAAATGCATAAGAATGAAATGTACTGCAGTTTGTGAAAACGTTATTCATGTAACTGTCGTATTACTTCCATGTTTCTAATAAATAGAAAAGGACTTAAGGTATTGACTAACATCTCCGAATTCTAGTTTGTATCTAGTACCATCAATATTCCAACAACAAATGTAAGCTCTAACACTGTCAGCAGAACGTCGGCCACATCACTAGTTTTGTTCCGCCGTCTTCGTCGTGTTTTCTGAAGAATTAACCAAAAACTATTATTGTTATTAAAACACAAAAACATTTCAGTGCAACAGAAAGTTTATGACCGGTGTGTGTTTTTTATATTAGGGTATTTGAGAAATGGTTGTTTGTTTTGGAAAAACTTGTCAATTGTTTATATCAAACACTTTTCATTGTCTAAAATAGTGGTTAGATTTTCACTTATACCCTTAATTTAAAAATAATGACGAGCTAAAAGTACTTTATCAGTTGCTCTGTTTACCAAAATAGTAATCTCTAACATAAAGCACAGAGGAGCTTTAGTTGTATAACATAGAAAAGGCCTTTCGTAGTTAAACGACAGGTGTGTACGACCCTAGCATGCATGACAGGTGTGAACGACCAAGGCATGTACGAAAGGTGTGAACGTAAAAAAGCATGCACGGCAGGTGTTTACGACCAAAGCATGCACGACAGATGTGTATGACCTCGGTGTGTACGACATAAGCATGTACGACATGCGTGAACGACCAAGGAATGTTCGACATGTGTGAACGACCAAGAAATGCATGACAAGTGTGAACGACCAATGCATGTACGAAAGGTGTGAACGTAAAAAAGCATGCACGGCAGGTGTTTACGACCAAAGCATGCACGACAGATGTGTATAACCTCGGTGTGTACGACCTAAGCATGTACGACATGCGTGAACGACCAAGGAATGTTCGACATGTGTGAACGACCAAGAAATGCATGACATTTGTGAACTACCCATGTATGTTAGACATGTGTGAACAATCAAGGCATACACGACAGGTGGGTACTACCACAACCCATATGTATGAGTACTTTCTTAAGAGTAAGAGTTGAGTTCATTTGTTTCGAGTAATTGACAAACAAGGATAGGAATTTAAAAAAGTCATTTATTTACATTAAATGACGTATATCGTTAGAGAAAGAAAGATATACATGTACGAAACAAAGTTGGAGGTAAATTAAACGCATTCCAATAGAACATATCAAAGAATACAAAATGCATGATGTAAGTCAAAAAGTAAGATGACAGTATAGCAAAAACTATAAAAAAGGGATGACTGATAGTGTTAAAAACAAAATATGTACAACATGAATAAAAAGAATTATAAAGTAATATGAACACAAACAGGCATGGCTTGTAAGCGAAAAATAAAAGGACTAGATTTGGTATAATACCGTGAAAACAAACTGGCCTATTAAGTGGGTGAGGTAGGGTGGGATTAAAGGCTTGTGAAAATACTGCCTAGTCCGGTTTTGCATAAATTATCTGCGAAATTATTACGTTTTGAGATCAGCGAGACGAGACGGTTAAATAATACTATCAAAAATGGAAACTCGGTACTTATAATTTACTGAGTGATGAGTTAGATCCCTTGAAAGTATCATACATAAATTTATTTCTTAGGCAATAAATTGAATTTTATTAGAACTCTCTTCAAAGTAAGAGTTTAGTTCATTTGAGTAATTGACAAACAAGGATAGGAATTGAAAAATGTAATTTATTTACATTAAATGACGTATATCGTTACACTTCAAACTGAATTAATTTCGATTCTGATGGAGGGGCGCAAGTCAAACGATGACGCCCCTAAGTAACGCCCCCTCTTAAGTTGAGCCCTGGACCGTCCCTGATATTTGAGCAAATATCAAGATTTGCTGATTAGTTCCTGCATTGAGTATCTTTGTTTAATACTCTTAATGATTTGCCCCACTTTTTTTGTCATACACAAAAAAATGCATTTAAAAAAACATCAACGAGTATCTTATCTGCGATTTTTTACTACTGTTAACAAAATTGATGCTATGCATCGCCCACTTATCTGCCTTGTTAGCATATAGCTAGTCAGTGGACCAATTTGAAATTACATTGGTATTTTTCATATATTTCTTTTTAAAATAGCATCATACTGACCTCGGGAATTTTTCGGACATTATAGCAGACTCTATCATAGTTATATATTCACCTTTTGTCTCTAATTATTTAATCCGCAGTTGTATTAAAAAGAATTAAGAAAAAATAAACAGTATATACAAGCTTTAAACAAAATTTTACAATGTAAGGAGAATCTATTGTACAACTTAAAACAGACCGTCATTGTTTATAATCATTAATAATCTGAGTCGAATACATTGTATCACAGAATCTGTACTTTTGGCTAACAGTCGATAGTTTGAGAATAATTTATTCATATTTGATTATTGGAATTTCTCTTAGCACAATAGTGAATTGGCTTTCTCCAAGTCAAGGCCTCCAACTTAAAAAAAATACTGTGAAGCGACCCCCGGCAAAAATCTCAACATTGGTAGCATTCATATAAATAAACAATTAACGTTACATATTTAAGCTGAATAACACACAAGTATACAAACAAGGCATGTTATCCATCAGCAACACAAATACAGCCATGCAAGTAGATCATTTACTCACATTACCTCATATTTACTAATGTATGCTGTTACACTTGTTTCACGCGTTTGTGTTTTAATATACTACTCATATATACTCGTATATATCACATGACGATTACAAATTTTAATGTTCTTCTTTTCTATTTAGATCGAGGTGTCTACTGCACTTTTCTTCAACCGGCCTCACAAACTTTCCGGTAATTACGATTGATAAAACTAACAATACCATGTTCATATTGTGTTTACTTCCCTATACACTCGATAACACCAAGGTGATACCTTATAATTTTGTACATTTTTACTAACAAATTATGATTGTAATCTTTGTTTCTATGACTATGACCTTCGAAATTCCCTGCTTTTGTCGTTTGGTGAACAGCTAACACTGTACTTGTAATATCTATCACAGAATATTTCATGTTTCGGGAATAAAAACTAACCAGTTATCATAAGCTCTCCTTCCAATAACAACCTCGGCCATGTCATGCCATGGGAACGATCTAGTCGTAATAAAATAGTCCTCTGCCCAACCATTAAACAATGTGCCCCTATTTTTGCAATATTTGTTATATTATACCAAGCACCTTCATCGGATGTAACATTTTCAACGTTGGTTATTTTCCCAACCATTAGTGCAGGCTGAGTGAAGTCCAGAGATGTATTTGTGATGGTCTGGACAAAGCTGTCTGGAAGAGTGTCGGTGAAGAGGATGTCTGCATTGCTATAGGCATATAAGGTGATGTTGTATTTCTCCATCACATCTCTGTACATGTATTTCAGAACTGGAACACCTTCAGCAGCTGTGATTAAGACGGGCAAGACATTCCATCCATTTCTAGAACAACCTGCAGCAACGTCACTGTCATTATAAATACCACCGGTATCACAAAAGGATTAAGGGACATCCATTTGAACACTGTTATATTATGGACTAGATCTTGTTCAAGATTATAATTCCACGTGGTGAATAACGTCATCAATGGTACACTCTCTTTTTTCAAAATCCTTGTTCTATACTTTTGTAATTGTTCTTTATCGAAGTTGCTATGGATTATAACTACCTTGGTAGCTGTAGCAATGGTGTGGTCTGTTCTTGCTTTATTCCTCTCCTGGCGAAGAACTCCGAAAGTGCTCCGTGTGAAAAACAAAATATATTATGACAAAAATATTTTCGGTCTTCACAGCATGTGTAGTATTTAATAATAGGGAGAGAACTACAAGCTGGATTAAACTCAAGGACATGCCAAAGTGTGTACCACAAAATGTTTTCCTTTATTTAACATTTCATAAAAGTATTTAGGTGAAGTTTGAACCGAGTTTAGGTAATAGCATGTGTTCTTTTTTGGTCTTCTAAACGGCAGATAAAACAATGCTCACATTTTAGTGTTGGGTGCGGAATTCCTCTTTCTAGCCTATTCGCATTCGCGAATAATGTGAGGGTTGTATTTTTTAATGATTTTAGGTTGAAATAACCTTTCTAAGTGAATAAAATTAATCTGTTCTTGCTCCCAATGGGGGTGGCAGACAGACAGACAGGCAGACTGTTGGCATAAGGAGCTATAAAAAGAATGCATTTTGACAACAAAAATAGGAAACAAGCTTGTTAAGGATACAATAGTTATCCATAGTTATATGAAAAGCTACAGAAACAAGCTCAGTAGAAGAAGGTCTTAACATAAACCTCGTTTAATGGCACAGAGTATACGCCAAAGGCATAAGACACAAAAAAATCACAAATGTGAACACGAAACAACATCACACAACTTCACAAACAACACAACACATATACGCTATATAAAACTAGGTGTGTTTTTTAAGGACAGTTATTTTACATTAACGGAGTGAGAATATCAACTTTTATACCAAAATGTTTATACGCCTGATACGGTCAGAAAGCAAAAGCAAGCAGTGTATATATAAAAGACGAAAAAATGAAAACAATAACAATACAAGAGATAAGCCGTCAACCTAAACAACATTTTCGTACTCAGCAGAGGTAATTTAAGATTAATTATACAACAAGCAAAAATCATAATTGTAATTAAAAAGAAATAATTAAACGATTTTACGGTTTAGTCATATTCTCCTCGCCTTATACCAGATATTATTAGATAACTATGAATTATTAGTCCTTAAACACAGCATTTGCCTCGTCCAATAATACAAAGTCCTCCTCCATAACAGTGCCAATATCTATACCGGTTAGAGGCACCGGGCCAAAGAGTGATATAGATATAAAGCCCGCATTTTAAAGAATTTGATTGGCTAATTAGACAGGTTCAAACAATGATAGATTCGCAGCTGGAAATTTGGAAACGGCAGCCATTTTATTTTAAAATCAGTATTAAAACGTTCGTCGACAGTTTGAGCACAAAACTAATTCATAGTTTTAGCGTATACAGAAAACAACAAAACGATTTAGTGGTATGTAACCGCGTGTAATTTACAAGCGCTTATATTCACTCGGATCAATGGGGAAGAATGTCGTCTGGCGAGGAAATGTTTAAGCTGCTAGCTAATGATTTATTATCCATGGAATACATTAATGAAACCGAAGAAATTGATTTACTTTAATGTCTGGAAGATTAATATGTGATTGTGCCCCACCCAGTGACGGAATCAAATTCTTCAGAGTACCGTCTTCAGATGAAAACTGTGACAGATTTATTAAAGGAAATGAAAATAAAAACACACTTTATTAAACCAAAAGTGATTTAAAACTGTTTTATGATTGGATGAACAGCATCAGTGAACAGTAAAATCCTGGACGATAAACCAACCCCCTGAGTTTTATATCCTTTTGGCCAGGTTTTTTTCTTGGTAAGTCAATTAATCTCTTATTTTATTCTAATTATCAAATGTAATGGTGATTCATTTTATTCTGAACATATTTTAAAAGTCTGTAGATAATTCAACGCTAAAGTAAAAACACTCATGTTTATTTGATAGCTAATTATAGAGCGAAGTCATTGCCTAGGTAATGCTCGTGATTCATAAAAGCTGTAGTACTGCCTCTTAACATAATGCAAGTGTTTAGCCTAGCTTGCATTCTAGCTTAGTGTATATGCTAGTCCTGCTATATGACGGCTAGAACGCAGGCTATGTATTCGGTTACAAGACGGCTAGACACTACCTAACATAATGTCTTTAAAATCAAATAAAATATGTACGGTTTATTTTCAACAATTCGGAAGCATGACGGCACAAAATATGAGCCAGGTACTCTTACAAGCATACAATATTCCATTGATCGTTACCTAAAGGAAAAAATAGCCATTAACATTAGGAAAGATGAACTTTTCAAGCATTTCAACCATGTCTTGATTTCAAAGCGAAAACATTTGAAGGCATAGGGCAAAGGGAATTTAAAATCTAAAGCTGAGCCACTGATTAAAGAAGAATTCCAAAGAGCTTCTTGGCAAAGGTAATGTGATCATACTTAAGTATCAGACGTTTGGGTACTTGAATTCAGAAAATGATACCTGAGAGAAATAAATTAACAAGGAAATTCTCAAAAAATTGTCATTTATTATTGCCAAAGATTGCTCATTATTATTGCCATTGTATTATTGCTCATTATTTGCATTTGTTCTGTTTTGTTTAAAATATAAATATAAATACTTGATACTTGAATCTCACTTACATATATTCAATCAATTCTTACATATATACAAAATATTACAGGTGATGCATAGATATTACTTCAGACGGTATTGTTGAATAATGATGTTTACTTTTGGACGCGTTGCAGAAAGGACTATACACACCTTCTTTGGGGATATATAGAGCTGAAAAGGTCAACAGACAATCGAGGTCACTTGGAACTTTCATTTATTTGTTTTTTGTAAATTGATGGTAATTATTTGTATAACTTGGCATTTGCGATATTTTATATCCATCTCTAAAATATACACAGACTACATAAGTCCAAGAGCTCAGCTCTAGGGTTGATATAATTTAGAGATGCTATGAAGGCCGATACAATAGTTGCCATATCATAGACATTTTTAAAATATCAGTATGTGCAATACTTATTCATGACTGACCTATAAATGGAAAATGCATTTTCTTATTGACTTAAAGATTTGTAATAATGTTATTGTTGAATATTTTCAGAGAGAAGTACACAAACTAGAAATGGATCCAGCCGAAAATATAACAGAAATGGACCCAACCTGTTTGCAACACATGGAGACGAAGTATGTTCAGTAGCCATCTTCTAGGAGTGAACACGTCGAAGACCAACCGATGTTCTTGATGATAATAGCAGACTGTACCTACAATTAATACACCCTAAACAGACGTTTGGTATACTCATCAGCTTGTTGGAAAATAAACTTGGACAAATAATGAAACAAATGGCTAAAAAAGAGAAACCTTGAAGGCCGAAAAGTGAATCACTCCACAAGAAAAACATTTGCCTAAACTCATGTTCCGGCAGGTCGACCACCAACATAAATTACCCATCTAGGAAGCTGGAAAGTCCTACAAACAATAAACGCTTTTTCAACCCCTACTTTAGATATCATATCTGATCTAACTAAGCACTGGTTTTGTTCAACATTCAGGAAACAAGGTTCAATCCATTGAGCATGAACATACATCTGTTTTGGCAGTTGTAACTCCAGTAATGAACACAAGTACCCATACGTGTAATACGCTTGATGCAAGCCAAAGTATGTCATCTACGATCTTAAAACAAAACTCAAATCCTTTTGCAGTGCTACATAAACATTTTGAAATGACAGTACGGTTTGATTTAAAACATTCGTGTTCATTTATATTGAAATGGGAAACCATTTAGAAAAAAATAAATGTAAGTTGAAATTCGATAGCATTTGAAATTAATGACTGTTAATGAACTAGTCTTTGAACAATAGGATCTTTGAATAAATGTATTTCTGCTGTAAAGAATGTGTATGGATATCTGGAGATCTCAAGGTATTACAAAATTGCTTGTTCTTTTTATAAAGGCGCTGTATGTGAACCCTTCGTTCAACTGAAGTTATGTTTTGTAACTGTACAACATAATATTCACATTATTTAAAATGAATTATTCGTTTTAAGTAAAGTGGCGCAAACTGTATATTTTTCAATTCTCAAATGTCTAATGAAAGTGCATAAGTTTGTCGAAATATTGTTTTCTTTCAAGATCAATCAAGTTATCTCGACATACAACCTAAACGACGTATGTGCTTAAATGCAATTATATTGCGCTAGGAATGTTGGTTAATAGTATGGTTGATCATAATGTTTAATATCCGAGGTTCGAGGGATGATCCAAATTAAAATACGACTTTCTTGACCGTGCCCATACATTTCCATATACCATTTAACAGTACATTGCAAGTGCATGCACAAGGTTCAATTTACACAATATGTTGAGTAGATTTCACATTTCTACCGTACTTGTACTTGTACAATGATAAAATGTATCATTAATTTTGACATATAATCAAGATATCACAACTAAAAAAGTTTTATATTGTTTATTTTTATATATCTTTACAGCAATGGAACCATTTGTATGACTTATCTTTCCATATTGAACCGTTATTCATGTCTCTGTCATTCTTAACAAAATCTTACTAATCTAAAATATTTTTAAATTTTGAAAATAATGTTTAAATGACATATTAGAATGAAGGTATATTTTTTTTCAGGTCAGTTGACAAAACAATTTTATCTTTTAATAGTTAGTCAGCATTTATGTGTACTGGCCTATTCGAACGGGTCCTATCATATTTAAGACATGAGGGTTAAGGACATTGAACCAGCTATCGACGGGGTTGTTCGAGTCCGGACCATAATAGACTATGGGGACGGTACTGGTTTTGTAGGATGTTAATGAAGAATGTCGCAGTTACCAACATAGAACCTTAATTTAGATTGTATTTCAAATTTACTTACGTCCCCTTCTTCATAAATAGCTCATTGAATATTATTTTTGGTGTTCATATACCCGACTTTAAATAAAAACAAATGTATCTTGTAACTTGTATCTTTCACTGTAAATATGTATCTTTCAATACCATTTTTTAAATTACCTTTTAAAGTTTTATTCGTCAAATTCAAATATGCAGTTTCTGTTTTTTGTTTTAATAGTCCAGCTTCTGTTTTGCAATAAACCACAAATACAAAACTTTGGTAGGAAATCACATTAACTGATAATAGATAATACCTTTTTCGGACTTTCATGGTGATTGCAAGCAAAGAAAGCAATTCAAAGTATATTAACTCGACAAGAAAAGCATTTAAGGTGAATATGGCATTTAATAAAATTATAATGTAGTATATAATAATGTATTGATTTGATAATGAGGCTCCCCACCCCAGAAAAAAAATAAAGAGTAATAATAAAAAAATAATTAAAAAAAATATCCAATTTCCTGCCATAAAAGAAGCATAGTATTAGAGCAAATAAACTGTTATTTTCAAACGGGTTTTAACGATGTTTTTGAAATAACCCATGAACGGCTTGATTCCTGTTGTTTGCCTGCCAAACGTTTTGCCGTGCTCGTTGGTACACTGGTTTTAAATAGAAAGCCACTATAAGCTAACAAATATTATGGAATTGAAACTGACTGTTAGACGTAAGGCTATAATAAACAAATGTTATATATTACTTTTTCATTGTGCATGTACAAAATACGGTAATAAAAATGTTCAGAAAAAGCATAAACAAATGTTGTGCATACTATTTTTCAGGTATCAATTCCCTTTTTCCCTTTTCGGCATTCCAAGTTAAAAGAAAGATTCCCCGTTTTTTCATACTTATAGCTATGTAATCTTTATGAACTAGAATAACAGGTTGGGCTTGAACGAACTTTTTGTTGGATTGATTATGTCTATGCACTTACTTCAATATATGTTGCTGACTGCAGCACAAATGTAAATAGCCTTTTCAAATATTACATGTAAGTATTGGAAACGCACTAAAATAATAATTACTATTTTAGAGTAAGAATACCATACATAAGATTTCTTTGATTTAACCAAATGATTAATCAAATTAAAAGGTAGAAATATATGTATAATGACATAAACTAAATCATCTAAATTGATATACTTATCTATATGACTCACACGCATCAAGAAATAATTGTTTTTCAATATAAAGGTTATTATCTTGATTATTTTCTTCTTAACAGTAAACGAACATTACACAAGTACAAGTGTTTGGAAAGCCTTTAACTTATCTACAAGATGGACTTGAGAATGACATGTCTGCTATCACGAAACATATCGTCACTATGAGTTTTTTTCTTCAATGAATGTAAAATAAGGTTTATAAATTGTTCTGTTTATACGCTTTATATCCATTTGATGTTAAAATTATTGTCTGCTCTTTTGACTATTCAACACTCACTTAATACATATATTTCTAATTATAATAGTTCAGGAAAAGAGCATTGTTAAACTCTGTTTTCATCTTATTTTAGTGCAATTCCAACATATATCTTTTAAATTTTAATTAATTAAAATGTCGATGGCCTCGACCCCTCCTTAATTAACTTTGCCATTGTCTTCAAAAAAGGTGAAAAATTCAAGACTAGCAATTATCGTCCGGTATCCTTGACTTGTATTGCATGATCGTGGTCAGTAACACTATTGACCATTTAGATACCCATATTGATGGACAATCAACATTGCTTTCGCTCACAGTTGGTAGTGTTCCTGGATGAACTTACTATGTCACCTAAGCGGAGCCAAGTTGACGTTGCCATTATGGATTTTAGCAAAGCCTTTGATGCGGTTGACCATAGAAGACTCCTGCATAAACTTGATTTCTATGGGATCAGAGGGACAACACGGACATGGATTAAGGCATTCTCGGCAATAAAACTCAGAGAATTGTTGTAGACGGGGCAATTTCATCAGAAGCTACAGTAGATTCAGGAGTTCCACAAGGGTCGGTTTAAGGCCCTCTTCTTTTTCTTCTTTTTTATCAACGACCTCCTATCAAGTGTCTGTTCAAGTGTACGGCTCTTTGCTGATGATTGTGTTGTATATCGAGAAATTCGCTCATCCAGAGATACTCACATATAACAGGAAGACCTGAACAGCCTGGCAAAGTGGGAGAAGAGGAGGAAGATGTCCTTCAATGTAGACAAATGCCATATCATGCATTTCTACAAGTCTCGGAAAATAGTCGTGACCGACTACACAACGAGTCCAACAGGCCACATACCTCGGACTCGAGCTTTCGTCAAATATCTCTTGGACACCCCCTATTACCAAGATAAGAAGTTAAGCCAGCCAAAGCCTTGGTGTCTTGAAAAGAAATTTAAACTCTGCAAAACCTGAAACAAAAGCAGAAGCATACAAATCCATTGCCAGATACTCTTTGGAATACAGTTCAACCGTTTGGAATCCATTCCAGGTCACTAGTATTCAAAAACTAGAACAGGTTCAAAGAAGAGCAGCAATATTTGTTACAAACAACTACGCCAAATTTTCTGGAACTGTAACAGACATTGAACCAACTGAAATGGGAAACACTTGAAAGAAGAAGACAGACTAGCCGTCTTAGACTCTTTTATAAAATTCATTATGGATTTGTCGACATTACAGCCTCTCAATACATGACGCCATATCAACGAAATTCTCGACATTTTCATCATTTGGCATATCAGATACCACACTCATCAACAGACTACACCAAATACTAAATCTTTCCTCGCACTATTGTCGAGTGGAATTCACTACCGGTACATGTAGACAGTGTTGACACTACATATATATATTTATCTTTAAACAGCACTAACATTCTTATTCATTTCATTATATACATACTAGGGTTGCATATGTAGTTGTTGCATTTCAGGCTAATTTAGGTTTTGCACTATTTTTTATCACATGTCAAGCCCACCTGGGTGGATTGAGTAGCTTGGGTGACTTGGCATTCTTACTCTTTTTTTTTAACACGCATGGCCATAATAGTCATATTTGACGGTTAGCCATTAACGAGGAAGAAGAAATGTGGCAAAAATAACAAAAACGTCGAACTATTGAAGATAATTGAATATTTATCGCATCTTTAACAGATCCAATATGTATAGTTAGTTAAACTACACAAATGGTAGGTAAAATCAAACGATTCGAAGACGAAACAAGAAAAGTCGTAAAAGGGTCGTAAAATGTGGAAATATATCACAAACAAGCCGAAAAAATAAAACAAAATTGTATGTCTTTTGTATCCAGATCGGGTTTCAATTCGACACGTGTGTGGAATAATGGCGCATCGTGTAAAAACAATTATGCCCGATGGCTAATTAAGAAAATAACTTAATACAGGACTAAAAATTCAATTGTGTTTAATAAGTTAAATTGGCATACATGGTGTGGAGAACCAAAAGTGTGATAACAAAACAAAAGAGGCCTTGATGGTTGGTTAAACAAGTTGAAAAATGTCTCATAAAATTCCTTGATCTTCTATCTCCAATCATGAAAGACCTCTCCGGGGTCTCCTTTACCAAATCATGAAAGCTTTTCCTGTGGTCTCCTATATGAACTCATTAGATCTTTCCCCGGGGTCTCCTTTCCCCAATCATGAAAGCTTTCACCATCATCTTCTATCCCCATTTATAAAAGCATTCTCCGGGGTCCTCTATCCTCAAATATGAAAGCCTTCCCCGGGGTCTCCTATCCCAAATTATGAAAGCTTTCCCCTGGGTCTCAAATCCCCAATTATGAAAGCCTTTTACCAGTGTCTCCTATCCCCGATTATGAAAGCCTTCCCTGGGTCTTCTATACGAAATCACAAGAGCTTTCCCCGGCGTCTCCTTTTCCCAATCTCGAAAGCTTTCACCATCATCTTCTTTCCCCATCTATATAAGCATTCCTCGGGGTCTTTTATCCTCAATTATGAAAGCCTTCCCCGGGGTCTCCTATCCCCAATTATGAAAGCCTTCCTCGGGGCCTCATATTCCCAATTATGAAAGCCTTCCCCGTGATCTCCTATCCCCGATTATGAAAGCTTTCCCCGGGGTCTCCTATCCTCATTTATGAAAGTTTTCCTCATGATCTCCTATCTCCAATTATGAAAGCTTACCCCATTCTTACGTACACCCAATTAAGAAAGCCCGACTGCAGAATATTATTTCCTCATTTATGAAAGCTTTTCCAATGATCTCCAATCCTAAATGGTATCTCATTAACGGTTGGTGATTTATATCAGAAGCTCTTAATCATTGCATATCCCTGCATGATCGTAATTTCTGAAACAAAATTTCCATTCGTAGTTGTCAGTTTTATCTATATCGCATGTTTAATGCATGATCTAAGAGCATGTCTCTAGAATGTCGGCATGAGATTAGAATATGATAGGAAGTGGTAACCCTATTTAAAGCCTTTTTATGTACTTTTGTATTTATATGAATGCATTTGATGGCAAATAAAGCTATATTATTGTCTGTTACACAAAATCAGTAATATAATTTCAGGACATACCTAGAATGTTGGCATGCAAATTAAAAATACCTATATCTACAAGAAAGCATTTGATTACATGAATATTTCATATATCATCTTTATCACTTGCTCATTCAGGAACAGACTTCAAGAATGTCCGCTTGCAAGTAACAATAAGGCGAGTAGTTCTTCTCTTTCTGGTGTGTCTCTCCGTCTACATCTACCTCTACATCAACACATTTGATGGCATGAAGTCGTCTGCTGTGTATGGACTTCAGGTATCTGTCCTAAAATAACTTAAACACCTTTACAGCAACGCATTTAAGCCATGCTTGTATGCTTCTTTCATTTTGAGGTATCTATTTCACCAGAAACCTGCACAACCAATTATATATGCAGTTACCCCAACTTTAGCTTCTTCAAAACTGTTCCTGGATCTGCAAAACATTTCAGCTGCACTCTTACAGTTTGACCGATTTGCTTTGTTATTACTTGTCTCAGAATCAGCTGATTTTTGCATCAGTGTTTTCAAATCAGTCATATAGGATAACACATAAAAGAACAGATCTCAATTGTTTGGAAAACTGCCAAAATGTTCATTTTTCTTAAAACGTTACTAGCGCTTATTGCACTAAAACATCAATGTTTGAGCGTAAATCTCAATCAGCAGTCTTATCTCACCGGTTTACCGAATCTTACGCAAAATTTCGTAGACAAAAGAATAAAAAAGTTATCAAACGGTCAATCAGATAGAGTTCATCTTTAAGCTCCAACCAGGATGTTATTTTTTTCAGGATTTAGGTCACACAATAGAATATGCATTACCCTAAATACCAAATACGTCTATTTAGGTTAAAACTATGTTTTTTTAGATGCAAACTGAGATTAAGTGATAGATAATAGATAATCAATGTAAACTGTGGTAGAATGAAATACTATTGAGTTCAGTTGAATTCAGTTAAAAAGATACTTCCTTATCAATATGAAATAGTTGCTGTTATTTTTGGTCTTCTTAACAAATAACTGGCTTAAACAACCATCTTAAATTTGGGCGCGAACAATTAAAGGTCCTTTTACGATACAGCGCCTACGTACGAACTGCTAAACATAAAATCAATTAATTACTTAATTAAACTTCGGCGATCGTTTTGGTTTGAAGCTCTCCGAACAGAATTCGTCCGGCGATCCTAATGGCGATATCACGCACGTAAACACTTAGCAATTTTAACAATAACTGCGATATTCGTTTGTATTAAATGAACTAGATTAATAATATATGTTAATATATAAGTGTTTTGATATTGGCCCTGTTATTTGTCTGAGGGCAGTGATATTAGCACGAGGCCGAAGGCCGAGGGCCAATGCGACTGTCCCGAAATCAAAACACACGGCCAATGTCAAATCAATTGTTTATTGACAATTTTATTAAATAACTTCATGCACTTAATAGTCCGGCAGCGGAAGTTGAGTACCTTGCATCGGAGTGTATAGAAAATAGTTTGGGGTTTTTAAGTAGCTTTGACCCTCCAGTTAAGGAATCCGTTCGATGGCCTCGCGCCACCCTTGGGGAAATCGAGATATTTAAGATAGCGTCCAAGATGGCCGCCAAATTTAACCAAATCACCAATTAACTCGTTATTTTGTTTTAATGATTCGATTCCTGTGCAAAACTATACCATAAAGCATTTGTATTGCAAACCGATCAATTCTAAAATATTTCATACCATGTTTAGGCCATCATGGCGTCTAAAATGCCCGCCAAACTAAAATAATTGACAAATGAGAGAGGTTTCGTTGTGAATACCATCAATTTTTATGCACATGCATCTCGATTTAACTTAACCATGTATTTATGCAATATAGGTATCATAATAGCATTATAAAGACACATATTTACCAAGATGGCGTCCAATATGGCGGCCAAAAAGCATAAATTAACACAGACTATATAAAACGGGCACAATCTTTTACAAATGTATAAAAACAATAGCATTTTTCTTTATTTAAAATTACACTGTAGTTTATGGTATGTATTAATAGCTTTAGAACAATTACTACATCAGTTCTTAAATAGAGAAGTTAGTTTGTTAATTCAATGATTTATACATTCGTTTTGTTTGCTTATTGTAGCAATTTTCTTATGCTTGACATTTACTAAATATTGAACATGATATATGCGCATTGTTGCAACGACAGCAAGAGTGTTGCATTGAGTATTTGACTGCCATAAACATTTTATCATTTTAAGCACATCATATGAGGCCACTGAAATTTGTTTTGGTAATATTATTGGGACCAAAGATCGCGTGTCCTTTTTTCCCAATCAGTTTCAAACGGGTCCAGGTTTGGTTGGTCTGATTTAACTGCACAATTCCAAACACACGTTTGAAAATGTGCTTGCTTGATATTGTCATTAAATACTTCTGTTGTTGGGGGTAGAGAAGCAAGCTTTTGTGCACACGACGTCGCTTTCCTAACCTTAGAACTTAATACCTTCTGTAGAACCTCTGACATGTCGTCGTCAACAACTTCCATGTTGTAACATTGCGAAATGAAACGAGTTGATCCTCGGTTGACTGTCGAGTAGACAGATGTTTCATCTCAAACACACACGAGTGATACTCGCTTTTAGTACCTTCAATACTATGCCCTTACCTATGCCGTAGCAGCAAGTAGTAGTATCCGATCCTGATAGTGCGTATGCTGCAAATTAATCTGGAACTATACGTTTGTATTTGTTGACTGTGGCTGTTATATCTATCAATAATCTGTCTTTCACAGGTCATTCCTAATAACTTTGTTGATGATTTGTTCCAGGTAATGGTGAAGAAGAAGAACAAAGCATCGGTATCGTCTGAAAGTACTCAAATGCCTCCATCATTTTCATTTACTATACTAACAATTTGATGGGCAACAATGTTGTCAGCTTCATTATGTGTGTTGCGCATGTCATGACGCGTAATTATTACAGCTGGTGAAACTTCAATTGGTGAATCTTCATCTCCACTAACAATAAGCACTCACATGTCTAGGTAATGAAATGTTGCTACCGACATGATCTCTTTCTGAGGAGGAATTTGCATTGCAGTTGACAACTGATGTACGCGCTAAGTATGTGATCCTCTGTTTTCCCTTGTTTCAGTTTCTGTGCTGTTTTGCCTCTATCAGGCGAAGATAAGTAGCCGTCAATAATTATCGATGCTACTTGCTTTGTTGCAGAACGTGCTGACACCTGAATTTGCAAATACTTTTTCAGCACATAGTTTGGATTTGGCAAGTCACATTCTAAATATCGCTGTTGGAACATGGGACAACTCATAGGTCAGCAACCTTTCACATCAAAGTCACGTAACTAGCTTGAAGACCGATCACTCTTGTAAAATTAATTATGTCTTAAAGACCTTCGTATCACCAACTTGTATACCCTTTCGTGTTTCAGCTTGTGTTTTGGGCTCGTATTCACTTACGTCCTGTGTCTGAGTTAGAGACTTAGGCCCAGAAAAGCGAACATTTAATGTTGTTATAAAAATGCTAAAACATAAGAATATATTGTCAATAGTTGTATTAGAGATATTTTCAAACATTTACGAATTCAGTTTTTTGAGCCTGATTCTCAAACTCAGATTTAAGACGTTAGTGAATACGGCACCTGATCTTGCGTCTTATCTTGACATTGAACCTCCCTGGCCAACCATTTTCAAATTCCTTCATTTGTTTGATTCTAATTTTATTTTAACATCTTGATCAACATTTACAGTTTCTGGTGCTATTTGACCTGAAACTAAGTTGATGATTTCATCAGGGTAATTCGACGGCTCCAATGGATTTATACAGTCATTTATCGCTCCCTGCAGTGATCTATGATGGTTGCAGTCACTCAATATTTTTGCCTTCATTTCCTCTTTGGGTTTATCATAAGATGGCTTAACTTGTTCACTATTTGCAAGGCTTGAGAAATCAGCTTCCAACCCGCGTAGACCAGGCGACCATATCTTGGGTGTGTCGGATTTCAATGTACTACCAATAATGCCTTGTTTTCCATATAAGTATCCCATAAACGTTGTCTCAATGAACATATCACTCGAAATGCCGTTCCAAATGCCAATAATGAGACGCATCACATGCTCCCCTTTCCGAAATATTTCCCTACATGAACCGGGCATTGATAGATAAATAGGAGCGGCAATACCAAACATAATGTACGTGTCTTGCTGCAAAGAAGTAGGGGATCGTAGATTTAATAGCTACCAAATGAAAACCCTAGTCAGTTCCTTTTTCAGCTATGATGTTAAGCATCATGATCAGCAATGACTTTATAACACAGTTATCCATAGCTTTTATGTCCTGCTTCTAGATTACAGCTCTTTTATTGAGGTCACCCATGCTGTCTATAATACCACTTACAAATATTTCTGTCAGTAGTTCTTCAGAAGTAAATTGGAATAAATAAAATGCCGTTGTTTTTTTATACAAATATGTAAACGGTTGTGCTCGTTTCATTTAGTCTGTGTTAATCAATGTTTATTTTGGCGGCCATATTGGACGCCATCTTGGTAAATATGTAATTTTATTACGTCATTTGTGATATCTATATTGCATAAACACATTGTAATGTAAAAACGAGATACATGTGTATAATAATTGATGGTATTTGAAACAAAACCTAACTCAGTTGTCAATTTTCTTTGTTTTGGCGGCCATTTTGGATGCCATGATGGCCTAATTATGATATGAAATATTTTAGAATTGATCGGTTTGCAATAAAAATACACAATTGTATAATTTTGAACAGGAATTAATGCATTTATACAAAATTACTAGTCAATTGATGATTTTGGTAAAATTTGGCGGCCATCTTGGACGCCATCTTGAATATCTCGATTTCCCCAAGGGTGGTGTGAGGCCATCAAACGGATTCCTTAACTAGGGGGTCTAAACTACTTAAAAAACTAAAAACATTTTCTATACACTCCGATGCAAGGTTCAGCCAAAATATCCCATTTGGCTGCCGGACTATAAAGGATTCAAAGTTTAAACACATAATTTATTAAAAAACAATATCAACATATAACAAAGAACAACTTTTAAATACATAACAAATTTAACTATGTTTATGGAAATGTTAAGTAATCACAATGTATAACACATTGCATTTTAAAAATAAACCAATGTTTCTGTTTTTCTTTGTCCATGTATCAAAATACAAAATACAAATAGAATGTCTATTGTGATTCTTGTGAGCTCTCAATGTCTGAAAACTTCCTATTCCCTTAAAAACATTGTTATTGTTAAAAGTACCCCAATATATATTGGCACCACATAACGCTGCAAAAGGATTTGAGTTTTGTTTTGATATCTTGGATGAATACTTCGGCTTGCATCAAGAGTATTACACGTATGGGTACTTGTGTTCATTACTGGAGTTACATCTGCCAACACAGATGTCTGTTTATGCTCAATTGATTGGACTTTGTTTCCTGAATGTGGAACAACAGCAGTGCTTGAAGATGGCCTAATCAGATCAGATATGATATCAGACGCCTATGCTTGCTGGGCGTAGGGGTTGAATAAGCGTTTATTGTTTGTAAGCTTTTCCAACCACCTAGATGGGCAATTTATGTTGGTGGTCGACCTGTCTGAACAAGAGTTTGGGCAAATGTTTTTCTTGTGGAGTGATTCACTTTTCGGCCTTCAAGGTTTCCCTTTTCAGCCATTTGTTTCATTATTTGCCAAAGTTTATTTTTTCAAACAGGCTGATGAGAATACCATGTTTTGGGTGTATTAATTGGTTGTAGGTAAAATCTGCTATTATCATCAAGAATATCGGTTGGTCTTCGACTTTTATACTCCATGTAGATGGCTTCTGGACATAGTTTGTCTCCAGGTGTTGCAAACAGCTTGGGTGCCATTTTTCTGTTACATTTTCGGCTGGATCCATTTATAGTTTTTTATAGTGTACTTCTCTCTGAAAATATTCAGCAATAACTTTATTACAAATCTTTAAGTCAATAAGAAAATGCATTTTCAATTCATAAGTTAGTCATGCATATGTATTGCCCATACTGATATTTTAAATAAGTCTATGATATGGCAATTATTATATCGGCCTTCATAGCATCTCGAAACAATATCAACCCTAGAACTGAGCCTTTGGACTGATATAGTCTGTAGATATTTCAGGGGTGGATATAAAATAGCGCAAATGACAAGTTATACAAACAATTACCATCAATTTACAATACCAAATACCTGTAAATTCCAAGTACACTCGATTGTCTGGTGACCTTTTCAGCTCTATATCCCCCCAAAGAAGGTGTGTATGATCCTGTCTGCCACGTGAACACCAATATTCAACCATACTGTCTCAAGTAATATATGTGCATCACCTGTAATAGTTTGTATATATGCATGTTAGGATTGATTGCATATACGTAAGTGAATTTCAAGTATCATTAGTATTTATATTTATATTTTAAACAAAATAGAACAAATGCAAATAATGAGCAATATTTTATCATGTATCATTTTCTTAATTCAAATACCCAATGTTTGATATTTAAGTATGATCTCATTACCTTTTCCAAAAAGCTTTCTGTCTCTCAACTTTTGGAATTCTTCTTTGGTCAGTGGCTCAGCTTTAGATTTTAAATTCCCTTTGACCTGTGCCTTCAGATGTTTTCGCTTGGAAATCAAGACTTGGTTTGAATGACTGATAAGTTCATATTTCCTTGTGCTGAAGTTTACTTTTTTTCTCCTTTAGGTAACGATCAATTGAATATTGTATGCTGGTTAGAATACCTGGCTCATATTCTGTGCCGTCATGCTTCCGAATTGCTGAAAATAAGACGTACATACTTTATTTTATTTTTAAGACATTATGTTAGGTAGTGTCTAGCCGTCTTGTAACCGAATGCCAAGCCTGCGTTCTAGCCGTCATGCCTACGCACCAAGGATTTTCTAACTATCCGACTAGAATGCAGGCGAGACTAAACACTTAGGGAGAACTACAGCTTATGAATCAGGAGCATTAACTAGGCAATGACTTCGCTCTATAATTACCTTCAAATAAACATAAGTGTTTTGCTAAAGCGTTGAATTATCTACAATTTTTTTAAATATGTTTAGAATAAAATGAATCACCATCACATTTGATAATTAGAATTAAATAATCGATTAATTGACTTACCAAGAAAAACCTGGACAAAAGGACATCAAGCTGTTCTCTGATGCTATTCATCCAATCATAAAACAGTTTTAAATCACTTTGGTTTTATAATGTGTGTTCTGTTTTCATTTTCTTTAATAAAGCTGTCACAGTCTTCTTCAGAGACTATTTGAAAACGTTGCTTTCCAGAATTCGATCCCGTCACTGGGTGAGGAACAATCACAGACACATCTTCAAGACTTGAAAGTAAATCAATTTCTTCGGTTTCATTTATGTATTACATAGATAATAAATCATTAGCTAGCAGCTCAAACATTTCCTCGCCAGACGACATTCTTCCGCATTGATCCAAGTAAATATAAACGATTGTAAAATGTATGTACACGGCAGTAACATACCACTAAATCGTGTTGAATTAGTGTTCAAACCGTCGACGAACGTTTTAATACTGACTTTAAAATAAAATGGCTGCCGTTTTCGAATTTCCAGCTGCGATTCTATCATTTTTGGCCCTGTTTAATTAGCCAAGCAAATTCTTTGAAATGCGGGCTTTATATCTATATCACTTTTCTGCCCGGGACCGCTAATATATATATTGGCACTGTTATAGAGGAGGCCTTTGTATTATTGGACAAGGCAAATGATGTGTTTAAGGACTAAAAATTAATAGTTATTTAATAATGTCTGGTTTAAGGCTGAGGCTAATCTGTTGTATTGTTATTATTTTAATGTGTTTGTCTTTTGTATATGCACTGCTTGCTGTTGTTTTCTGACCGTATCAGGTTAGACAGTTTGGTATGAAATTTGCTATTCTCACTTCGGTAATGAAACATAACAATCCTTAATAAGGACTCATGCCACCCCCATTGGGAGAAAGGACAGATTCACATTAATTTTATTCACTTAGAACCAAAAACCATTAAACAGAATACAACCCTCACATTTCAATTAAGACACGCGCACATGCGCTTTGACTAGAAAGAGGAATTCCGAACATAACACTAAAAAGTGAGCATTTTTTTTATCTTCCGTTTAGAAGACCAAAAAAACAACACATACTATTACCTAAACTTGGTTCAAACTTCACCTAAACACTTTTGTGAAGTGTTCCATGAAAAAACAAACATTTGTGGTACACACTTTGGCATGTTTAGTCAAGCTTTCCTTGTAGTTCACTCTCTATTATTAAATTTTGCACACGCTGTGAAGACCGAAAAAAATTGTCATAATATATTTTGTTTTTCACACGGAGCGAATGATACTGGGCATCAACATTCACATGTTCATGGTTCGCATACATTAAGTGGATGCTTTGCTTTAAATAAGTAAAAAATGAAAACGAAAACCAACTATTTTGTAACAACATATGCTTTTATATGTGTTTTTTTTTAAAATTTGTCAAGAGCCTGAAGATGGAGTTCTTCGCCAGGAGAGAAATAGAGCAAGAACAGACCACACCATTGCCTACAATTACCGATGTAGTTAAAATCCATAGCAACTTCGATAAAGAACAATTACAAAAGTATAGAACAAGGATTTTGAAAAAAGAGAGTGTACCATTGTTGACGTTATTCACCACGTGGAATTATAATCTTGAAAAAGATCTAGTCCATAATATAACAGTGTTCAATTGGATGTCCCTTAATCCTTTTGTGATACCGGTGGTATTTACTAATGACAGTGACGTTGCTGCAGATTGTTCTAGAAAAGGATGGAAGGTCTTGCCCGTCTTGATCACAGCTGCTGAAGGTGTTCCAGTTCTGAAATACATGTACAGAGATGTGATGGAGAAATACAACACCACCTTATATGCCTATAGCAATGCAGACATCCTCTTCGCCGACACTCTTCCAGACAGCCTTGTCCATATAATCACAAATACATCTCTGGACCTCACTCAGCCTGCACTAATGGTTGGGAAAAGAACCAACGTTAAAAATGTTACATCCGAAGAAGGAAGTGCTTGGTATAATATAACAAAGATTGCAAAAGATAGGGGCACATTGTTTAACGGTTGGGCAGAGGACTATTTTATTACGACTAGATCGTTCCCATGGCATGACATGCCCGAGGTTGTGATTGGAAGGAGAGCTTATGATAACTGGTTAGTTTTTCATTCCCGAGAAATGAAATATTCTGTGATAGATATTACAAGGAGAGTGTTAGCTGTTCACCAAACGACAAAAGCAGGCAATCGTGAAGGTCATAGTCATAAAAACAAAGATTACAATCATAATTTGGTAGTAAAAATGTACAAAATTATAAGGTATCACCTTGGTGTTATCGAGTGTATAGAGAAGTATACACAATATGAATATGGTATTGTAAGGATCAAAAATCGTAATAACCGGAAAGGTTGTAAGGCCGGTTGAAGAAAAGTGCAGAAGACACCTCGATCTAAATATAAATATAACAGAAGCTTTCTAATACGAAGCATTAAAATTTGTAATTGCCATGTGATATATACGAGTATATATGAGTAGTATAGTAAAATACAAACGCGTGACAGCATACATTGGTAAACATGAGGTAATGTTAGTAAATGATCTACCTGCTTGGCTGTATTTGTGTTGCAGATGAACAACATGCCTTGTCTGTATACATTGTGTGTTATTCAGCTTAAATATGTAACGTTGATTGTTTATTTATATGAATGCTACCAATGTTGAGAGTTTTGCCAGGGGTCGCATCACAGTATATTTTGGAGGCCTTGACTTGGAGAAAGCCATTTCACTTTTGTGCTAAGAGAAATTCCTATAATCAAATATGAATAAATTATTCTCAAACTATCGACTGTTAGCCAAATATATAGATTCTGTGATACGAAGTATTCGACTCAGATTATTAATGATTATAAACAATGACGGACTTTTTGAACAATAGATTATCCTTACATTATACAATTCTGTTTAAAGCTTGTAGGTACTGTTTTATTTTTCTTAATTCTTCTTAATACCACTTCGGATTAAATAATTAGAGACAAAAAGTGAGTATATAACTATAATAGAGTCTCATATAATGTCTGAAAAATTCCCAAGGTCAAAACGATGCTTTTTTCGAAAGAAATATATGGAAAACACCAATGTAATTCCAAGCTGGTCCACTGACTTACTATATGTTAACGAGGCAGAAAGGTGGGCGGAGCATAGCTTCAACGTTGTTTACAGTAGTAAAAAATCGCAGATAGATACTCATTGATGTTTTTTTTTTTAAATGCATTTTTTGTGTATGACAAAAAAAGTGGGGCAAATCATTAGAAGTGTTAAACTAAGATACTTAATGCTGGAACTCATCAACAAATCTTGATATTTGCTCAAATATCAGGCACGGGTCCAGGATTCAACGTTAGAGGGGTGTTACTTAGGGGCGTCAACGTTTGACTTGCGCCCCTCCCTCAGAATCGACATTTATTCAGTTTAAATGTTGGCAGGAGAGTTTTGGGCAACTCCCCCAAGAATATTTTAATACTTTCTAATGTTTTCGGTTTTGTTGCATTTTTTAATTGCGATAAATGTATATTTTTATCATTTTAGGTGTAAAAAGTTCAAAAAAGTTTAGTGAAGTTATTTGGATATTCATCCAAAAAAAAGTTTACCTCATGAAAACATAATGAGACTTTAAGGAACCCCATATAAACATTAATACACCAAAAACATTTAGCTTTAGCTGAAAATTTGTGTTGAAATCATTGAAAGCGTTATTGTCCGTAATCGTTATATCACTAACGCTTGGATCTACTTACTTAGATCAGCCTAGAGAATTGTTACTGTTGCAAACAATATTTATTGATTTTAGACTGTCAGCGGCAAAGCACGAACACGACACGTTCATGACACGGCAAGGTTTGCCTTATTTGTTTAACACAACCACCTGCATACAAACGGAACTACTTTCATAAATATAGGGGTCAAATGCATGCTTATGCGTATTTCAAGTATTTTCATGGCAAAACATCGCGTGTTATTTTTGGAATAGTTGGAATAGTAATGTACTGAGTTTAACTCAATAATTTAAAGTTAAAATCCCATTACATACGAAGACAATTTACTTTCCAACCACAAGTAACTATGTGATGTACTTTATTTTGCATATTGACCTTTTCGCCACAACTAGGGCTAAAGCTGACTGGTGGTATTATAACAGAAACCCACAACAGTCGCAGGAACACAACCGGAAGAGCGGCACGTAAACAGGTGGAGACAGAAAAATGAGTTTAGAAAATCATCAACATGTAAGTATCTTATAACTATAATTTTATGCTATAAATGATAACACACACATGCTTTCTTCAAATTCGTTTAACTAAGACGTAGAAAAGTATATTTCTTGAAAAATTAACATTTCTATCTCTACACACCTACGAAAGATAAAGAGTATGCAAAAAGTAATCTAAACATCACAGCTACTATACTGATAGTCCCATTAAGGTGACACCATATGTGACTATTTCTTAGAACTAAAATGCACCCCCACCCCCCTAAAAATAATAAAAAAAATAATAATAATAAGTGAAATTTTATTTAAAACTCATCTGTGTCAAATTTTTCTACCTGTAACGTTTAAAATGTATACAAAAACAGGTCGATGTAGAAGTCGTTGTCTGCAATCCCATATTAGTATTCCTCAGTAAACAGTGATATGGCCATTATTATCAAAATAATAAGAAACAGTTCTTATTTTTTAATACTGAACAAGTACGTGAAACATTTCCGTAGGATTAGTCAAATGATTAACAATGCAAAATAATCGTAATGTGTTTCTGTTAACAAAAGCAAAACATGCATGTTCATTTCTGTGAAAGGTGATGGAACCCTGAAAAAGACGGACGTAACAGTTTTGACTCTGTAGTCACCATAGATTGAACCTTGAAAAAGACGAGCATAACAGTTTTCCCTTGCAGTCACCGCAGATGGAATCTTGAAACAGACGAGCATAACAGTTTTTGCCATGCAGTCCCTAGATGAACTCTAAAACGGACGAGCATAACAGCTATTGCCGTCCAGTCACCGCATATGGAACCTTGAAACAGACGGGCATGCCAGTTATTGCCATGCAGTCACTGCTAATGAAACCATGAAACAGACGAACATAACAGTTGTTGCCGTCCAGTCACCGCAGATGGAACCCTAAAACAGACGAGAATAACAGTTTTTGCCGTCCAATCACCGCATATGGAAGACCTGAAACAGACGGGCATAACAGTTATTGCCATGCAGTCACTGCTGATAAAACCCTGAAACTGACGCGTATAACTGACATCAAGTAAATTGATACATGGCCAACTCAACTCAACTTTATTTCAACTATTGATGATGATATCCAGACCACGTACAAATAATCATAAATAATGACAATTGTATACAAGCAAATTTGCTTTACCCATTGAAAAATCGAATTGCATGTTTTGTCAAGGTTAATTCATTTCTAGTTTAGATGTACGTGATAGGGTATATAAACAATATAATCTGATTTTAGGTTTTACAAAGAAGGAGAAAAAGACAAGAGTCTCATACATGCTAAAAGAGGGTCTCAAACATGCAAGACACGAGTATCATACATGCAAGACAAGGGTCTTAAACACGCAAGAGACGAGTCTCAAGCATGCAAAACAAGAGTCTCAAAGACGCAAGACACGATATTCAAACATGCAAGACACATGTCTGAACTATGCAAGACAATAGTCTCAAACAGGCAGACGCCATTTTCAAGCACGCAAACCACGTGTCTCTAGCATGCAGGACACGAGTCTCAAGCATACAAGACAAAAGTCTCAAGCATGCAAGACAAGAGTCTCACAGACGCAAGATAAGAGTTTCAAAAATGCAAAAAACGTTTTTAAAGCATAAGAGACACTTGTCTCAAGCATTCAAAATAAGAGTCCCAATCATGCATGATACGAGTTTCAAACATGCAAGAAACGTGCCTCAAATATATCTATAGCTGATGTTTGAGCCTGGACCACAGACTAAATACTCAGTTAATCGCTGTAGGTATTAAAAATAATATGATAAGTGATATATGCGTACATGTTGATATAATTTGATTAATTTTGTTTAAAGTTATTTAATGAATGCATGGTCCACCGACTGTGACATATTTTCAAACATTTCCATCGGTCTTTTAATTATGTTTCAAAACATTTGAATGAGGTTGTCTTAAAAACATGGGAAAATGTGGTTGGCTTTATAAAATATAAGAGTAATACCAAAATCGATATTTGATGAAATCGAAATAACATTTAGATTTAGATTATATATCTTTACTCGTTTACATTACGACAACCAAAGGTTCACCGGGCACCATGCCTGTGTCGCGAAAAAATGAGGATATAACATTTCAATAGATGCGGCGAGGAGATAAGAGGCGGCTTTCATAAAAAAATGTGGCTCTATGGTGTGTATTCTTTGTAAGCATGCCTTTGTGTTTTTTTACACCCTCTGGAATTTTACTAGAATATGTATTTGATTTGAATTCTAGAATAAGTACAAACTATGACATTAGCAAACCAGTTCTGTTCTCATAGGGCAAACTGTTTCAAGGCGTTAACCAACACAAGCCTTGTCGTTGATGTTGACACACTGACGCAGAAATATGCCAGTAGGATTTGCTTGTTGTAAACACTCAACAGAGTACTTTGGGGTTCTTATCGCTTTTTTTTATCCATCGCTTCCCAATTCCGCAATTTGATATTTCAAATGATCTGAATTGAAGCATCGATAAATAATGGCCACTGAAACTAGAATCTAGGATCTAGGTAAATATATTTAGCAAAACATTGTATCTCACTAAAAACATCAAAAGTAGCGATGTTTTTACATTTCCAAATTATAAGGCAGGTACATTTCAATCATATGAATGTCTTTTTCTGTTCGTAATAACGTACAATGTTCATGTTCTTTGTATGTCCCCGTCTTCTAATCCATCTACACCATGATACTATGATTATCTGCCGAACACAAAAAACATAAATTAGTGCAAATGTTCATACCTTTATTTCAGAATACCGCTTGAGTCGGTGCGTCTAGCATCGACTGTGTACACCTACCATAGTGTCGTTTGGCTTCGACGGTGTTACACCTTCCAAAGTGTCATTGGGCGTCGACGGTATTACACCTACCCTAGTGTCATCTGGCGTAGACGGTGTTACACATACAAAAGTATCGTTGGGCGTCGACGGTGTTACAACTTCCATAGTGACATTGGGCGTCGACGGTATTGCACCTACCATAGTGTCATCGGGCGTAGACGATGTTACACCTACCATACTGTCATTGCGTGTCGTCGGTATTACACCTACCATTGTGGCATTGGGCATCGATGGTATTACACCAACCATAGTGTCATTGGGCGTCGACGGTGTAACACCTACCACAGTGTCATTGGGCGTCGACGGTGTAACACCTGCCATTGTGTCATTGGGCGTCGACGGTGTAAAACCTGCCATTGTGTCATTGGGCGTCGACGGTATTACACCTACCATAGTGTCATTGGGCGTCGACGGTGTAACACCTGCCATTGTTTCATTGGGCATCGACGGTGTAAAACCTGCCATTGTGTCATTGGGCGTCGACGGTGTAAAACCTGCCATTGTGTCATTGGGCGTCGACGGTAATTCACCTACCATAGTGTCATTGGGCGTCGACGGTGTAACACCTGCCATTGTGTCATTGGGCGTCGACGGTGTAACACCTGCCATTGTGTCATTGGGCGTCGACGGTGTAAAACCTGCCATTGTGTCATTGGGCGTCGACGGTATTACACCTACCATAGTGTCATTGGGCGTCGACGGTGTAACACCTGCCATTGTGTCATTGGGTGTCGACGGTGTAAAACCTGCCATTGTGTCATTGGGCATCGACGGTGTAAAACCTGCCATTGTGTCATTGGGCGTCGACGGTATTTCACCTACCATAGTGTCATTGGGCGTCGACGGTGTAACACCTGCCATTGTGTCATTGGGCGTCGACGGTGTAAAACCTGCCATAGTGTCATTGGGCGTCGACGGTGTAAAACCTGCCATTGTGTCATTGGGCGTCGACGGTATTACACCTACAATAGTGGCATTGGGCGTCGACGGTGTAACACCTGCCATTGTGTCATTGGGCGTCGACGGTGTTACACTTACAATAGTGCCATTGGGCTTCGACGGTATTACACCTACCATAATGTCATTGTTCTTCGACGGTGTAACACCTACCATAATGTCATTGGGCTTCGACGGTGTCACACCTACCATAATGTTATTGGGCTTCGACGGTGTAACACCTACCATAATGTCATTGGGCTTCGACGGTGTAACACCTACCATAATGTCATTGGGCTTCGACGGTGTAACACCTACCATAATGTCATTGGGCTTCGACGGTGTTACATATACCATAATGTTATTGGGCTTCGACGGTTTAACACCTACCATAATGTCATTGGGCTTCGACGGTGTAACACTTACCATAATGTCATTGGGCTTCGACGGTGTAACACCTACCATAATGTCATTGGGCTTCGACGGTGTAACACCTACCATAATGTCATTGGGCGCCAACGTAGTTACACATGCCATTTTGTCATTGGGCTTCGACGGTGTAAAACCTGCCATAGTGTCATGTGGCGCCGACGGAGTTACACATGCCATAGTGTAATTGGGCGCCGACTGTGTAACACCTACCATAATGTCATTGGGCTTCGACGGTGTAACACCTACCATAATGTCATAGGGCTTCGACGGTGTAACACCTACCATAATGTCATTGGGCTTCGACGGTGTAACACCTACCATAATGTCATTGGGCGCCAACGTAGTTACACATGCCATTTTGTCATTGGGCTTCGACGGTGTAAAACCTGCCATAGTGTCATGTGGCGCCGACGGAGTTACACATGCCATAGTGTAATTGGGCGCCGACTGTGTAACACCTACCATAATGTCATTGGGCTTCGACGGTGTAACACCTACCATAATGTCATTGGGCTTCGACGGTGTAACACCTACCATAATGTCATTGGGCTTCGACGGTGTAACACCTACCATAATGTCATAGGGCTTCGACGGTGTAACACCTACCATAATGTCATTGGGCTTCGACGGTGTTACACCTACCATAATGTCATAGGGCTTCGACGGTGTAACACCTACCATAATGTCATAGGGCTTCGACGGTGTTACATTTAACCATAGTGTCATTGGGCTTCGACGGTGTTACACATACCATAGAGTCGTTGGGCTTCGACGGTTTTACACCAACCCTAGTGTCATTGGGCGTCGACGGTGTTACAACTACCAAAGTGTCGTTGGTTGGCGTCGGTATTACACCTACCATAGTGTCATAGGGCTTCGATGGTATTACACCTACCATAGTGCCATTGGGCGTCGACGGTGTGACACCTACCATAGTGTCATTGGGCGTCGACGGTGTAACACCTACCATTGTGTCATTGGGCGTCGATGGTGTAACACCTGCCATTGTGTCAATGGGCGTCGTCGGTAATACACCTACAATAGTGGCATTGGGCGTCGTTGGTGTTACAACTACCAGTGTCATTAAGCATCGACAGTGTTTCACCTACCGTAGTGTCTTTTGGCACTTGACAGCCTCCATTATGAGATTAAGTGTTCATATGTTTGGTGTAAATATCTCTTTTCCAAATTTACTAGGGGAGTTGGTGTTACTCGAATAACATGTTTATTTCTGCTCAACGTGATGCTTGGAATCTAGTATGTTTAATAAATGCTTAATTAAAGAGATGAAATTGATTATCTACTAAAAGCATAACGCCAATATGTTTGGATATAAAAAAATACACAACACAACGTGTTTGTGTGATTTTTTATATATTATGAATTAAACAAATTCGTATATATGCTTTACCTTTATTTTCAGAAAGAAGGGAAATTGTTTTCAACTCTTCCATAGTTAAAAGAAATAAAGTTTAAGAAATATAAATTATAATGTCATAGATCAATGCAGTGGATTAAAAGTAATATACTAAGCAAACTGTATGAAGATGTATACAAAACTATACTAAATGTACCTAGTATGAGAATCCACCAATGATTACTTTTTCGAAAATGCCATTAGATTAAGGAAACTATTCATTCAATATTAATGTTTGCTCAGCGGGCAATTTACTTTCTCAAATGACTCAACCGCCGGATTATTATTCATAAGTTTGACCCGGATTGAGGAAATGGTTCGTATTGAATATAGTTCTATCGAAGTTTATTAACGTCGTGGGATAAAATCAATATAACATACTGTTGCTGTTATGTTTTTATTTTAAATGAATACGCAACAGACACGCGTGGTCGATTCGACGTCAAATAGACTTTATATTCTCGTCGTGACGACAACAACAACAGATCGGACGACTAATCTACGACTTATGAAGGAATGCAATGTACAATTAAGCTTTTTATTTTATTGATCTATTGGCACTTGTGCTACTTTTGATGCCTGGCGACCCCATCTAAAAATATATATTGTATTTTCTGTGTTGTTGGGAAATGGCTTTTGTTACATAATTTATGACTAAAACAATGTTTCTGGAATATATGTGTTTTCTTTCTTTACACGTCACTTTCACATGATTCAAAATAATATGAGTAACCCGGCATCAAAACGTGCACACGTTTGTTAAAAAGATTTCTTAAGCAGACGTTAGGATAGTGGTATCGACCAAAATACGACGGCTAACGGACGTCGTTTCATGTAATAAATCCAATGTAAGATAAGTGGTACCGATCCAAATGCCCGACGTCTAACCGACGTCTATTTATGCCCAAATCCGACGTCTAACCGACATCCATTTGTGGAATAATGCCGACTTAAGAATACCGATTAACGTCCGTCTTCAAACCGACGTCTTTTCCTGGACAAAACTGCCGTCGATAGGACAGTGATACAGACCCTCTCCGACGTCCCTCCGATGTATATTCCTAATATGAAGCCGACATAAATTGACTAACTAAATTTAATTAATTAATGAGTACAATGGTTCGTAATATACTACTCAAAATTTGATAAGGATCACTTGAGCATGCTTATTCAATTTCAAAGCAATAGTTTTATCCCTTCGTAGGCCTCTAAAATGTTCGATGATTTTGATTGTACTGCTACCAGTGCGTGCACGGGCGGCACGGAAAACTGCATACCCCCGAAATAAGGCGTTTTGGCCTACATGTCACAACCTGAACATGTGGTTATTTCTTGTTTTTCGCTTCGCTTCGTGTATTCGATGTTTACTCGGAACATCTACAACATGTGTTCAAAAAGCAAAACAGAAGACACTTAACTCCTGATGAAATGCATGTTGGCATTGGAATGCTGGAGGCAGGGTTGTCTCAGAGGACTGTTGCAGAACACCTGAAAGAGTCACAAAGTGTAAATTGCAGGATGTGGAATCGTTATCGAACGAATGAAATGCTCAACATCGAAATGATGGTTGTCGTACAAAGGCTACATCGGCGTTCAGGATCGTTACATTGCGGTTTTAGCCAGACGTAACCGCTTTCGTAATGCCACTTCGCTACGTAATGACTTCCAGAACGCCACAAACGTAAGATTTTCAACGCAAACCATCAGAAATCGTTTGCATAGTGCTGGCTTGATGGCACGACGACCGGCAATTCGCATCCCATTGACCCGATACCACATCCAGGAGCATTTGGACTGGGCACGTCAACACGCTGGATGGACGTTAAAGGAATGAACCACAGTGCTTTTTACAGACGAGTCAAAGTTTTGTATTGACTATTCAGATCGACGTTCCAGAGTGTGGAGGGGACGTAATGAACGTTTTGCTCCAGTTTGTGTCGCCGAACATGACCGTTATGGCAAGGGCTCAGTCATGGTATGGGCCGGAATCAGCATGCACGGTCTTACACGTAATTGGAAACGGTGCGTTGACGGCTGTTCGTTATTGTAACGAGATCCTGGACGTATATGTTCGACCTAATGCAGGTGCAATCGGTCCTGATTTCATTCTCATGGATGATAATGCGCGCCCACACAGAGCAAACATTACAAACCAATTTCTGGAAAATGCTTCCATTGAGAGAATGGACTTGCCAGGTCGTTCTCCCGACATGAACCCGATCGAGCATGCCTGTGACATGCTTCAGAAAGCTGTTTCTGCTCGTCCGATCCAGCCAACAACGATTCCTCAGCTCAGAACAGCGCTTCAGGAGGAATGGGCCAGACTCCCTCAGCAACCGCTCCGGAGGCTTATCAGCAACATGCAGAGGCGATGTCAAGCTGTTATTGACGCTCGTGGACATCACACCCGCTACTAACATTGGTTTAAGAAAAGTTCAAAGATATTCTGTTGACTTTCCAAATGTGTTGTCAACCAGATATACGCCTGCTTTTGAACCCTATCATGTTTAGGTGTCCGTCACGCTTGAACGGAATTGGTTTGGTACTGATATCTTATGACATTTGAAACCTGAAACAATGCCATTTGATAACATTTAGTGTTGATATATCGTTTTCTTGAAATACGTATGTACTTTATATTAAAAAACATGATCCCTATCAAATTTTGAGTAGTATATAATGACAAGGTTATACAAATATGTGTAAGTCCCGATTGTATCTTGCCATTCACAACTCAAAACCATCTTAACTGCGCTCATCTTTGTTTCAACTCGCTTCCTTTTTCACTCCCAATTCGTCTCCGACTACTCTCAAATTTAATCCGAACACTCTACAATTTAAACATAACAGGCACATTCCAACTTCGTTTCCTTATTCTCTCAAATTTCTTCTCCTTATACTCTCCGAATTCGTCTCATTTTACTCTCTAAAGTTGTTCCCGACAAGTTTCCAAAGCGTCTACAACGCGTTCTGCATTCGTCCCCAAACTGGGATCTTTCAAACAATGTGTTCCCCAACAATACCATTTGATCACGCACACGCACACGCACACACACACACACACACACACACACACAAAGATCGTTTTGTATAAGCATAGTAAGAAAGTAGATGTATAACTAAATGTTCATTATAATTTTCTTCCTTATACGTAAAACTTTCCATCGTGTAACTGGAAATTGAAGTGTCCGAGAAACATATCAATGCTCAACATTATCAACTATGTAGTAGGCATGGTATGCAATGTTTTTTTATCGTATTCACATCCCGGTATTCTTGATTCGTATATATATATATAATATATCTGTAATGATATGTACTGTTAAATACATGTTAAGTTATTTGTAGTCGGGATATAATTGAGTATGAAATTTAATACTTTAAACAAACAGCGAAGTACAGCAAATGCAATGAATGGTTCGAGTATTGTTTATAAAACAAATTATGAAGTAGTGGTTAACAAGTATAAGCAGGATTGTATGGATTTTCGTTACTTCATAAATGAAGATAGTTATGCTATGTCATAGAATAAAAAGTGTTTTGTTTGTTGTTGTCTGTGTGTGCCTGCTGGCTTTTAAAAGGTATAGTGAAATGGGTAACGGGACTCTTATTGTTTCCGTCAATTCTTTAAACGAAAGCAAGCAAAAATCAGGCATAGAATCATTGAACATCAGTCAGAATCCAAACATAAGAAGTAAGCAATATGATAAACTTATATTAACTAGAAAACCACCGAATGACAGTCGGGATTGAACTGTTCTTATGACGGTAAACACTGGCTACTTAGACTTCTTCAGAAACTGGCTGTGGCATTTCATGACACTCAACCTATCAACACCGCTAATAGTTGTTGCAATGACGACTTGGCTTATCAGGAACTTTGGAACATCGAAGTACCTAGTTTTGTTAATAAGTTAGTAGAAAGAAGCGCACTTGTATCAATCAACTCCTCCGTTGATTATGAAACCAAATAATTTAATATGCTCGTTGGCAAAAGACCGTATCATATACTTGACTACTTAAATATTTTGTACATCGACACGGATACTGTTTGGCTATAGGCCCCATTCCAGTACTTCACGGGCGAGTACGACCTCTGGGTTCAGACGGAAAGTGATGCTTTCTACGGGGCTGATGGCGATAAGAGCCGGTGCCAACACGCTGGAGCTGATCCGGGCCTGGAGAGATAGGATGATTGACATCGACAATAAAAAGAACGACCAAAGCGGCTTTAACGACATAGTTCGTAATTTCTCAAGTAAAGTTAGAATAAAATGACTGGATATGAAGAGATTTCCAGATGGGTCATACTGTTTTGATACATTCAATGATACACAGCGAAAACACGTCGTTGTTGTTCACAACAACTGGATTATAGGACATGGTAAAAAAACCGGGAAGATTCAAACGTATGAAACTGTGGTATGAAGATAAACAGAACAGAACTTACTTGCATAAGTAGTCAAAAGATATTTACTCTGTGTATCAATCATTTACACGTGATATTCCTGAATATACATTTTAACATTTTCTTTCAAAAAATATCCTTTACTTCATGCTTTACGGTGATTTATAGAATTTTAAGAGGGAAAAAAGGAAAAAGATTTAAACAGTAAAATAAGAATTGATTTCTTTCTCTATTTGAAATGTCAGCCCGCGTTCACTTCAAAATCAAACGTCAGAGCGCACAAGGCAGGGACGCATTTCCAACGACGTAATTCTTCCAACTGATGTTACGTTCGATAAAATTTGGTGCGTTTTTATACAATAAACAGATTGTATTATCCATAAAAAAATGTTTGTTTCAGTGTGTGCAACATATTTTACCACAAGAACTTAAAAAGTAAAACATTTCACTTGAGGCTACACCACCAGTCGTGAATTATTTACTTTTGGTGGTATCTCAGTGATAAATGTATTGCGATGATACAAAGTAAAATACACAGTAATACTCCATTTCTCTGTTGTGTTTTGTTTTAATAAAGATAGAAATAATCATTTCATTTTATCAACACAAATGTGTTGAATCCATTTTGCATAGTAACTAAGTTCTAAAATCCGTAAATACTATAAATGTTTATAAATGGCATATTGATTTTTGATATGACTAATAGCAGTCTGTAATATGTTCGTCGTGATCAAATTTGACCAATTTAGACATAGCTAGAAATGAGCTTTTCACGATATTGAATCTGCTATTCATCGACTAGTTCAATTAGTTTGGTACGTAACCATTTTACGCTTTGATAATCTACTATCTCGCAATACTAAACACAAGTAAACTCCAAATAAATCAACTCCTCCAAAAACGAACACATACTACTACTGTTTATTTTCTGTTCCAACCCTTTAACAGTAACCCTTTTAAGGTGCTAACCCTTTAAGAGTTGCCTATTATGGACACGCCTTTTGGGGTCCCATATACATACTACCGTTTAAAATATAAATAATATAATGACAGATTTTAAAATAGAAAGTGTAGGGCAGCTTTTAACTCATGTGGAAATATAAGCGCAGCTTTAAAAGAAGTGAGCGGTCTAATTGGTTGCACTGCTGTTTTAGCTTTATTAACATTCTTACCAGTTGTTGTAGCAGTTGCTGGTGCCATTCCCGCACGAATTACCTTTTTTGCTATATAAGACTTAAAGTTAAGAAAAAAAAACATTACGAAAAAACCAACATAGAAATTTCAAACAACCTAATTCCTACAGGCAAATATTAAACAATGTCCATCCATTTTGATCCGGGGTTTACGTTCAGTCTTTACCCATTTATAATTTGTAAAAAAGGGCGTCTTTGGGCGCTTCGTTCTTCTTGTTCTTCTGTGTCCGATCCTAGATACAATCGCCCTAACGACACGAACAAGGTCCAAGAATATTGTTCTTGGGTCAAAATTCCACACTACCTACAAACCGGGAGGACCGAGAACTACACGAGAACAAAATGGCGGAAAGTAAAGTTAAGAACGATGCGTGCATGATTTACAGCAAACAACTCTACTACCGGTTCCGGGTGTTAGGGCGTTTTACGCGAGTTACACGTTCCGAATCGACTCTATCCTGGAAACAAGCGCCCAAAGACGCCCAAAGTGTACATTTTCCAATCATTTATAGACATTAAGTCCTGCATACACATCACTGCCTCTCCTAGTCTGAAGACTCCATGCATATTGATGGAAACCCATCTTCCTCCTTCTCCCTCTTTACCTCCACGGAAAGCTCATACCCCTCAGAATCAATTGTTGACTACCATCAAGTCAACATGCGT
Organism: Mya arenaria; assembly: GCF_026914265.1. Classification (NCBI taxonomy): domain Eukaryota; kingdom Metazoa; phylum Mollusca; class Bivalvia; order Myida; family Myidae; genus Mya; species Mya arenaria. Next base: position 74,793,111 of record NC_069129.1, read on the forward strand.
CTGTAGCGGCAAATATTAAGTTTGAATAATTATACATAGATATAACATTTTTTACTCAACTGAATAAGCAAGAAACAGAAAGGAAATCGATACATTGGATGAGAAAAAAACTTTTGATTGAAACGCTCGTTGGACTGAAACATTCCTGCCAGTGACATTATGTGGCGAGCGTTCGAAGCATTTTCGTTGATCAGTCAAAACCCTTCTTATTCTGTAAATATTTTACTTTTTCATCTTGTGGAATACCATCCCTTTATTCGTGTGTTTACATGTCGATTATAGTGATCAATCTTATATTCTGGATGAATAAGTTTTTTCAACATATTGCCTGAGTAACACAGTGTCTACAACCTACTACTTTCCTACAGCGAAAGTATTTCAGTTCCACATCAGATCAGATTCACAACAAGGCTGAATTTTAGTCTGTGCCACTCTATTCTTTTAATTATACTCCTGTCCGGTGACATTTCACTCAACCCGCTTTCCAGACAACCCATATATCCTTTCGTACACAATGGTTTAATATACGGGGTTTCGATAGCTTTTGATGAAATTAAACAGAGGTCTGAATGATAACAAATAAATAAATTGGACAATATTGAGTTGAAAGACTAACGACAAGTACTAGTACTAGTAAACTATTTTGATGGATGTACGGCACCGTACATCTCCGTATATCTTGTGTGTACGGGCATGTACGGTCTTCGTATATGTTAAAAATACGGGAATTTATGCTATTCCGAACACGTTAAGAGTACGGGATTAAACCATACTCGTACACAATGAATATACGGGCGTGTACAATTCCCGTATATTATGGATGTACGGAAATAAACCAGTTCCTGTACACGCTGAGTGTACGGAAAAGTAACAATTCCTGTACATTATGGATATAAGGAAATGTACACTTTCCCGTACACCCATGTTACAAAGGTTTTGAATTTTGTAATCAAGTAAGGTAATTTGGTGTTTTATTTGACAGCATATATGATATGAACAACATTTAAACCATTGACTTGTATGTATTTTACCGTGTTACGTAGTAAAACCGCAATGTGTTAGTAAGGGTCACGTTTTGTAGGAAATGTTACGCTTTTTTAACAGCTCCATATATCTTGAGCGAACGGACACGTATGGTCTCCGAACATGTTGAGTGTACGGGAATTTATCCGCTTCCATACACGTTGAGAGTACGTGTTTATACCATTCCCATACACGATAAATATACAGGCGTGAACATTTCCCGTATATTATGGATGTACGGACATATACAAGTTCCCGTACACTCTGAGTGTACGGAAAAGTTACAATTCCCGTACACTATGGATATACGGATATGAACTCTTTCATGTACACCCATGTTATAAAATAGTTTTGAATTTTGCAATCAAGGAAGGGTAATTGTTGATTCATTTGACAGCATATGTGATATGGACAAATTTATACCATTAATATTTATGCAAAAAGCTACAGAAACATGCTCAGTAGCAAAAAGTTTAAACATAAAGTATACCTTTTGACGTGTTCCGCAGAGAAACAGGAATGTGTAAGTAAGAGTCACGTTTTGTAGAAATTGTAAATGCTTTTTTGGGTTTTAACAGCCTTTGATGAGATTAAAGCGACATCTTTATGATAAAAAATAATAAGATTTGACAATGCTGAGTGGTGTTACATTTGACAGCATATATGATATGATCAACATCTATTACATACATGACTTATTCTTTTTTCCGTGTTTCGCAGAGTAACAGGAGTCGCGTTGTGTATAAATATTAACGCATTTATGTATTTTAACAACCTTTGAAGAACTTACAATGATATCTATGAGACACAAAATAATTGAATTCTACAATGGGTGGATAAATTCACGTCTACGGCTCGGGAATGTTTAATTTCCCGTACATGATGACGTGTACAAATCTCGTATATTATAGATGTACGGAAATATACAAGTAACACTACCCGTACAAAATGGAAACACGGATATGTTGTGTTTCCCGTACATGCTTAATGTTCGGGAATGTTTATTTTCCGCTTATATGATGAATATACCCATGGGACATATACGGTATGAGGGGAAGGGTTCACTCGTAAATGTTAGACCTTATATACATATAAACACATAAGGCTATATCACTTTAAATAAATCGTAGGAATTAACTTATATATTTTTCAGATAAGTCCACAGACGACTGTTTCAAGATATGGGTGACCGAAGAAATTAGGTGCATAACTAATATATTTTGTTTTTATATTAAAATAAACAAACAAACAAGCAAACAAGCAACAAGTGTTTTGCCAAACATGAGTTAAGTACACTATACAAATATGTTCACTAATGTCCTACGATGATTTTGGAATGTACGCTGGATACACTCTTTTTTTTATAAAATCTATGTCCGTAACCCTAGCCTAACCCTAGGTGTATTTTGCTTTTAAAATAAATTGCCTGCCTGCCAACTGTTAGCCGGCTGCCAATTGCCAGCTGGCTGCCAACTGTTAGCTGTTAACAGGCTACCAGCTGGCTGCCAACTGTTAGCTGGCTGCCAATTGCCAGCTGGCAGCCGTTCACAAGGCGGATGCCAAAGCGGCTGTATACTGTCAACTGGCTGCCAATTGCCAGCTGCCAATTGTCAGCCGGCTGCCAATTGCCAGCTGGCTGCCAACTGTTAGCTGTTAACAGCTACCAGCTGGCTGCCAACTGTTAGCTGGCTGCCAATTGCCAGCTGGCAGCCGTTCACAAGGCGGCTGCCAAAGCGGCTGTATACTGTCAACTGGCTGCCAATTGCCAGCTGCCAATTGTCAGCCGGCTGCCAAATGCCACTATTCAACAACGACACTGTTAAGCAAAAGGCCGCTATTCAGCATTTGCCACTTTAGCGCAAAGTGCATATATTCAGCAATTGCCCCCAAAAAGCAAAGCGCACGTATTCAGCAATTGCCTCTATAAAGCAAAGCGCCTCTATTCAGCAATTGCCCCCAAGAAGCAAAGCGCCCCTATTCAGCAATTGCCTCTATAAAGCAAAGTGCCCCTATTCAGCAATTGCCCCCAAAAGCAAAGCGCCCCTATTCAGCAATTGCCCCTGAAAAGCAAAGCGCCCCTATTCAGCAATTGCCCCCAAAAAGCAAAGCGCCTCTATTCAGCAATTGCCACAATAAAGCAAAACATTTAGAGGGTAATAGAGATACCTAACATATAGAGTTTAGTTTAGTTTAAACTATATATGTTAGGTTTCTCTAATACCGTCTAAATACCTAACATATATGGTGGTTTCCTTGAATATATTCTAGGTATTTTTGTCAGAATATATCTCCACAGGTTAAACTGCCAGTAAGTTAGTCCGTTTGGTTCACAGAACTTTGTGAGCTCATATATAAAAAATGAAAGGGGAGCCCCGGCACGGAGGCGTCCCCGGTGCCCGGCGCGCGCGCGCTGATGATCGCAGCGTGCACACACGGGTTGATTTGGGCACCGCGCGGAGCTCCCCTCACAGGTACTAGGTAGTTCACTCGTTCAATCTACCATAAAAAATCAACATCCGTTGCACCAAAGAGGCGGGCCATCGTACCGGAAGTAGTGTTATCTCGATAACAAAAAGAGATATCTCAATTCTGTTTTCAGATTCATTTTCAGAGTACCCCGAAACCTGGCGAGTAGCTTTTTTCTAAAGAAAATCTCACAGAATGAACAAATGGATTAATATGTTGTTGTTTTTAGCCACCCAAAAATGGCCATTCGCCCACATACGGACGAACGCACTTGGAAACACCAAAGTGTCGTACACCGTTCGACGCGGTTTTTTTTTCCTAGGCGCCTGTCCAAGTTTTAATATAATACCTCTTAAGACAAAATAGTGATTGCCAAAAAACAGATCGCGCGGACGCGTAAGAGAGCACATTTCTCTCGCCTGTATCGCCCCACGACCTCGTACGGGCGAACGAACAAGTATATGTCCATAATTCTTTTTGTGTTAAAACAGGTACAGAATATACTAGATAATGACGAAATTTCAAAAGCATTGCACAAAAACTAAAGGTACGAGACAAATTTCAAACCAGGACGCTTTTATAATTACATGTGAAACTCGGCCCGCATGGCACTTTTGGTCCCAGACTGGCGGACACACGTCGTTTATTGCATTGATTTTCACATGTCCGTCTAGGGCATGGTTATAACTCAAACAAATGGGTGTTTCCTCGGCTATATATCGGGTAATTTTGTCATAACATAATATCACCACAGGTAAAACGGCCCGTAAATTGACCCGAGAGCTTTGCGTGTTCATATATTCACTAGCAGATGCACCTGGCACTCCGCTGTTAATGGTCTTTGGTCAATATCTACCAAAAAAAATCAATTTCCGGCGCTGCAAGCTGGCTGGCGGCAAACCGGATATCACGATTCTGATTTCAGATTTGTGTTCGGAATACCCTAAAACTTATACAATACCAACTCTGTAAGCAGTCAAGGTATCGCGTTCGAGCAGATACCCGTCCGTCCGCGGGTACCGGGCTCGAGCCCGGCCGCGAACTTGACGGCTATGGACGCAGCTCGCCGAGACCTTACAACGGTAGCTCGTTCGCCCCGATCCTAAATTACATTCGCAATAACGGGTTATAACATAGACATGAATGCGCGTGTTGATTTCATTAATTCCTTAAAAAATCATTGTTGCGAACAGGGTGTGGAAACTTCGGGTCAATGAAGGCATATGTCCTGCCCGTGTAAACACGGTACAGAAATAATTCCAACTTGGTCCCCGGGTGTGCTGGGGATCGTCGGGCGATGCACGATGGTGATTGTCAACAGGAGCAATTTGCTGGGAAAAAAGACGTATTTAGACATAATGATTGAGCACTAAACTGTTATTATTCCGAATACAGGTATGAAACCTTGCACACAGCTAGGTAAACGTGTCCCCCGTTACGTTGTGCTCGTGAAACTTCATCTCTAAAGCCCAAGTACCCGGACGGGAGGTGGGGTCGACGGCAGGATGGCGGCCGTGTGTCATACGGGTTATAACATAGAATGCGCGTGTTGATTTCATTAATTCATTAAAAATTCATTATTGCGAACAGGGTGTGGAAACTTCGAGGCAATGAAGGCATATGTACTGCCCGTGTAACCATAGCAGAGAAATAATTTTAACTTAGCACGGGTGTGCTGGGTATTCTCTGTCCATGCATGCTGGTGATTGTCAACATAAGCAGTTTGCTGAAAGAAAGCCGTATTAAGACTAATATTTGAGCACTAAAACGTTATTATTCCGTGTACACCTACAAAACCTTGCACACAGCTAGGTAGACGTGTCCCCAGTTAAGATGTTCTCGAAAAACCGTATTTCTAAAGTGCAAGTACCCGAGAGGCGAGGTGGGGGCGGCAGACGGCGGCGTTTATAACATTCAAATGAATGCGCATGCTACTACCCGTATACTGGAATGCGACAGATTTAAATGCTCATATAAAGAAAGAGAGCCATTAACGTGTCCCCCAGCTAACAGTGCTTGGGCAAGCGTGTTCTAAGCGTTCCTGTGCCCGTGCGCGCCAGTCGCGCGCTGAAACGCTAATGACCACCGTGTTAATCTTATGTTTCGTATCACTGTAGATGTACGCTCGTGTCAATGAAGAGTAGCAAACAATAATGCCCAGGGCGTCCCTGAGTGAGCCGCCGGTCGTCGGCGATCACACGCCGCTGCATTCAACATATATGCACGTTTTGTCGCAATAAAATGAATAAGAACCTCAGTACGTAAATAGCTAACCGTCTGAACCGAATGTGTATCTGGTCGCCATTATATACACTTCGACCCCTACATGGCGCAGGCAAACATTTGTTTCGAAATACAAAGATAGACACAGATCTCTTAGCGTTTGGACAACGTACTGGAAAATAAGATGAGGCCTGACCCAAAACAATCAAAGGGAGGTAAAAAGTCGCCGAGACAGAGGCGGTGGGGGAGGGGGCGGCTTTGGGAGGGGGCTGGATAAATTATGAACGACCGTTCCTCAGCGGCCAGTGGGCCGATCCGGGTGATTGAAGTACTGTTGGATAGGGCTCGGCGCCACCTTAACGAACCGACCGCGCTAGCCCCGTAGCTTGGACTGTCCCGGGGTCTGGGCTCGAAATGGAGTTTGCTGTCCGGGCACTTCGGCGTGGAAGGTGCCCGGCGCGCGCGCTAATGATCGCAGCTCTCACACACGGGTCGGTTTGGCCGCCGCGTGGAGCTCCCCGCGTAGCACCCCTTCAATCTTCCATAAAAATCTACATCCTTCGCGCCAAAGTGGCGGGCCATCGAACCTGAAGTAGTGTTATCTCGATAACAAAAAGAGATATCTCAATTCTGTTTTCAGATTCTTTTTCAGAGTACCCCAAAACCTGGCGAGTAGCTTCTTTCTAAAGAAAATCTCACAGAATGAACAAATGGATTAATATGTTGTTGTTTTTAGCCACCCAAAAATGGCCATTCGCCCACATACGGACGAACGCACTTGGAAACACCAAAGTGTCGTACACCGTTCGACGCGGTTTTTTTTCCTAGGCGCCTGTCCAAGTTTTAATATGATACCTCTTAAGACAAAATAGTTATTGCCAAAAAACAGATCGCGCGGACGCGTAAGAGAGCACATTTCTCTCGCCTGTATCGCCCCACGACCTCGTACGGGCGAACGAACAAGTATATGTCCATAATTCTTTTTGTGTTAAAACAGGTATAGAATATACTAGATAATGACGAAATTTCAAAAGCATTGCACAAAAACTAAAGGTACGAGACAAATTTCAAACCAGGACGCTTCTATAATTACATGTGAAACTCGGCCCGCATGACACTGCTTCACTGTTCGGTCCCAGACTGGCGGACAGACGTCGTTTATTGCATTTATTTTCACATGTACGGCTAGGGCATGGATATACCTAAAACAAATGGGTGTTTCCTCGAATATATTTCGGGTATTTTGGTCATAACATTAAATCACCACAGGTAAAACGGCCCGTAAATTGACCCGTGGTGTATAGAGAGCTTTGCGCGTTCATATATTCACTAGGAGATGCAGTTATTTTTAACGTGTGATTTTGATAATAAATGTATGGTCAAACGTGCACGTTCGGACAAACGTCCCTTGTGATCTACATGTTTCCTTTACCGTGCGGCGCCCTGACCTTTCTGCACTGAGCCTGTCCACATGTTAATGGTACATCAATGACCAAACAAAAGCCATGAGGCGAGATTAAAATCGCAAAGCAGTGATTTCAAAAAATAAACGCCCAAAATCATGAGTGGTTACATTGCCGCGCGATCCCGCACGGACGCACGGACTTACATACGTCCATAGATTTCTTTGCGTTAAAAGCAGTATGGTTAATACTACCAGCAGACAAAATAGTATAACTTTAGGCCGAAGTTTATAGATATACGTAATATTTCAAATCAGGACGCTTCTTTAATTCAACGAAAATCTCGGCTCAAATGGTACTGCTTACACTCTGGCTCTCAGACACACGGACGAACGTTATTTTGTTGCTTGTCTGTGTATGTGACCGTCTAGGGCACAGATATACCTAACAGATTCCGTGATATTCGTTGATATATATAATAGATAGTTTCGCCACAATACATAATCGCTACAGGTTAAGCGTTCTGAAGTTTAGCGTGTTATGTTTACAATGCACGACAAAATCATGTTATCTCTCGGTGTTGTATCAACCATTCACCATGTACAATTTTACTGAGAAAAAATAACAACATGTAATTACTGAGCACCAGGATGTCAGTGCTGGCGCAAGGGCCTGTCGGTCTAGACTTTCACGCCTCTGAGGCGGACACGCGAGGTGCGAACGACCCTTCCCCACACAGGCCACTGCCTGCCAATAAGGTGTCATTTAGCACCTCGCTCGGTGTGGGTACAATGGGCCCCTACTGGCATGTGCCACTGTTCATGAGCAATGCCAATCAATTAAGGGCGTTCGTATATAATCGGACACTGCCGCTGAGACAGCCATAGTTTACCTTGACTATTCACACACTGAACTTGTTCATATCACAAACAATGCCAGGACATAAAAACATGAAGAGATGCCCACTCTGCACTAGCATCGTGCAGCGTCTAAGGGCACATGTAAGAAGTCAACACGGTTACAGGCTAACCGAGCTGCAGGTGAAGATCGTCGCCAATATCGGCAACATCCAAGGGCGCACGGCGCACCGGGGCCGCCTGTACAAGATATGCCCGGTGGACGGATGCGGAGCCGTGACACGGTTCATTACCGCTCACCTTCGGAGGCAGCACGCGCTCGACACTGATGATATACGCCGGCTCCATGCGCAGCCGGTCGGCAGGTACGAGATGCCAGACATGGAGATGGTCCAGGACGGGCGACCAATGCCCGCAGAGGTGGCCGACCGATCCGAGGACCAGCACGATGAGCTGGCCGTTGCGACTACAGACGGCCGCCCTAGAGACAGTACTGACAAGCCAGTCATTGGAGCGGAAGGGGACGCCGCAACCTCAGGATCCAGCCCGGACCGCGATGAGCAAGGCGCGACCCCCGGCCGTCCTCGTGTGCAGCTGGGCGCGGACGCACTTGAGTTCCGCCGGCACCTCCAGCGTCGGGCCGGGGGGCAGCGGACAGCCGATATAGCCGAACAGTACGCACGGACTACGCAGAAGTTCCTTGACTACTGTGGGGAGGGCATCCCCGGTGAGGTCGCCCTGAGCCGGCACAACGTTGAGGACTATCTTGATCACTGCGAAAGTGAGGGGCTAGCGCCGGGAACGCTCACGAGCCGGCTGACCATACTACTATTGTTCGCCAGCTGCCTCCACTACCTGGGTCGCCTGACCGCCGAACGCCTCGCCGCGATCAACGCCTCGCTCGAGGGTACCAAGCGATCGCTCAACAAGCAGAAGGTCAGACGTAGGCTGACACTAGCCGCAAAGGACAGAGAACAAGTCGTGGCTCCCGGAAACCTGAGTGTGTTCTACGAACACAGCACGAACACGGCGACAATAGACCGCGCGGTGCTTGACGGAGTCGGGCCGGCCAATGTACACCGCGCCCGAAGATACATTATGTCAAACTTCCTACTCGCCTCTGGGGCGCGAAGCGGCGTCTTGGAGGGTTTGACGATCGAGGAGATAGAGGCGGCCAGACGGGAGGTGGCCGTGGACGGCACCTTCTACTACGTGATTGCCGTCGCTAACCACAAGACGGCCAATCTGGGGAGTTTTCTTATACCGGCACTTGAGCGGTGGCCCCTGGCAGCACTGGCACTGTGTCGTTACGTCCGTGAGAGTACACCCACGGCCACCCACCCCTTCGTGTCGAGCACCGGACGGCCATTTCCTAGCAGTAGGGTTGGCTACGAGTTACGAGAAGCGTGGCGCGAGACTGGCTGCCAGGCTGCGTACGGGGATTTCAGCAGTACGAAAATTAGGAAACGCTTCGCCACCCTAATGGCAGACTTCCGGCCGGACATGCGGGAGGCGGTCGCGCGCCAGCTCAGGCATTCCAGCGAAACGGAGAGGCGTTATTACGACCTCGGTTCCGGGCTCTCACAGGCAGTGAACACAGTGAACGTAGCGAGGAACGTGGAGCGGGCGTGTGAGCTCCAGCAGCTTCACAAGGTGGCCCCTTAGTGCAATTTGATGTTATTTGATTTGTTTATATGTAATCGGAACAGTATCTGTTAAATGGTTCACTTTCTGGAACACGCACACTTTGAAATAAACTATTTCCTAGTTGTAGACATTGTGTTCTTTTATATACCCAAAGATGTGATGTTTTACAATCGATTAACAAGATCGAAGGAGCGACTTAAGAATCGTTGACTGTTTATTTCATCACCTATTTACCAATAGCCACAACCCTATTTGGAGATATGATGGAAATATTTGGTGAAATTCTGGGTTAAAATTTTTGGATTTTAGTATCGCCCGATACTTTGATACGTTGTGTAAGTTTGTGCGCTGAAAAAGAATCTGAAAACCGTTTTTCGATATCTCAAATATTAACAAAGTTATTCAGGTTTAAAGTATATTAAAGGGACTCTGCCAAATTTTGGAATTCAATATTTGGACTACAATACCGACTTTTAATATGATTTCTAGAGTGAATTAGTGCCCTGAGTACGAATCTGAAAACCGTTTTTCGATATCTAAATTATGTAAAAAGTTATAAAGGTTTAAAGCATTTTTAAAGGGGCTCGGTCACATTTCGGGGTAAAAATAAATTTCTACTAGAAAACCGACTATAATATATGACATATGGGGTAAATTAGTGCTCTAAATACAAATCTGAGGTCCTTTTTGCCGTATCTTAAAAAAATAAAAAATAATAATGTTCAGAGCGCAAAGGCACAACTTTTCTGACACCCCGGACCCCAGCGGTTCGGGTAGAAGGAATACAGATATCGAAAAAGGGATTTCGGATTTCAATTCTGCGTGAAAACTTACCGCTAAACACTCACCAGCCTTAACTCCTTTACCTCTTGTTCATTTTTTTTTCATTTTTACTGTATAATTCTCCGCTGTAAAAATTTGGAGATCAATTCTTGGACTTCAATATCGTTTGGCCGCCGCGCGGAGCTCCCCACACAGGTACACGGAAGTTTACCCGTTCAATCTACCATAAAAAACTACATCCGGCGCGCCAAAGTGGCGGGCCATCGTACCGGAAGAAGTGTTATCTCGATAACAAAAAGAGATATCTCAATTCTGTTTCGTATCACTGTAGATGTACGCTCATGTCAATGAAGATTAGCAAACAATAATGCCCAGGGCGTCCCTGAGTGAGCCGCCGGTCGTCGGCGATCACACGCCGCTGCATTCAACATATATGCACGTTTTGTCGCAATAAAATGAATAAGAACCTCAGTACGTAAATAGCTAACCGTCTAAACCGAATGTGTATCTGGTCGCCCTTATATACACTTCGACCCCTACATGGCGCAGGCAAACATTTGTTTCGAAATACAAAGATAGACCAAGAGCCCGTGCCGAAGCCGGGCTCCCCTTGTTGGACCAGGAAACGCGACGGCAACTTCACTAGGTGGCCCCTAAGTGCAATTTGATGTAATGTGATTTGTTTTTATGTAATCGAAATAGTATCTGTTAAATGGTTCACATTCTAGAATACGCACACTTTAAAATAAACTATTTCCTAGTTATAGACATTTGTGTTGTTTTATATACCCAAAGATGTGATGTTTTCCAATCGATGAACAAGATCGAAGGAGCGACATAAGAATCGTTGACTGTTTATTTCATCACCTAAAATACCAGTAACCACACCCCTCTAGCGTCCTCATTCTGAAGTCGCAAAGGCCACCGTTAAGCAAATTGCCCCTGTTTCGCAAAGGCCACCATTGAACAGAATGCCCCTGTTTCGCAAAGGCCACCGTTAAGCAAATTGCCCCTGTTTCGCAAAGGCCACCATTGAACAAATTGCCGCTATTCATCAAATGCCATTGTAGAGCAAATTGACAAACACTGAGCCATGTCCTATCACAGCTTTGCAGACAGCCTGACAGACAGACAGACAGACAGACAGACAGACAGACAGACAGACATACAGACAGACAGACAGACAGACAGACAGACAGAATAAACCCCCGGAGGCAAGCATGTTAAAAAAAAAATCGTTTTTTTTTGTTTGTTTTTTTTTAAGTGTTTTTTGACTACCAATAAGTTCTTACCAGAGATTTGTTCACTCATGTCCTGCGATGATTTTGGTATGCTAGTTGGAGAAAAATGACAAAACAAATCTATGTCCGTAACCCTAACCTAACCCTAGGTATGTTTTGTTTTAAAATAAAGTGGCTGCCAACTGTTAGCTGGCTGTCAATTGCCAGCTGGCTGCCAACTGTTAGCTGTTAACAGGCTGCCAGCTGGCTGCCAACTGTTAGCTGGCTGCCAATTGCCAGCTGACAGCCGTTCACAAGGCGGCTGCCAAAGGGCGAGCTAGGCTCTTCATGGCTAAGTATAAAGTGGCTGCCAACTGTTAGCTGGCTGTCAATTGCCAACTGGCTGCCAACTGTTAGCTGTTAACAGGCTGCCAACTGGCTGCCAACTGTTAGCTGGCTGCCAATTGCCAGCTGGCAGCCGTTCACAAGGCGGCTGCCAAAGGGCGAGCTAGGCTCTTCATGGCTAAGTATAAAGTGGCTGCCAACTGTTAGCTGGTTGTCAATTGCCAGCTGTATGCCAACTGTTAGCTATTAACAGGCTGCCTGCTGGCTGCCAACTGTTAGCTGGCTGTCAATTGTCAGCCGTACATAAGGCCTAACCACAGCCCTTTTAGTTACGAGAGTATGTGGAACGCTTAACCCGTTTATATTGCCTAAAGGTGATATTCTTGTTTAAGCTGGAGGAAATGATTTGAGCAAAGAGTATATGCACAGCAATGAGTTTGATCAATTAACTTTGACAATTAGGGAAATAGACTGTAAAGAATATTCTTTGCGTAGCATTCATGCGGATGATGCCTGTTCTGGCGGAAATTTAAGATTATAGTTATTTCTTTAAAAAATAACTACTCGGAACTCGTTTATAAACGCAAGGGCTGATATCATTAATGTTAATCTACAAAAATGTTGCTTAACGAATAAATGACTGTTAATTAATAATCACAAGATTAAACGAAGTCATTTGAGAGATATTGCTGCATCCTCGAAATATTCAAAAAACAAACCTTGAAGCGAACTTGAGAATTTCCTGTTTCGTTTAAAAAACTGGTACACGTTCAACCAATGTAACACGGCTTGACGTTAGGAATTTTTAGTATACAAAGAGGAATATGGACGAGCACTGTTACACAACGAAGAATGCAAATTTCAGGGTGGGGGGGGGGGGGTACATGGATAACAGAAATGCACGTGCTTTGTAACCATGGCAGCTAAATCGGCCGATAATTTATAATGAAAATAAGGGCCATATTTCGGGATGCCGGGAAACCTAACGAATGCAATTCTGAAACGTCAAAAGGAAAGCCCGTTTCATTAAGTGTGCTAATATATATATAAGAGTAACTGTAGAACAGGTTTCTAACGATGATATCCGCAAGCAGGCTTTCACGTTAATGTACGACAAGTTAGGTTCACTTGTTGGCATTTGACCTACTTATTTGACCTATTTGATTTCGATAGAAAAAGACGTAAAATATTATTTTTTTATTGCTTATGGATGGAGCCTATTTCACATGTATATGTCATTCAGGTGATAGAGCCAATGTGATAGGTCTTTTGACGTTGAAAACATTTTCCTATTGCCACAAAGTCAAGGTTTGTTTATATGAGCAATCACAGGGAAAACGTTTTCATTAGATAATCCGAAAAAGTTTGCAATTTTCCAATCTTCTGATGAGGGCGTAAACCCTGTTTACTGAGTTAGTTATTGTATACATTTTTACATATTTATGTTCGACAAGAAGAATTTCTGATGAGTATTGGATAGCATAAAATGATGGTCGAATATACAAACATTTTATTTAGCATTGTATTATATAGGCAACAACAAAGAAGATGACAGTTTTCTTAATGCAATACTTATATGTGAGGGACACGGGAGGGAGCTTGAAATAATATACTATTTCAAGTTACCTTCCGGTGCCCGAGCTGATAAGTTTAAGTGACCATTGATAGCGCCTCAGTTGTTCGTTGCACGTGCATAAAGCATGGCCGAGGTGTGAAATAAAGTGACAGGATGATATAATAACAGTTGTAATATTTAAATTAAAAAAAAATAATAATAAAAAAAACACTGGTTACTCAGTGGCTAGGTAGAAGCATTAAGTTTGTAGAGTTTTAATCTGTACATAGTCTAACAGCCTTCAGTTTTCTACATGTATATAATTAAAAATGGATATAAAGAAATAAAATAAATAAGATGTGTATATCAGTCCTATCCGCAAGCAGGCTTTCACGTTAATGTACGACAAGTTAGGTTCACTTGTTGGCATTTGAACTACTTATTTGACCTATTTGATTTCGATAGAAAAAGACGTAAAAATATTATTTTTTTATTGCTTATGGAAGGAGCGTATTTCACATGTATATGTCATTCAGGTGATAGAGCCAATGTGATAGGTCTTTTGACGTTGAAAACATTTTCCTATTGCCACAAAGTCAAGGTTTGTTTATATGAGCAATCACAGGGAAAACGTTTTCATTAGATAATCCGAAAAAGTTTGCAATTTTCCAATCTTCTGGTGAGGGCGTATGCCCTGTTTACTGAGTTAGTTATTGTATACATTTTTACATATTTATGTTCGACAAGAAGAATTTCTGAGTTGCATGTATTGTGTCTTTTTTCCTTTATTCGAATTCACCCGCCTCAAGCTGTGGAAGATCCTTTCCATCGTTCTTTTTAGTCAGGTGCTTCGGTCCTTTAAATTGTGGTCAGAGCCATTAAGTTTTCTTGCACAATGTCTAAATTCGGCATTGTCTCATCTTCGATGAGTGTTTGAGTGATTTCGTTTTATCTGGCATCCCAAGCAGATTTTTTTTTTATCATATCGTATTTACTAAACACATATGTATAGCACATCGGTGGATTTGTTTAAAGCTTCAATTTGAAGACCTGTTTTTTTTTTAATTGAAAATGTTTTGCAGCTTTGTATCGCAAGGGAATCTTTTCACAACGAACTTTATTTACAATCTACGCTCTGTCTGTTTGACGAAATGCTTCTTAGACATTAATAGAAGTTTTTCTCTGTTTGTCGGTTCCTACTTTCTTTCATTGTATGCAGATATACACCATCAAATTTATCCTAACCATTCACTTTGCAGTTGTTTTATGCTGTTCTTTCTATAATTTGCAGTTTTTTTATGCTACTCATTCTATTCTTTACGAATAGTTCATGCTGCTCATTCTGGTCTTTACAGTTATTTTATACTGCAAATGTATTCGTTTCTGTTTTTTCATGCTGCTCATTTGGTAGTTTTCCCTTATTGGAACCCTACCACCGAATTTATTCTCATAAACGAAACAACGTGACACTGAAACATACAGAAGTTGCATGTATATTTTAAAAATAGTTGTTCAATATACATGGTGAGAGTTTAGCACGAAACGGATGTAACCCATATTATCTATCTACCAAATAGCAACCTGCAACTTGGTCTTCATTTTTCTTAAAATTCATGAGAATGGGGCATGCAATGCACCAATCGAAGTTTTGATCCTTTTCAACGGCGATCACACATTTATGATTAAGTAATAGTTTGTATTTTGTATATGTCTAACCCATGAAGCAGAGAACTATGCCGGAAATCTGGTGGCATGAAAAAATATTTTTTAAAAATTCAGGCCAAATATATGCTATGGTCTTAAAAGGAACCATAATTCAGTCAAATATTAGTCGTTTGAAGCCAAACTCAAATTCAGTGTATTTTAGTATTTATTGCGTAGCAATAACACAATTATTATAAGCCCTGATAAGCTACAAGAGAAACCGGTCGGCTTATCAAAGAAAATAATATCCATGCAATGTTATTTTTTATTGGATTATATAGATTCTTGAACTGGCACTTTACTATATATATATATAAAAGTATAAACTTTTTTATTAGTGATTCGTGATTTTTGCATGATTTTGGAATGTCATTTTAAAACATGACGAAAAAAAACCTAAACCTAGGTGGGTGTTTTTAATCTCACATCATTATATTAAATATAAAGTGGCTGCCGACTGTAAATTGGCTGCCAATTGTCAGCTGGCTGCAGGCTATTAAGTGGCTGCCAACTGTTAACTGGCTACAAACTTTTAAGTGACAGCCATACATGAGGTGGCTGCGGAAAGGCGAGCTAGACCATGTATGGCTGAATATAAAGTGGCAGCCAACTGTAAACTGGCTGCCAATTGTCAGCTGGCTGCCAACTGTAAACTGGCTACAGGCTGTTAAGTGGCTGCCAACTGTTAACTGGCTACAAACTGTTAAGTGGCAGCCATACGTAAGTGTTAACCATAGCCACTGTTTGGCGTATTAATCATTTGCATAGAGCCTCTGTTCGACAAAAGGCAGAAACGCTCGAGCAACAAGTGTACACGGAAGCCTTTATAGCGCAAACGACTGGAGCCTCTATCGCGCATCAAATCCTTCGTAGCACATATGGTGGAACTTCGGGTCACTAGAGCCCCTGTATGGCAAAACAATGATACAATATTCTACCAATGGAGCCACTATATGACATTAACTGACCCGATCCTCTGTCGGACATAAAAGCCCGAATGGAACATTTAGAGATGATCAAAATCACAAGTACAAAAAGCCTTTGTAACCTTCAGAGCCTTTGTCGTACACAAGTACTTTGTAACACATCAGAGGCATTGTCGTACAAAAAGGGAAAGAACCACAATACAATTCTTACGATGGCCACAGTGTAACAAAATTGGTGTAAAGATGTATTGAAATTGAAAAAACACGAATACGCCATTCAACATTGTTATTTCAACTCATCAGATGACATTTTAAGTCACTTATCAATTCACTTAAAGTAAAGATTTATTTCAAGTAATTGGTATTCACAACTGGAAGGATAATTCAAAACTAAAAAAAAATGTAGGGAAACGCAAATACTCAAGGGAGATGAGCCTACATTTAGGGCAGGTACTGATCAAGTTTTAAGAGAAAACAATTTTGTTGTGTTTATATTTAACACTGCACTAAAGTGTTTTCTATTAGAGTAGATGCCATTTGGTATCATTTTTCTGTATTTGAACCAATAGTGTAGACCTCCATGAACGTAGTTTGATGGCAATTTTCGTGACTGTCTATTTCGAGACTAATATTCAATAACGTTTACTTTGCATAAATATGAGCATTGTTTAAGAATATACTTTGTCAATTAGTTTGTTCATTTCATAACGGTTAAATACCCATATATTTGTTCGTAATCAGATGTGTCTTCGTGTTTGAAAAATGCTGTATATTTGGCACAAATATTTGATCTAAATATGTTGATTTTCTTCATAGATTATTTTTAATTAGACTACGATACTTACAGTTGCAAGTCCAGAAGGCTTTTTAAACATACCTCAAAAAGTTGCCGTATGTATTTAAAGTCGAACAATGAAAAAAATGGAAATTTACCAAGAGTTGCCACGTATGTTATGAGCAATACGTTTCATTTGTTTACACTTGTCTAGTCCCTTTTATCGAAGCGCAAGCAAATCACTAAAAATTAAAACACAACTCAAAACACCAAATTGTTTGTTTGCCTTATATAGGTCTCTTCCAATGATTGCGCTGGTTCAATAAGTTAAATTGACAGTTTTTTTGTTGTATATTTTGTTGACATTATAATTCGTCTATTCTACAATGGTAAAAACTGTGTTTATCGGCACATGTAAAGGGCCCAAAAAACAAAGAGCTAGAGACACAAACGTATGAACGTGTAAACACCGCATACACGAACACCGCAATCAAAGCTCACCCAAATAGCTTGACCGATGGATGATTTGATAAACGGCTTGGAAAGGTCAGTGAAACACGAGTTCACTGGAGCACAACTCTACTGGAGGATCAAAGTAGTTTGTATGGCCATAACATCAAACAATATTTATTTATAATATCAAAATTCAAAACATAAGCTTCATCATATATCCACTACAAATCATTTGACCAGTGTTTTTGGAATATGATGACGCTTATTTTGACGTTCAGGTGGTCAAGAATTTGTGAGTATGCCTGCGCATTTGTGTTCCATCTGATTGATGTTTATATGACGTGTTTACTATTTTTACATGTATACCATGAAACACGTTTGCAAATTGATGTAAGTATTAACGTCCATATACGTGAAACTATATCTTAATGTATAATCATTTGTAAATATATATGTAGTTAATTAAGTACTAAGTGTGCGTGTTTTTATTGTTTTGCATATACATTAATCCTCATATCACCACGGAAACCAAAAAAAGATGGAATACGGAAATATCAAGAGTAAATATTTGAAATGAAAGCATCGAATTATGATTCCTGTTCACTGTAAAATCGAGTTTGTACTTGAAAGGGCTATTACTATTAGTGGCATATTGTATGTTGTCAGTTATAAAACAAATTAAAATCATATGAAGTTGATAATATAAATGTAAACTAAAATTTAAGAGATGATACCTTTCAACGAAATGGTCTTCTCTGTCTTATCTTTCCACTACTTGGCAGAATGTAAATACGAAGAGTTCAGGAAGTAAAATGTTGACCCAAAACTCTACCCAAATAAAATTGTTTCGTAATGGATAACATTTTCGTGTCAACCGAGCCCATAACATACCGTGATCTCAGGTTTCTGTCAAAATCGGGCTTTATACATTATGCATAAAAACAACTTAAATGTAAAGAACTGTTAAGTTTCGTGCATTTTTGGTGATTTGTGTAAAACATCAGGTATGAAATATGTTTGTAAAACGAGTGTCGTATTGTGTGTTCTCGGTTTACTCATTATCACAATTCATTTCAAATACAATTACATTTATGACGGACGACTTGGACAATCCATGTTAACTCAAAGAAGCAATATAGATAATGACAATGAAGTGCGCGCATGTCGGTATGTCTTTCTGGATTTGGGTTCAAACAAAGGTGTGCAAATTCGGAAGTTATTTGAACCTAATCTTTATCCAAACGCTTCTATTATCCCCGTATTCGACCGAGTTTTTGGAAATATCTCCGAAAGGCAAAGATATGCATGTGCATTTGGCTTTGAAGCGAACCCGAGACACATGAAGAGGCTAAAATTTATTGAAGAGTCGTACAAAAACAAAGACTTCCGAGTGGATTTTTACCACCTTGCTGTTTCAGATAGGGACAATGACACAGTGACAATATTTTCGGAAACAAATTTTGATCTGGATTGGGGAGCTGGAATTATAGATCAAGCCATCAACAATAAGGCAAACATGACAAAGTATAAGGTACACACAGTGGATATAGTGAGATTCATCGTAGAAATAATAAATCCTTTGAAATCAAAGGCAGTTTTTATGAAGATGGACATTGAAGGCTCAGAGTATTTGGTATTGCCTCATATGATAAAGAATAATATTTTGTGCAAAGATATCATCACTTCAGCAGGTATCGAACTCCACGAATGGGCACGAAAACCACTCAAAACGTCACTGGACCTGAGCAAATTCAAGCAAAACTTAAAACTACAATCGTGCGTTCCTACAAGTGTTTTTCCGCTTGACGATGAATCATATAACTTGGACGTAGCAATAAATCCGGATAGCTGATCAATAGCTGACGATATATGAGGTAATAAATGCCTAGGAACAGTTAGTGAAACCCGAGTTAACTGGAGCATGTGTCTCCTGGATGGTCAAACCAGATTGTATGGCCATAACATCATACACAATGTATTTATAATTTCTATATTCAAAATATAAGCCCTATTATATATGCCATACAAATCATTTGACAAGTTATTTTTGAATATGATGACGCTTATTGTGACGTTCAGGTGGCTAGGAATTAATGAGTATGCCTGCGCATTTTTGTTCCATCTTATCTAATTGAAGTATAAATGACGTGTTTACTATTTTTACATGTATACCATGACGTCACGTTTGCATGTTGATGTAAGTATTTACCTCCATATAAGTCAAACTATATCTTAATGTATACTTATTTGCAATTATATCTGTAACAAATTAGTGTGCGTATTTTTATTGGTTTGCACATTCATTAATCCTCATATCATCACGGATACCAAGTAAAATTCAGCGTGTTCTTGAAAAGGCTTTTAGAAGCATCTTTGCATGTAATCGGTTACAATACAAATAAAAAACATATCAAGGTGATAATATGAAATGTAAATTACATAGTTTAATAAATAAATCGATACAAGACTAAAATAGAATTAAAAACAAGTTAAGAGATGATACTTTAACAAAATGATCTTCTCTGTCGGCACTTTTCCACTATTAGGCAGAATGTGAATACGAACAGTTCAGGTAGTAAAATGTGAAACCTAAACCCTACCCAAGTATCGTTGTTTAGTAATGGATAACAATTTCTTGTCAACCAAGCTAGTAACATACCGTGATATATTTTTATTTTCAACATCAGGCTTTGTACATTGTACATAGAAACAACTTAAATCTAAGGAACTGTAAAGATTCGTGCATTTAATGTGATTTGTGTAAAACATCAGGCGTGAACTTTATTGGTAAAACGATTGTCGTCTTTTGGGTTCTCGGTTTACTTATAATCTCAACTCATTTTAGATATAATTGCATTTATTATGGACGACTTGAAAAATCCATGTTAACTCAACTAAATTAATGACAATGCAGTGCGCGATAGTCGGGAAGTCTTTCTGGATTTGGGTTCAAACTAAAGTGTGCAAGTTCGGAAATTGCTTGAACCTATTATTCATCCAAACGCTTCTATTACCCCCGTATTCGACCGAGTTTCGGGAAATATCCAACGCCTGTGCATTTGGCTTTGAAGCGAACCGGAGACATATGGAGAGACTAAAATGTATTGAAGAGTCGTACAAAACAAGGGCTTCCAAGTTCATTTTTACCACCTTGCTGTTTCAGATAGGAACAATGCCATATTAACAATACTTTCGGAAACGAATTTTAATCTGGATTACGGTGCTGGAATTTTAGATCAAGCCATCAACAATAAGGCCAAACTGACAAGATATAAGGTACACATAGTGGATAGAGTCAAATTCCTTGTGGAAACAATAAATCCTTTGAAATCAAAAGGAGTCTCTATGAAGATGGACATCGAAGGCTCAGAATATTTGGTATTGCCTCATATGAGAAAGAGTAAGATTTTGTGCATCAATAGCTGACCTATCTGTTTAATAAACAGATACAATTTAGGGACAGACTCAGCATTTGGCATTAAATAATGGCATTTGTAATAATGTGTAGCCGCACACATGTGTTCTTTTTTCATTGTTTTCATGAAATATATAATATTTATACTTTTGACAGAGATGAAAAATAAAATATGAATAAACTGATATAAAAGAGGTGTCATATGGGGTACAGTGTGGGGTATGTGACTTTCCATCAGAAATCAAAATATAATATATGCTTTGGTTAAGACAAATTTCGTTTCGATCATTTACAATTAATTCAGTTCAAAACAATTCGAGCATGATCATAATAAACAAAGTCCAAATATGTTGTGCATTGAAAGAAAACATGTGAATAATGCACAAAACATAAGTGTCGACATAATTGAGAAGAAAGCTTTTATTTTTAATAATGTTTTCCCTATTTGTTACCAGTTTTAGTATAATGATGCTTTTTATTATGAAACTCTATGATCACACAGTTTTAAACCTTTTATTTTATAAAGCAGACTGTGTGGGATGTTTATAGTTTCTAACAACGACTGCATCGTATCTTTGAAAAGTGTTTGCATTAGGTGCTCTGAATTGTATCCCTCCGTCTGCAGATAGAGTTGGGATCTCTAATCATAGACGTACTTAGACGGGGTTTGCCTATACGTTTATTGGTATTTGTTTTATTGATAAGTTTCCTAAAGGTAAGGAATACTTTGATAAGATTTACCTTTTGCGTTTTATCTATATTAACGATTGTTGGGATACGTTAAATTGTTTTTGAAGCGCTGCATCCCGCTGAATTAGACATTGCATTTGTTCAAACTATTTGTTAAGGTCAATATGGCATTGAGTTTTCGTAAACAAATGAGCAAATTAAACACTTTGAAATTGAGTTTTTTTCCAGAATTATGTTCCTTATTCGGATTTTGGAGCGTTTTCAAAGAACTTCAAGTTCTAAAATCCGCTTGAACATATAATGCATTTCTGCAAACATTTCATGTGGACCACTGCTGCATTGAAATTTTATCAAAAATAGATAAAACGTTATATTTTTACGTGAACAAGGTTTCTATTCCTTATCCGGAGTTTGTTACGTTTCACTTTAAGAGCGTTAGTCCTCTTAAATATGCAATGCATTTCAGCAAACTTTTTTGGAACCACTTCTGCTTAGCTATTTGATAAAAAAGTATAAATAAAGAAGATGAAAAATCACTGTTTTTGTTCCTTATTCGAGTTTGAATAAGAAATAGGGAATAAGGAACCATGTTCTGAGTTGTTTGCGGAGTTTTGTGATATTTTTCCATGTTTCTGGTTTGTGATTGGTTATGTGTTTTATGTCTATGGCGTTTCCCTGTGCTATTAAACCGAGTTAATGTTTCCCCCGATTTAACGGAGTTTATGTTTTCCCAAGTTTATTCATACTTTGATCAAATTTACCATTAACGTTTTTACTTTGGGATTGTTTGGATGAGAGTGAAGTTATGCACACAAACTGGTTTTAACCCCAGTAAATTAACATTTTACGGACCGTTCCAAGGCGGTACCTAACAATCCTTGATAAACAAACCTTGCAAACGGGGTTTATGTTAACATTTTTGACTAGGTAGCTAGTTTCTGTAGTTTTTCATATAAATATCAATTGTAAAATAAAACAAAAAGATGCTGTTGTCTCAAAAATAACAAGGTTTATAGTTCAGAGATTACTTAAAAACCAACATCTGTGGTAATGATATGATACACATGTTAATCCACGTCCAAAACTGTTTCTTGCTTGGGAATATATTATATGTTTATAGTATTTGTTCATTCAACTAAGGAAACATGTTTCTTGAAATGCATTTTTTTTCCTGCAAATTTTGCTAAATGTATGTGATTTACCTTTTATTTTAACTATTTACTTCAGTTTTCAAATTTAATGTTTAAATTGTTTAAACGCTAATGAGCTTGTTACTGTAGTTTTTCGTATTAATATTGAATTTTGAAAAATAGTTTGAGTTTGAAATAATAATGTATTAATAGACATTTAATCTGGTTCAAACAATCCCTTATTGACGTTTGGAGGTTATTTTGAAATAATACAAATAAAATACATTCTGATTCTGGTTCTGATTCCTATATTTCATACACCCTTTTTCTATCAAATCATATACACTTATTTCCTTAGCAAGCAGCACTGTATTTAAAAATCAAAGTATTGTTGGCCAAATAAAAGTGGAACTGGTGCGACAACCAACTTTTCACAATCCAAATCGAACGTCGCGGCATCGAACGTTGAAAAAACGTCAAATCATCGAAGATGTAATTCATTCAATGTATAAAAGATAACGTGGTTTCAACATTAACAGCGTAACAATGTGTATTATATTTTCTATCGCTTTAAATACCTGAACAATATGTGAAAAGAAATCCTTAGAGATATGTATTATGTTTTGACATTTCCATTTAAAATCTGTTTTGTTGTTGTTTTTAATTATAAAATAGTCTCTATAAATCTTTACAAATCACTGTGCAGAATGGGGACATATAGATTGGAATTGTTTTTGTATGGATCTTCGTAATTCATGAGCGCTTAACTACAATCTCGAGAGAGTATAAAACTTATTTGCAATAATTTCTACCTGACAAGAATGTAAGCCTAAGACCTAAGTTTGCGTAACTATACACTTCACAGTTTTTTTAACATCGAAATCTTAACGTTTGCAATACATTGAGACCAACCATTATTTAGAGACGTTTCAACGTTGAAGAATGCCTAGCCAACGGTGGTGTGCTTTCTTAGATCAATTATAAAAGTATGAATATTGCCTATGTAATTTATTTTTGTTCGATTCCTATTACCGTGTTTTTTTACCCAAGACCTCATATATTGCACAAGTTACAGGTTTGAAAACTAAATGCTTTGCAACGTTATCTTTAAATATTTTTTCATATCAGCTTTTAATTTATATTACATTGTTTTATTACAAAATGATTTATGTGATTTATGTGAAGCGGATAAGAAGCCGCCAAAACCACTCAGAGCACCAATATGACATGTACGATCCGGTGCGCCTTGGGACATTGTTGCCCTTGACTTCATGGGCCTATTTTCAGAGACAAGTCGAGGTAATCGCCACATCCTAGTCTTAACCGACGTATTTACCAAATACATAGTGGTCATCCCTGTTCCAACCCAGACCACCAATATCTGTGCATGGTTAGTCGTCGACTACATCGTTAGCTGTTGGGGCACACCACTTGTACTGCCCAGGGATCATGGAACAACTTTTAAAAGTCGGCTTTTTAAGGAATTATGTACATTGCTTGAGGTCAGAAAATCTAGGACAAGTGCGCAAAACCCAAGAGGGAATGGTCAGGTGGAAGGAGCTAACCAAACCCTACTTAAAATGATCAAGGCTTACCTCAGCGACAAAAACAAGACGATTGGGATTTGCATCTCCACACCAGACGACGAAGCTGACGCCTATCATACTCGCACTTGGTCGGGAAGTTAGACTACCGGCAGACTTGCAATTTTCGAACGCACGAGAACATGTAGCTGACGAGGGGGGATATGCTACAGGCCTGAGCAGAAAGATGTTATACGCTCATGAGGTTGCTAGGAAACACATAGAAAAAGAGGAGAAGCGAAGCAAAGAAGTGTATGATGGAAAGCTGAGTTTTAACAATTTTCAGGTAAGAGATGTAGTCTGGTGTCTGCATGACACTCGCAAGGTAGGTGTGGCACCAACACTACAGAGGACGTACGACGGGCCGTTCCTGGTGAAGGAAAAACGGTCAACAATATTTTTTTCATTGCAGCTAGACAAGAGTGGCACCGAGCGTTTGGTTCATCATAATAAGATTAAACGGTAACGTGGTCACTCTATCCCGAAGTGGGTAAAAATCGCACGCACGTAATGCCTAAAACAACAACAACAAAAAAATTGCCGGCCGAAAAGAGCGGATAAACAAAACGGGCGCAAGTTTGTCGCGTTTATACGGGCAAAGGCACTGGCACGATGAGCGATAAGTACGTTTTAGAACACCATGACTTATTTCTTTATTACCATTTATATTACAGATGAACAGTAGCGAAGCAGAGAAACAGCAAAAGACGTGGCAATGCGTACGATGTGGGAAACAGGACAGGAAGGAGCGGGTAGTGGGACATATCCTACAGGACCATGTGCCTTTGGAACGGATGCCCTTCAGATTCACACTTTGCAAATTTCGATGCCAGGATGGTGTTACACTGAAGAAGCACAATGAGAGGTATGCTCGCCACAAGGAGGCCCAGGAGCGTTCCAGGACAGTCGTCGTCTACTGAAGTATACTTATCCGAGTGGAATGCCCACTCCATGTAACTGAGGACGACTTAGTTCAGGTGAATGAGGTAGCTAAGCCTAGGATAGTTTCGGATGCTGGTCTCCTTGAGGACTTTCAAGACGAGTCGCCATTCCCGGCTTGGCTCGATCAGCCTGGACCGTTTTCAACAGTGAGCAGGCCGCCCACCAACATTTGACCAGTATACATACCAACCAACAAGGCGCTTTTGAGTGATCCGTTTGGTCTGTTCAACTCACTTTCGTGCGAGAATGTGAGTAACTCCAGTAATGGGTCCATAATGCCGGTATTTACCATTAGCAACAACTCGAGCGTTCAACCCTGCAGGAAGTCCAGAGGATAGAGAGGAAGGTTCATAACATTTTCGGGGTTTTGGACGAACGCAGACATGCCGATTGCGAGAGTCGGGAGCCACGCGTGAGAAGCGTTGCTGTGAGTAGAAGCGAACCTTTGAGGGACCGAAACGCGAAGAGGAGCAGGAACAACGAAAGTTAGAGAAAAACAAAAACATATCATTATAAAGTTCATTATTCGTAATATGACATGTTTAAGGGATACAGTTTTAATAGAACAATTTTAATTAATTGGCTTTTATTGTCAATGTTCATGTCTTTTAAAATTAATGTATGCAGTTGTTTTATAGTTAAGGCAGCATGAGCTTTGCCTCCTCTGCCCGAGGGTAATGATATGCCCCGGCATTTGTCATATTTATTAATGTTCAAGTTTAAAAAAAGTTTATCTTACCTGTTGAAGTCCGATATATGTATATATCCATATTTTAACGTGATTTGTTTTAGTCGGTAGCAAAAACAAAACTGATCTATCTCCGCCCCGAAATTACAGGTGTGCTAGCCCTGATTTAGCTTCGCCCCGACTGTGTACATATTCATTTAAGGCATTTAATGTAATTATTATGCCTATTTCTAATATAAATATCTGATTATAGTGAGATTTTATTGTTAATGCTATTGTTTTTGTCATGAATTAGACACGAACTAACACAGTTATAGATCAATGTGTTTCAACCTGTTGTTATAGCGTTATTTCACAGCAAAACAGCGTCTTGTATCCTTAAATATTCACAAATGTTCACTTTAACACTGGTATTTCCTTGTTTTGGAAGCCATTTTTACACAAATTCGTTAGGGATTCCGGTCTTGCTGATGACCTTTATGCGCTAGTTAACGCACTCTCATTTTTAGAATCATCCTAGAATAGCTATGTTTTCACGCCAGGTGATGATGGTTTTCATTTTTCTAAAAGTAAATCCTCATAACTGGAAAAAGATCTCGCCTTTATACTGTTTCACGTGGAAGATATCCAAATACTATATTCTCCAAAGTCATTGGTTCATAACGCCACCATCTTGGATTTTTTCATGTCTGACTGCCAATTTCGCCCAACATTTTGGGTCATCCTTGCCCAACATATTGGGCAGACGCCTAACATTGCCCAATATTGTTCATCTTCGCCCAAATACCCAATAATTTGGGCGTGCCCATTTTGGAATCAGTATATAAGAGCCTGATATTTCTGGTTAAAATAAAAAAGTCGATTTCCAGAATTTTAACTGTAAGGTTTAACCAACTTTCTAAACATCAATTATCCAAACTAAATGATGATTCATAACAGATAAAAACAGGTTTCGAAAACGATCGGGAAAAAGCCAACTTATTTGGTGAAACTGACCGTAATAGAGCTTCCGCACGCATTCGTTTCTTTCCAATTTCATCTTTAACAATTCATGAATTATATCGTCTGAAGTATCAAAATAACGCAATGATTGTAAATAGCCTGTAATGGTCTAGTTCATATTCTCGTCGATATCTTCAATTTCCTTAAGATACTTCCCGAAATTTTCTTCCTTTACGTAAGTTTGGAGAATAGGTTTCGAAACCTGAGTTAAAGTTGGCAGGTTAAACCATTCATTTAGTGAAATTGTAGATGGTTTAATCGGGATAAAGAGTCAACACCAATGACATATAATAGAGAAGAAAACAGAAACACGGAACAGCAACACACACTCCTCAAATTAAACCCTACATACATACTATGTAAGTCTAGGGTTGTTTATCAGCATAACCAATATTTATATACAAAAACTACAGACAATTGCTCAGAAGCCGTAAGTTTAAACATAAACCCCATTTAATGGCACAGATTAAACGCCAAAGACATAGCACACAAAAGCAGAAAAATCATAAACAAGAAACATGCAGCAACAGCACAGAACTCCACAAAGAACACAGTACATATATAATAGAGTCATAAACTAGGTGTGTTTATCAAGGATTGCAAGGAACCGCCTTTGAACGGTCATTAACATGTAAATTTACCAAGCCTAACATATCTTATAGTTTGCGTCAGTTATAATTAACACGCCTAACACAATTCATTTTGCTTTGTGTCAGTTCTAAAAATCATACCTTACATATTTAGTTTTGCTTTGTGTCAGATTCAATTAATAGTAAAACAATGAGAACTATACGGACAATCCCAGTAGTCAAACATTTAAAATTAAACCCTGAGACACGCGACAAGGGCCAAAAACGACAATGAACTAAATACACAGACATATTATCACTACAATCTCTAATTCAAACACAACAGACAGACTAATCAAAAAAGCTTTTCCAAGAATGATGGAATTACCACCATCGAAAGGTCAATTAAATACGAGTTGATTAAAACTCGAGTGTACTCTTGTCCAACCATACATCAATAATTTCTAAAAAACAACATACAAGCCAATCGAAGCACGTAACGACTTTAGAAAAAACAATTCAAGGAAATGTTTGTATAATTTGAGCATAATTTTCATTTAAGATTCAGGAATAATAATAAATAGTTTTCAAATACATATACACGTATTTTATTTAAGCCATTCAACTTCTTTTAACGCCGGTAATAACGATGTTTTGGTCCATTTGACAGCACATTAACAGCTTTTAACTAAATAACTATGTTATAAACTGCTATTAGCAATATAGGCATTCGTTTTGGAAACAAAGTCTGAAAATTTGTTGTATTGGTAGGTGCAGCAGGTTATCCAAACAGGTTGTTTATATAATATTATAGTGATTTGTCACCTTGTTAACCGAGAATTTCTTTCGACATACACCTTGGCTTTAACTAAAGCTGTCAATGGTCATGACAGTCTTTGAGTTGCCTTGACTAGAGGTGTAGTGAAGCGTCGAAGAAAATTCAATATGAAAAATGAGCAAGAATTTAAACTAAGGTGTGGCTGTCCGTAAATCTTATATATTGTTATTAGTCGGGAACTCAACTTGCCTGATCGAAAACCTTCAACACAACTTTCTTTATTTTTTGTCCATTTGTTTTGTAATTTGAACTGATCTGGTTTAATTTTCAGCATTATTTATTTTCCCAGCATACTCATCAGGCCATTAGTCAATAATTATCATTATTAAGTCAGATTTCGGAGGCACTACATCGATCTGAACCGAATTGGTGATTTGGTTCTTGATATACATATGTGGCGGACTTTACTTTCATTTTATTAAATTTATTCTCGTCGATAATACTTTGAGCTTTTTGTATTAGACTGAAGGTCTTGCCACATTGAGAAACCTAACTTTTTGCAGCAATAAAGAACACATTATACCTTTCTCACTTTTACTATTCAGCATATTGTTAACATTATCTAAATACATACAATAATAATTATCATCAATTCTTAACATCAACATTTAACTAATAGTCCGTTTCGCAATATTATGAAATGTTTATGTAGCCTTACTAACAACTGAACTGAAAACACTCTGAAACACACACTCACGCTTATTGCTAACTCTCATTAATATATACAGCAGCAGACGATGACAAATCGTAAAGCACGGAATATTGTGGGAAAAATATCAGGAGAAAATCAGGAGTCGAAATCAGGCGTCAAAAATAACTTTTAAGTATAGTTATTAAATAATGAAACTGATAAAATATGACAAAACATTAAAATACCTAAAATTTCGCGACAACATGTATCCCTTTATACCGTTGTTTGGATTGTGAAAGTAAACTAACGGGGAAGCGAAGGAGGTGTACATGTATAAGATAATTTGTTTGAGTTCCTGTTCAAAATAAAGAAAAGGCAGTTTTCGTTTCAAGCAGTATCTAGCAAACTTTACACATATTATCAAATGTTGAGCACTTCAATCTTGGTCGGGCCGATTTATTCGGATAAATTGGGGGCGGGATCGTTATATTGAGGGCTGATCATAAGTTCGATCATCAACTGTGTGCCAGACGAGCCGCACCGAAGCCACGTCTCTTGTTTTGTTAATTTACACATGTATATCAATAGTCTGCTTAAAACGAGATGCATTGGTTAAAGGTTTTGCAGAACAGACTTTGCCATAAATTGAAAGTATAAAACATAATCTACCTGTGTAAACGGGGCAGTTATTTAAAGCTAACACATGTTCCCATTAACCGTGCGATGGAAACATGGAATATACGAATTGTTGTTCCGTGTTTCTGGTTTGTAGATAATTATTTTTCTGTTCTGTGTCATTGGCGTTTATCCTTTATCATCGAATGGAGTTTATAGTTAGATGTTCGACTACTTGAGTTGTTGCATTAGTTTACCCAAATAATAAGTTTTATAAACGTTTCGATTAAGAGGAACTTTTATTTTATTTTAAAAGGCTTCAATCATTCAAAGCATGGTAGCATTCTCTCGTGAAAGCTTACATCTTGATTTAATTCTATAATAAATAGTTCAATTAAGTTAATTTAATTTATTTTGTTGAATTATATATTTAAACATCATGATCAACCATACTATAAAAACATATTCCTAATGCAACATAATGGCATGCAAGCACATACGTTTAGGTAGAATGTCGAGATTACTTGATTGTTAATGAAGGAAAACAATAGTTCGACAAACTGATAAACTTTCATTGTACATTCTTAGAATTAAAATAAATTACTGTTTGCGCTTTACTCAAAACGAATAATTAAATTTAAATGCTGTACATATTATGTTGCTCAGTTTTAAAACATTACTTCAGTTCTGACACCAGGAATACATTTATTCAAAGATCACTTAATTCAAATACTACTTCATAAACAGTGTTAAAATTTCAAATGATATTAAATTTCAACTTTCATTTGTTTATATATTCCAATTAATTTCCAAATTCAATATATGTAAACACGAATGTTTTAAATCAATCCGTGTTGTTGTTTCAAAATGAAAATCAGTTTCTGTAGCAATCTAAATGTAATACGTCCTTTTTGTCTATTCTTCTTTATGGATATCGTTAAAAGGCGCTAATTGAGGGTTCGTTTCATTCTTTTATTAAACAGCCTTTCGCTGTTTCACACGAAAACTCGTGCATTGAAATAACAAGTTAAAAAAATATATTTAGAATCGCAATATCAATCAAAAGCCAATCGCAATAATTGCATAAGGTACACTGCAAAGCGATCGTCCGTTAATAATACATAATCAATCTCATATAACTTAAAACAATACAATCATGTTACAATGGAATATATTACATGACAAACAGTAAACATGACATGACAATTATTCAATTACTCCTGGTACTCCGGTTACCCCACAACAAATGACCACACTCTCGCGCAACATCGTTCGAGCGAGATTGGTCAGTTGCAATAGCTGGTTTCATAATCGTTGTAAAATAAATAAGTTTATACTAATTTCTTTTAGCATATTTAACAAAATAAATATATTTCTGTTGTGCCTCGCTTACTGTTAGATCGTTATTTGCGTTATCCATTGCATTTGCGAAATCTTTCCTATATTTTAAATGGACAGGAATCAAACTGTGTGGAAAAAAGCAACATATTGTAAGGCATTCAGCTATGATCAACCCATATTTTTTTACTACCGTTCTGCATCAATGAATATTCTAATATTCACACATTCCTATCTATGCATTCAAAGAAAATATTATGTTCATGGTAATGATTTCAATTCGATTAATAAGTTTTAACAATGGTCATACCTTAGCTTAAACACCTACTTATACACAAATATCGTTTTAGTATCGAAAATTACTGATGACTCTAAACCATTCAATGCAATAAAGCTTCATCAGACAAAAAGTTAACGTCTAACGAGTAATATATGTTCTTCAAATGCAGCTTTTATCTGTAATATTGAATAACTTGACCGTTATAAGAAAACAATATCTATATAAAATAATCTACCTTATCTTATCTATACAGACACATGTTCTTATGCAGGACTATTACCATAAAACTAATGGTTATATTTATTGTAACGGTATGCACAGGTCAGGTGTTTCCCATCGTATACAAGAATAATTCTTCTTCGGTTCCAACCTGCTTCATAAAAAACCACATGAAGTGTCGGTCCAAACGATAATGACTTAGCAATACTCTATGCTATTGAAATGCTCACAAAAAAGAAACAGTTCAGAGTGTGTGTTTTTTCTTGAAATAAACTGTAGTATTTTGAAAGATATTTCACACCAAATTATAAATCAATATACATGTAGCAATATAATTCTAGAATGAAACAAAAATGAATTTATTGTGAGAAATTTAAATACATAAGGCTGTTTATGGTGTAGTTAAGGAGGTATTCATGCTTTTATTCCATTATAGATAATATCTGTTTAACACTGTTTTCATGTTTTATTGAACAGAACATTGTTTAGTTTAGGTTTAACTTATATATTTTACAACGATTGTGAAACATGTTATTACACCATTATCATTATATTAATCACTCTTCTAGGGCCGATGTCACAAGAGCATGTTGTCTTGTAAGGGAAACTGGAGTACTTGAATAAAAAGCACAAGTCAGGATTTGTGACAATAAACCAAACTTGCATGTGCCGAAATCGGGAATCAAACCTTGGTCGCCTAGGTGAGAAACGGTGGCGCTAACCACTGTGCTTGCCACACAACCGGAGATTATAGTTTAAACAGTAAGCATACACAATTCAAGACATATACATTCGAACGTTCGCGTTGGTATTGTTAACATTAAACATGATTCTTTAAAATCTGTCATCTCAGTCAAACTTCAATTCACCATTTATTTCCTTGCGTTCAAGCTACTAACTTACAAATGACTTTTCACAAGGGGCTCTAATTCTAAGATTGCAAATATTACTTCAGATCGATCTATTGCTTAATTCCGAGTAATGCACAATATTTATAGTTGGTAAACTTATAATCATTACATGTACTCAGAGAAAATAACTCCATTAATACCGATTATCTACAGCATAGCAGCGACGTCCATTATGAAGCCACGGCCACCGCCTCGCATTAACTTGGGATGGAACAAGTGTACACATGAACATTTAATGTGCTATGAACAAATCCTAGACAATTAATTGAATTGTATACTTTTATGTGACAGTTCAAAATGATGCATTGATTTCCTTAACAGGATAAAAAACACGCAGTTCAATAAGCAAGTAGTGTACTCCCTGTAAGTCGCTTCAATAAGGAGGCTAAATTCTATTTGTGCGATACAATAAAGGTGGCTCATACCATAAAGCGACACTTACGCCGGAATTGGATAGACGAGAGTCGTCCTAGGGGTAATTTTCATGACTCCTTCTTAATATATTAAGAGGCCAAACGCACATTCCGACGATTCCATCGGACATAACAATGCGAACAAGAAGAAAAGACAAAAGGATTATAAACTATTCTTGAAACTCCTTCGAAAATCAAAGTGCAATGTAATCATTATTGAAAAGCGAACGTGTGTTAACGAGCATGTTATACAAGGCGTTGGGGCTTTTTTCACATGTATTTGCCGATCCCCTTACACAGAACGACAAATATGTAAATGCAGAATTAAAGCAATAATGAATTGAAAGATAATGACCTAACAAAAGATATAACTACTTAAATACAGCCCAATGAAGTTGAAAGTGCAATAAAGTGTCTTAAACTGAAGAAAAGCCTCGGAATCGATGATATTCGGTACAAACATGTAAAACATAGCTGGAAAGTTATTATTATAACTCTGACTGTTCTATTTAACTCTATATTGTGCAATGAGAGGACGCTAAGCAAATGGAACACTAGTTTGCTAATTTCAATCTACAAAGAAAAGGGAAAGTGAAGACCGATCCTTTCAGTTACAAACCATTATCTCTAAGCCCATGTTTCAACGAAATCAACAGACTCAATAACTCGATAAAAATAAGCACATCACTTTTCCATGCGAACAATAGCAAGGATTTTGCAAAAAACTTAGTTGTGTAACGACGGTTTTTAACCTACAGTAAACTATTTATCAACAAATAGAACATAACAGCAACGTATTTGTAGGCATGCTCGATGAAAATGCTGCGTTTGACTCTGTATGTCACGAAGGACCTTTTCTCAAGATGGGACGATTTAGCTTAGTTGGAAAAGCATGACGAACACTAATGTCTTCATATCGTGAATTAAAATGTAAATTGAACATGAATGGTAGTACCTCAAAGAACTTTACTATATGGAAATCATTTCGCCAAGGGGACGTTCTTTCCTCGTTTTATTATTTAATATACGTGGACCAACTACTAAATGATCTAGAAAACAGTTACCATGGCTGCACCGTACAATCAACAAACGCCGGCAACCCTTTATACGCAGACGAAATAGCTCTGATAGCGTTGTCACCTCTCAACCTACAGCGAATAATGAATATCGCCAGTCATGGAGAATCGATATCAACGTGAATAATAGTAATAATAGATTACAACAAGAAACGTGAACCTCCTAATGTTGCGATTATGTTTGGACACAACATTATCACATAGACTAATTTGGCAAATCACCTAGGTGTTAAGCAAACTTCCAACATGAAATGTAAACCTACAAAAGAAACGAGATGTGAGAAAGCTTAAAATGCAATTTACGTAATGACCGTTCAAGGTGTCCACCCATATGGTTTAAATCCACTAGTGTCTGTTGAACTGTATATGAAAAGAATATGCCAATATATAGTTCTATATTGTAGCAAAATGGAAAATATTACAACTAGTGACATTACGAAAATTAATCGACTCCATCTTTTGATTTTTACAAACATCCAAGGATTTCACTTTCCAACTAGATCTGATATGTGTGAGTCCATGCTAGGACTTAACAAGCTATATTTGTCGGTAATATTCAGGAAATTGTTGTTTTTACATTTGCTTCTAAGTCTCGACTCTGAATGAACTAGTTAAAATATATTTTAAGACAATACTTCCAGTACGTCAAAGATGAGAATGTTCCTCTGGTTTTAAACCAGACATCTGTAAAATTGTATGTGCCTTTGGACTAACTAATTTTTTTAACTATGCTTAAATACATCCTGAACAAATACCATCAAACACCAATGGAAAACTACTATGAACTCTCTCGTGCGTTCACAATTAGACAATTAGCCGTGGGCAGACTTTTCAAAAGGTTACACCAAAATGTTTCAAACACAACAGTGTATTATATTTTTGATACGAACTATTTTAAACACATCCGAATGTTAATTTCTAATCTCTGGTACAAAATACAAACGAATTGTCTTCAACGAAGTTACAAC
The DNA here is from genome assembly GCF_026914265.1 of Mya arenaria. NCBI lineage: Eukaryota > Metazoa > Mollusca > Bivalvia > Myida > Myidae > Mya > Mya arenaria. Next base: position 74,827,799 of record NC_069129.1, read on the forward strand.
TGTAGTAATGATGGTAATAACGTAGAAAAACACAGTGTTTATGAATGCAGTTTACATGAACGGGATAGGTGGTGTTTCATCGATGACGTCACAGAACTTGACCTCAACCTTGCCCATGAACTAGCAACAATGGGCGGAGAAACATTTTTCCTCTCAATTCTTGGCGCAGACGCATAGTTAAAGACATCCAGCTCACTCGCAAACAGTTCCTGAGGCGGTCGAATATGTTTATATATAAGTGTCTGAATATCTAAGACATAAAGCTATGCTTAAAACCGTTTTTTGCATAAATATATGATATAAAGCTTTTTGCATGGCAGAATTAAATACATTATAAAGTGAAACGCTAATCTGCTTAACTTTTACAGTATTGTCTTTTCTATGATTAATTACTAATTGTATATAATATGAATATCCCCATGTGTGATCGAAATAAAGATAAAGTAATTACGTTGTGTAGGGCTGAGTTGAGGATGCCCTCTCTAAATCTCAGATTGTGAATGCTACTTTAGATCGATATATTGCTTAATTCTGAGTGATGCACATAATTTATAGATGTTATACTTATAATCCAATATTGCACTCAGAGAAAATAATTTCATAAATGTATCAGAGATATTATAAAAGATGAATATTTCCTGCTAGACTAAAACATTGCTGTCATCCGGACTGATGCAACATGGATTCCTTGCAAATTTTCGGTGCTTAACTTAAGTGAGTGAAATGTTTTAGGAGAAACGTGACATACCTTTTCCATTGTTAAAATCATCTGGGTTTGAATTTTAAAAATTGAATGGTTGTCATATATATGAAACGCTAGATATGGCATTGTTTTCCAATACTAATTGTTGCATGTTTGCATTGAAATATATAGGGATTGTAATTAGTAGTGTAGTGTATAACCTAAATGGGCCCAACTGATTTGGTTAAAAAGTATCATTTTTTGCATGAAACGTATTGTATTCCATTTTTTTTCTGGCATACTATTACTATTTAATGCATTTGTCTAGTCCGCTTAATCAAAATATGCCAATGCATGATTTTTTCGACTTCAATATATATGCAAAAAGCTACAGAAACATGCTCAGTAGCAAAAAGTTTAAACATAAACCCGGTTTAGACAATTTGTATATTTTTGGTTTTATACTTTATTTTGCTTTTTTGTTGATAATTTAGTACTGAAATGGTCATTTATTATGTGTACAAGATTTGGGCTTCTTAAATTAATTTAAAAAAAATACATACGTAATTTGCGGTCTCCTTAATAATTTGTAAGTATGTTGCAGGTTTTAAGGGGACAGGTATATATGTCGAAGGGTTTATGGAGACCAGTGTATAAATTATATTATTTTTGAGGCATTAAGGGGATCATCCGTATTTTATGGCATTAGGGTGACAAATTATATATATCATACTTTTGACAGTATAGGCTCCAGTAACCTTAAGAGACAACTTTGTAATAGTATTTTTTTATAATTGTGTGTAATAAATCCACAAACAATGACCAGTAAAAACGGGAGGACTGCAAATTTCTTAGGATATTCAGCGGAAATCTTTTACAGACCATCTCATTTATTAAATGCAAGTCAGCTTCAGTCACTTGGTATGTGTACGGTTTGATAAACAAAATATATAATGACCAGGGGCTGATCAAGAATTGTCGTTAGAAGGGTGCGTTACTTAGGGGCGTTTGCAGGAGGATTGAGGGTTACTCAATCAAGACCATTCATGTTTTAACAATTTATAGTCGGAAATGATGCATTTTGTGCGTATTTTATTATTTTCTTCTCATATATTGACACAAAAAGTAAACTTGGACGATTTTAAAGGGAGCGCACGCCGACTGCGCCCCCTTCTCAATCCGCTAGTGAATGGTGACATAATATTTGATATATTATTGTTAAATAGAACTTTCAGTTGAATTATATAGAAACTGTAAATGCTAAATACAAGTTCTGTGCTTGTAAAAACAATAAAGTTTCGTCTGCACACGAATGTATCTGTTAACGCTTGAACAGTTACCTCATGATTAATAAACATTGTTCATTGGGTTCATTGTGACCCATAGAAGTTTTTTTATTAAAATCCCAACTTCCCCTTAATTTTACTTGCCTAAAACTTTAACCTAAGTCAATCAGGGGCCATAACTTGTATTAAGGATATGGAGTTATGTAACCTCATTGGGTGATGGTCCTGAACAATTCTGTGAAGTATTAAGTCAATTGAATGAAGTGTATAGAACGCCTTAACCAATAGGCTACGAAGACGGTTTTAATGCGTGTACTCAATTGCAGATTCAGTGGGGGGTGGGGGGATCGGTCCCAGCGCGCGCACCGTCCCAATCCCCTTTGAATCATCCGTTAATAATACGTTCTCGGTCAATATCGGGAAAAAAAGATACAATATTAAGATTAAAAATGCACTATTTCGGTTATAAATTAGGGGAGTCTAACCCCCACCCCGGTCCAACATTTTAAGCCATTCAATTTCTGTTCTGAGGGAGGGGCGGATGTGAAAAGATTAAGCCCACGAGTTTCACGTACCCCTCCTTAAGTCAATTCCTGGATCTGCCACTGATATCTGTAATCAGATTTGTTGTTTCATAATGTTATAGTTCCTTTAAACAGTTTAAACCTTTTATGACATCGAAATAAACAGACGCATGTTCAGTAAAAACATACTCTGTATACAACGTTCTCGTACTCCAGAGCGATGATGCTATGCATTATATTTATCATCATCTGACTGACTGAGTAACTGTCAAAACTTTTCCGTTTAAAGAGACTCTCTCATGTTTTGGCACCAAATATATTTATTCTCGTAATGCATCTGAAAACACTTACATGTATATTCATTTTACTCCTTGGTACTGAAATTGCAGAAATAATAGTAACCAGGTTGATTTTCTTTTATACTTCAATTGCATTTTTAAAAAACGATTAAAGTATTAAAAATTAATCTTGTTAAAGTTGGGAGCAAACACTTGGGGTGCAGATAACACATAGAATAAAAAACGGATCGCTTATCCACTCGCCCACAGGGACTCATACTAAGGTGTTGAATATTTTAACCCTAATGGAAGTTATTGGTTTATCACGTGATTATGTCAATCAACTGATTGTGCAACAGCCTTTTGTTGAATCGGGTTAGTAACGCATTTCAAAATTTTGGACTTCAAAGACTATATTTTAGCACATATCAACATTTATTGAAGGCTTTCCGCCATCAATTGCTTAGCTTTAACATTTCGTTTGATTCGCCATTCTTTATTTCGTAATAACAATCTATAAAATCCAAGTAAAAGATACATTTTCAAAACCCTAAACGCTTCGCTTATATTCACTCAAAAACTCATGTTCGAAATATTTATAAAAAGTATGTCATAATCATATCCTCTTTAGCAGCTGAGTTTCTTAATATATAAATCTCTTATAAATTCGCCAAATAAAATTCAACATGGGTAAACAATTATAACAAATAACGTTCTTTATGTATTGCAACATATTTATAAAAAAGATAAAGTCAATTGAATCAAATGAACATTTTCAATGTACTTTCTTTCTCGCGGAAAGTGGACATTTCATCTTACTCCAACAAGTGTGGGGCATGGTTGATTCTCATCGTGACTAAAATCATATTTTTTAAACACTTGGTGCATTTCAAATCTAGACCATATTAACAGCCCCTTCAGATTCTTTGACGATTGCATTTCCATGGAAGATCACTGCGTAGGATAAACATACAAGTGTTGTTTAGCCACACTTTGGTTTCAATGATGTCAGGGGCGTAGCTACTCCTCTATTCATGTGGATTCATAAATGTGCTGGAGGGTTCGGGGGCATGCCCCCTCAGAAAATTTTGAAAACCATGGTGCAATCTAGTGCATTCTGGGCGTTCCGATGTGCATTATTTAGTACTGGAAAATAACCAGTTTTAGATTCATCTAGTCAAGTTCGCATACTGCAACTTTGGTTGATTTATTTGTCAGAATCATGTGGATTCAGCCGCGTATTCACGTATAGGCGGCTACAGGCATGTATGATGTGCATATGAATGTATAATTTGGTTTAAATTATGCATCCTTAATGTAACACCTCCTTGCTGCTACACCAATAGAAACTACATGGGATGTTAATAGTAAAAGAACTAGCACTGACGTTCCCATTTTTGTCTGGGTCATTTAAATAATAGAAAACAAATTACAAGATAAACAAATTTGTTTTGACTTCTTTAATGAATTATATAAAAACATTGTACAAAGATATCATGACACTTTTAAACAATAAGAATGGTTGTCAATTAAACAGTATGCTAGCTTTAAAGATTTAGGCAAACCATTGGAATTTTACAGCGGTCTTAAAAGGTGTATTTAAAGCTGCAATCTCACCTATTGATCGTTTTGACTACCGGTACTCTTTTATTGTTTGTCTATATATGGAGTATTTTTTTTGCAGAAATGTCTAGACCCAATTTTAAGTGATATAAGACTGCTGAAAAAAGATCTGATTGCAGTTTATCATATTTATGTTAAAAACTGTTTAATGGCTAAAAGCCTTACGAACAATTTAATCTAAATGAAAATGTAAATGAAATTTTCGGCAGTTTTACCAAACATTTTTTATTGGTTCTATTGTGAATTATCAAATATGACTGAATTAAAGGAATGATAACCAAATCAGCCGATTTTGAGACAATTTTGTGTCAAAGCTGACAATCTGTAAGAGTGCAGATTTAAGTGCTGATCTAAAGCTTCATATACACATTGTTATATTGTCAATAACTGTTTAAAAGGTATCATGTACTAAACAAGATAATATTTTTCATACAATATCTAAAATTGATTAAAATAAATGAAGTACCATTATATATATTTCTTAATAGTGCCGTTTCTCATCCGACAATACCATTCAAAGTCATCATTTCAACTATGAATTTATTTTTAACTTTCAACTTTTCTATAGCATATGCAACAAAATATAACAATTTTCACAACTTTGTCTTGGAATGAGCAAGTTTTTGCGTAATTATCTTCAAACCAATGATAAAAGATTGCTGACAAAAGATCAGATCGCAGATTTCATATTTCCGTTCGAAAATTAATGTTACTAACGGTTTAAGAAAAGTGCATAAAACATCAATGTTTTAACTTTTATAGAAAAATCTGCGATTTAATTTTTCGCAAAAATTGGATGGTTCCAATCCAAGACATAAAATGAAAAAAAGTTGTCAAAACGTCCAAAGTGTGAGAGTGCAGCTTTAACGTTTGAAAGTAACTCTGTTTGCCTCGTGCCCCTAAACAAGGTTTAATTATATTATATGCCCAGTGGGCTTGTCCCTGTATATTTGATTGTATGATTGCAGTAGTGGATACTGGTCTAATTATCTTCTGACAATTTTTTCAACAATTTTAAAGAAACAGAAAACACATATTAAGCTCATATAACGCTGTACAATTTAATCTAATTCATTAGGTTGAGAAAAATTCCCTAAAAATATTAAATGTGGAAACATATTATACTACTTACAGATTATCATACCTCTTTTCAACCAAAAACCCAAGGATATTTCATGGATTTGAAACAGTAAAATATCATTTTATTACACTATAAGTATCTTCTATGGCCAAGAGTGCAAGATAGGGTCATCCCGACCCGAGCGTAGGGTGTTTTGCGGAAACGAGGTTTACCGAGTTTCCGTAAAACACCCTGCGCGAGGGTCGGGATGAAACTCGGGATGAACCTATCTTACACGAGCGGCTATGGTAGATGCTTTTTCTCCCACCTGGTGTGAGACCACAGTTATTTTTACTATTTGTTTCATATAGACACTAACCTGGCTTTTCACTTTAAAACTGTCCCAATTGAAAAAAACAAGTAACTGGCTGCTGTAGAACAGTCCAAGACACAAAATTTAATTACAAGAAAGCATAGGGTTGACCATTGCGTTGTCTCACAAAATTGAGTAGTCATACATGACCCTGATGTCAAGACGGACTAAGGCTACAAACAACCAATTTACATAGTTCCACAAGCAATGATTTTTCCAATTTTTACACTGAAAACTATCAGTTTTTGCAATACAGTGTCCAATTATGTTAAGCTCTATGCAAAAAGGCCACCTGTTTCTTCTCTTTTATTCAACTTTAATAAAGTATTGATACTTGAACACAAGCACTCTTTTTTTCTGTATTCACATCCGGATCTTAAACACTAAATGAATGAGACAAGTATTAGCACCTGTGGTATTTTCACAAAAAGCAGAAACAGCCATTTCCCTCAAATGGTAAGCCGCAAACCTTTGAAGAGCCATTATTTCCTTATGCATTGGAATTATTTGACCAAGTAAAGTTTTCCCTGTAGCTTTCAATGGTGTCTATAGAACAGCACAACAAAATGGCATGCCTACTCTTTTAAGATTTTTTTCTAAGCAAAATAAGGTTTTTCCACTTCATCGGCTTAGTGTTTTATATAAACAAGAGCTGTCACAGAGACAGCGCGCTCGACTATTCCGCCGTTTTTCAGTGTAAGTATTGAAAAGTTTTGGCGAAACATGCATGGATCACTGTTAGATAAGATTTCAATGCAATACATGGTAAGCTGAGATATTAACATGAATGTGGTAAATTTTAACCACAATTTTTAAGTGTAATAATAAAGGGCCATTATTTGCAAAACACAGTTATCTTGTATAAAGTCTCAATGCAATACATCAAGTAGTTGCTGAGATATTATCCTATGTGTGCTAGCATGCAAGACCTTAACCAGAATTTCTAAGTCGCATAATAAAGGGGCAAAAATTATATAATATGAAAGATAGAGTTATCTTACTTGATTAAATAAGAAGATTAAATGGTTGGGAGCCTGTGTGTAAAGTTTCAATGCAATACATGATGTATTTGCTGAAGCATTGACTTAAAAGTGGTTACATGCAAAACCTTAACCAGAATTTCTATGTTGAATAAAAAAGGGGCCATTATTTGAATTTTATGCAAACTAAGTTATCTTACTTGGTTATTTAAGTAGATTGGATGGTTGAGTACCATTTTATAAAGTCTCAGTGAAATTCATCCAGTAGTTGCTGAGATATTAACCTATGTGTGCTTGCACTCAAAACCTTAACCAGAATTTCTAAGTCAAATAATAAAGGCCTATTATTTGCATTAAATGCAAACTAGAGTTATCTAACTTGGTTAATTAAGTAGGTTGGATGGTTCAGTACCATTGTATCAAGTCTCAATGCAATACCTCAAGTAGTTGCTGAGATATTAACCTATGTGTGCTTGCATGCAAAACCTTAACCAAAATTTCTAAGTCAAATAATAAAGGCCTATTTTTGGCATTAAATGCAAAGTAGAGTTATCAAACTTGGTTAATTAAGTAGGTTGGATGGTTGAGTAATATTGTATCAAGTCTCAATGCAATACCTCAAGTAGTTGCTGATATATTAACCTATGTGTACTTGCACGCAAAACCTTGACCAGAATTTCTAAGTCAAATAATAAAGGCCTATTATTGGCATTAAATGCAAAGTAGAGTTATCAAACTTGGTAAATTAAGTAGATTGGATGGTTCAGTACCATTGTATCAAGTCTCAGTGCAATACCTCAAGTAGTTGCTGAGATATTAACCTATGTGTGCTTGCACGCAAAACTTTAACCAGAATTTCTAAGTCAAATAATAAAGGCCTATTATTGGCATTAAATGCAAAGTAGAGTTATCAAACTTGGTTAATTAAGTAGGTTGGATAGTTGAGTACCATTGTATGAAGTCTCAATGCATTACCTCTAGTAGTTGCTGAGATATTAACCTATGTGTGCTTGCACGCAAAACCTTAACCAATGGGTGACGACGACGCCGACGCCGACGCTTGGGTGAGTAGTATAGCTCTCCTTATTCTTCAAATAGTCGAGCTAAAAATGACATAGAGCCAAACTGAAATGCTTCAACTTGTCAAAATTTTGATTTTCTGGTCCACTTATATACAAAGAAAACAGAACTGTTCAGTTTTACAAAAGAAATTTAGTGATCATGTGTTTATAGACAGTCTAAACACCACTATATGCCAAATTGTTTGCTTCCGGGACAAATTGCGCAACAAAGAAAATGGCAAAAAAACACCAAAACTGAAAGATTCATGACAACTGCTAGTGTTTTCATGTATGAGGTGGCTACATGATGTAAAACATGCCGAGATAGCACTTTATGCCCATTTTTTATTTAAGGTATCTGATTTGAAGGCTAGATTTGGCATTAAATTCAGAGTACAGCACTTCACCATTGTCTATAAGACGCTTATTTACACCTGAAATGCAATAAATCTCACTCTTTGGAATAATTTACACACAAACAAGTACTACAGAGTTGACTAACATCTTCATTCTTCTGAAATATTGGATTCAGAGCTGCATCTCCTGGATTCAGATTGCAGGACTACCGCCGGGGGAAAAAGCCACAGCTAACTGGAGCTTATTGACACATCATGATCTGCAAGCAAGACACAAAAGCAATGTTTTACACTAATAAAACTATCTGCCACTACTGTTGAAGTTTGAAAAAGGCCTGTAAACACTCATTTGAGGCATACACAACCTTTTATGTAGTCATAAATGTGATAAATATGCAGAAAAGTTCATGAATTAAAAGATTTTCTGGACAGATTTTATGAAATATATAGTCTTTTGGACATTTTGCAATCAGTTTTTAACAATTCAAAGGTTAATCTCATCTTATTGAGTACCCAGATGCACTTTGAATGCATTAAAACTAGACATGCTTAGAATTTCTTCTTACTTGGAGACGGTATTCCTTTCTCGGAAATCCTTGCCGAGAGCCGGTATGGAAAACCACACGAGACCACATTTTGACCAGCCCTGGTTCTTGTCCTTGAAAATTCCTCTGTGGCTACAGCAACCAGGCTGGCTATTGAAATAAGCAATAAATTAGGGTTTTGAAGACATTTATAGTGTATTAAGGTTGTTTTTTTTAATGCATGAAGGGAAAAGGCTCAAATCTTTTACGAAAGCGGCTCACTTTTTATTTCTTTTGTCTTGAGAAATGTCAAGTTTTTCAATGTATAAACTGAATAAATGAATGAATTAATGAATATATATGAATGATTGATAGAATGAATTAATGAATTAATGAAAGGTGGCATTATTTCTTTAAAATAGGGATCTCATTGTGTTGTTGTGATTGTTGAATTAGATGTTTTCTAGTCCATAAGCTGAAACTCATATGCACACTAAATAAAGCATCATTAGAAGCTTATAGAATCTGCAATTAATGTAATGTTTGCTTAAAAGAGCAAACAAAATCAGACAGTAGTTGAAAATGTAAAGTGATAGTTGGAAATATTGTCCAGCAGCCAATTGTATAAACAGGTTTACCCAGGGTAATATTTTACCAGTGGTAATTTTTCTGGTAACTTGTTGGTAATTGATTGTATAAAAAAAATCGGGATTTTACCAGGCTATTTACCGCGGTAATATTTACCCTCCTCCCAGAGGTGGGTAAATTATTTACCGTGTGAGTTACCGGAATCAAGATGGCCGACCTTATGAACGCTCTTCACCGACGCCCTCGACACTTTGGACGGGTTGACAGACAGTTTACGGACTTTGACAACGAAGAAGTACGTCGAAGATACAGATTCTCAAACGACAACATCGACAGACTAGTGGACCTTTTGACTGACAGACTGAGACGTCCGACGCAACGAAACCATTCTTTGACTGTTCGACAGCAGGTTATGATAGCCCTGAGGTTTTACGCCTCAGGTGCTTTTCTACAGGTTATTGGAGACACTTTTGGTGTGGACATTGCGACAGTTTCGAGGACAGTGACTGACGTGACGAACGCACTTTTCGATTTACGGGACAGGGCCATCAAATTCCCTACTGAAGCCGCCGACCTCCAAGCGGCAAAGTCGGCATTTTATGCCCGAACGAACTTTCCCTCGGTCGTTGGGTGTGTAGATGGAACGCATATCCATATACAGTCTCCCGGAGGGTTGGATGAGAGTGCCTATGTAAATCGAAAACGAAGACATAGTATCAATGTGCAAGCTTCTTGTGACTATAAAGGTTTGTTTATTTTTCTACCTCAGTATAGTTGTATGTAACCGTCGAACGAACACAACCTTGACCTCCTTGCTTAAAACGGAAAACATAACTCGGTCGATTTACTAGTATTCATTTTATTGTTGCAAGGTGTATACAGTAAAAACTAAAGGAATGTTAGCTGTCAATATCATAGTACGGTACAGTACAGTATTTGTAATTATATTCATAATGTTATACTGGTATATCGGTAGTTCTGGCTTCCATAACTTTAATGTTGATATTTATTTTTTTGATGTTTACAACACATTTAACACATTAAACACACCCAAAAAGGTAATATATAACGTGTTCGCTGAAGTTCTTTAGCTAGTATATCGGGAGATAAGTTTATGTTTTCATTGACACGGTTTGTTGAAACATCAACACAACATAATCGACATAAATCTACAAATTGTACATGAAGATCTATATACACATTTATTCAAGTTACATAGTTCGTTTATATGCAATAAATTTGCAGTCTTATTTAATCTCACTGGATGTTTACAAATATTTTTACCTATCTTTTAATGACTAAGATATTCTCAAGAAGGGCGAGAAGGGGTAGTTTAGAACAGTCAAAATACTAAATAATTATTATGCACAAGTCAAACTGTCAATTGTAACCACGCCCTCACCCGCTCCAGGTCATGGGAGTATTGTGGACCATGACTTTCATTTCGGCCAATCTTGATAAAGTTAAATCTGCTCTGCGGGGAAAAACTGCTGAAAAATTCCCTGCCGAACGCCCCCGCAGGACATTTTCGGTACTGCTCATTCCCGTTATCAGCATGAAATCAAAACCAATACATTTACTTAGCACAGCTGGGCCACCCCGCTATCCCTTTTATAACCCCAGACCTGGGAGAGGCGTTGGTTACAATTGACAGCCAACCCCGGGTAAAATCTTTACCCTGCTGGCATGAACTGATTATAAAATCCCGCCAAATGCACCCGCACCCCAGTGAGCCTAGGTAAGGCAAATTCCCCGCTATATTTTGCACGAAGACAAAACCACCGCATTCACCCGGCACTGTAGGGCCACCTGAAATGTAAAAACACGGCCCCTTTCCCCGGTATACCCCAAGACCTGGGTGGGCCGTGGTTACAATTGACTGGTGCATTACTAGTCCATTACTAGTGTTATTCTTACTACTGCTTTTCCTGTAAAAAGTGCTCGATATTTGCTTAAGAAATTAAGGGAACAGGCTGCAGGGACCTTCCAAGGCATACGCTAATAAAACCATGTTTAAATCATTACAAATCACAAAAATACGAAAGCTTTTGAATGTATTTTGATTTTTCTTTTTTTAACTGCAGGCAAAATCACAAGCATCAGTGCACGTTGGCCAGGGTCATGTCATGATGCCCATGTGTGAAGGACCTCCGGTATATGCAAACACATGGAAGAGAATCACCAAGGTATATACAAGTTTTTTTCATTAATTCAACTGAAAACCCTTGTGTAATAGTTGCTTAGGGATAAAACCTGAGGTAAGTTCTATTTTCTCTGATGTAGCTAAGCAGGGCTTCCGTTAAAGGAAGTTTGGAAGTAAATTACTCCCTAGAAATGGGTTAAAACTTCCAAAATTGATTTCTTGGAAGTACGAAAACTTCCATAATTTTGAAGAAATCTTGCAAAGTTGAAAGCTTGGAAGTTAAATATCAGAACCATTTGTCAATATTACTTTTACAATTCCAATCAGTTTAACTGTTTTTAAATGAATTATTATAATTATGTCTGTGAATTTGGCAAGTTGAAGTTGCAAATATTTTGATTTTTAATATACTTCTTGAAAAAGATATTGTATTCAAGAGACTTAAACTTCCACATTTCAGTGAAAAACTTCCAAAATTGATTGACAGGAAGTTCATACTGTCAGTTTCAAATTCTTAATGGAAGCACTGGCTAAGAAGGTATTTTTAAATCAAAGATAATATTAATTGGGCAAGAATAACTTTCATAACTTTGTTAATATTATTGCTTTTATCAAATCATTCATACTTTTCAGATTTTGAGAAAGGAATATTGCTAGGGGATAGTGGATACCCATGCAGGACATTTCTTCTTACACCATATGCCAATCCAAGTATGTTGTTGAACCATTATGTCTAAGAGATGTGTAGTATCTGTGGTAGTGTGGCTATGGTAATTGAAATTTGGCATTGTTACATGTATCTTGGGAAAAACCAAGTACTTGAAAATAACTTACTCATACAGCTCTGTGACCATCAGCCAAATTCAATGAAAATGAAATAAAAATGATCTCTTAAATTATGACTTATATTGACAGGGAACGCCAGTGAGGAAAGATTCAACAAGGCTCACATCAATACCAGAAACATCATTGAAAGAGTTTTCGGAGTATGGAAAAGGAAATTTCATGTTCTACACGGTGAGGTATATAAAAAAGCATATGCATAAGCAACAATGTTAAGATGTTTTCTAATGCATAAGGGTATTCACTAATGGTGTTCTGGCAATCATCCAATAAGCTTGTTTAGTTTTGCAGTTGTAAGTGACCCATCAAGATGATCATTGGGCTTTTCCTAGGCAATAAGTATGAATTGATGCAGGCTGATGAATGTATTTATGTACTAACATCATAGGGACACATACTGTGTTTTTCCAGTTAATCTGTTGTTCCATCTAGCAGACAGTGGAAAGTACTGTTTTGGCTTAGTTTGGTTAAAGGCCTAGTTTAAGTCTTCAATAAGCCCCCCCCCCCAAAAAAAAACAAAAAAAAAACAACAACAAACCCCTGTGTATTTGTACACAACCTCTGTTAATTGATCTTAATATTATTGCCTAATTGGCTTATCATATCTCCAATCTGAGTATCCTGCTGAGCAGTTTTTGATGTTTTATAAATAAAATGGACCCTAAATGGCCCTGAGCCAATAAACGAATACACAGGAAATTGGCCCCTAGGGGCGCAGTAGGGGATTATCATGGCAAACATTTCTTAAACTAGGATGTTCTATTATATAGTTTTAACAAAATAGACAGAGATAATTTTTAATTGATCTCCTTTCATATTCATTTAAGAAAGTCTTCATAACTTTAAGTCATTTAAGTATAGAATACATACAAAAATTAGTTATTGCAATGTATTTCATTCATAATTATTATTGCAGATTCGAATGAAGCCTGCAAAGGTCTGCAAAGTGATTGTTGCTTGTGCAGTCCTGTACAACCTTTCGATTCTTTGGAAGGAGCCATTTGAAGAAGGTGGTGAAGAAGATGACCAACCACCAACCCAGCCTTACAATGGACCGATGGATGGCAAGGGGATCAGAGACCATATTTCACAGACATATTTCAGCTCATAAAAAATATTTAATCATGATCCTATACTGTTAATGGTTTCATGTCTTAAAGCTGCATTCTCACAGATTCACCATTTTTACAACTTATTTTTTTGTCCTGGCAATAGCAAATTTTTGCGTACTAGATATCATCTGGAAACTAGTGATAAAAGACTGCTGACAAAAAATGAGAAAAATGTTGTCAAAACATTCAATCTGAGAGAGTGCAGCTTTAAATTGACACTCTTACTCAAAATCGATACATACACATGTATAACAGCCTTTAACTTGTAACTCGGTTTGCATTGATGAAATATCTTAATAAGTGATAACAAGATTGTGTGTTTAATGGCAGAAAGTGAAAAAATATTAAATTATTGGTGAATGCTTAAAGATTTAATGTTGTATACTGTAGTCCGTTAAGGAAGAAATACTGTGTCTATGCTCATTTCTTTCAAATTTAACTCCGTATCATTCAGAAGAATGTTTTTGACATTTATACAACCTTTTTGGATTATTAAAACAATATTTATAATCGTCCTAAATTGTTTTTGGGAGTAAGAGTGCATATTTATCATATGTTTGAAATGAAATATAGACTTTAATGGTACAAATTCATCCTTGCCATATACTTTAACTTTGAATGATCATCATAATGGTATGTTTATTCCAATTGTTGAATCTCTGTAAAGGACTGATTGATATTTAGGTAGAATGTTTTTACTCACATTTGCAGTGTATTACTGAATATTAACAATACTGTTGTTCTTGAAACAAGTACCTGCTGATTATCTTGATAAGGGGAATCATTTTGTGAAAATGCTTGATAGAGTTACCTCCTCCTGTGTACAGGTTGGGGGCATGATAGTGAACAAGTGTGCAAAGTTTCAAAGTCATACATCAATGGACTTTGAAAATATGTGAGGTGGTACGCAAACTTTAACATAAGTGGTTACGCCAACGCCTATGCTCGGATGACTAGGATAGCTCTCATAATTCTTCGAACAGTCAAGCTAAAAACTAACATTAACAGAGTGTTTAGAATAATATTACAATTGAAATAAAAAGAAAGTCATTTATGAGACATTCACGAAAATTTCAGTGTCAGAACATCGGCCAGTGTGGACAGTTTCTGAAAGCACTCCTTCTGTGCCTTCTGATTTTCTGTTGCTTCCATGTAGTAAGCCATCTGCAACTCCTTCAGTGTCTTGGCCTTTTCATTCCTTAAACGAAATATGATGAACAGTCGTGCATTTCTTTATTTCTGCAATTACACTTTTAGTCATGGGACAATGAAAATTAAAAGTTGTGTTTATAAGCATATATCATATCAATATTCAGAATTAATCATAACATGAAACAATTTTTTATTGAGATTGTCATAATCATATGTGCATATATATCATTTATTTGGTGTAAGATTATGAAATTAATTAAAACAACAGCTTTCAATCATGTATTCATATCTTTCTTTGTATCTTTACAGTTCAACTGTCATAAAAACTTCCATATAGCAAACATGCCATTGCATTAAAATTAAGCACAATGAAGGAGGTTTAAGAAGATTTAATAATTTAATGCCTTACCATTACTTTATAACACCGTATATGTGCCGGTTAGGTATATTACTATTTGTATCTGTTTGTGCTACTTACTGTGGTGTAACCCTTGTTGCAGACATGTTCTGACTCGCACTGGCACTGGCTCTGGCATAGGTTTCTGCTGCTATAATAACAAATATGCAAACAAATAAGAAAAAAATATCATTATTCTAAATGAATAAGTTATGTTATTAACTTAAGCATTAGGTTGTCTATTTAGATTTTAAAAAAGGCTCCTAGAAGTGCCTCACCTTGTGGCTTTGATTTGCCCAGGTCTTTGCACTTAACAGCAGATTCAGTGTCTTTTGCTTCAGCTGGAGAAGAAAAACGGAATGACAAGTATTGAAATGAATTATGTACACTGAAAAAACCTCAAGAATTCTATTTCAATTGTGACTTAAAAGTTTTCACTTCTGCAGCTGTAATAGGTTTGAAAATACTGATGCACTATAAAACGTTCACAAAAAGTAAAGTATTTGAAGATGCCACATATCATAAATATTTTAAATAAATTGTTCAACAAAACTCATGTACATTGTAGAAGTATTTAAAAGAACTTCCTACTTGATGTCTCTAGAATATTTTGAAACCACCAAAAGACAATTTACAAAAGATATTCACAACTGATAATGAATTCCTTACTTGTAAAACTTTCCCACAGACAGTATTCTGGATGGCTGCCTTCTTCCACTGTATCATTGGCTAGTGCTAGAAATGGAAGGAAATGTCGTCACGATAAAGTTAACCTTACTAAACTATTAAACCAAATTGCAAAATTGATGTTTTAAGCTTGTTAATGAGCCCATTCAATCACTCACAAACGTACATGGTCATTATATTCGTGATTCGATGAATATCAAAATTAAACTAAAAATCATTTTATATTTAAAGAATTCATTAAATTAAAATAATTTTATAATCAATCTTAATAAATTAATATCACATGTACCCGTCTCACAAAGATCTGCTCCAGTGATCCCAGAGAACGAAGCCGAGTCTTTAAGCAGGTCTATTATAGCATAAGACCCGGTTGACATTTCTGGCAGAGCAGGTCCTCCGTCTGTCTTTCCAAGACTAGCCTGCTCTGCAGTGTAGTCTGTCTTTGCCTTTTTAGTCTACAAAGTATTCAAAACATTTCTTTTAAGAATAATTTTAAAATTCATAACAATGCTTCTTGATTTTAACATGTAGTAGTTCGGCTACTAAACGTACTTTCTCTTTTCTGTAAACAAGGTAACTCGGAACGTCTAAATCAAATAACGATAAGTAGAAGCAATATGGTAAGGGGACATTACTGCCGCAGCGTATGGTAATAGTTGTTTGTAGCCTTATAGATAACGGTTTTATATGAATGCTACAATATGAATTTGAACAACTTTGTTCTTAAATTGTTGTATGGATTATTCGAGCATTTTCTTATATATAACCAGTCATTTTCAGTCTAAAAGTACAATTACTTTAATGTTGATAGATGTGAGATATATTCATCAGGATTTATAGTTAAACCATTACTGAGTTTAACAATGCATGGAACTTCGGATACAAAACTCCGGACAACAAACCATATCAGGGTTTCATGTTTTGTCTAATATACATAGCAAAAACAAATGCTATTGGACACGTCTGTTAGCGGTAAGAAATTTAATCTTGTATATTTTTTTCTCATTCATCTACTCTGGGCATTATTACTGAAATTGTTATGAGTTTTCTTGAAATGATAGGAACCAATTTGTTTTACTTGACACTGAAAACCCTTTTAAAAGGTATTCACAAAACTTCCAACCCCCAACCCCATAAAACCAAAAACAATATTTACCAAATTCCTCCACTTTTCCTTTACTTGGACAACAGTCCTTGGACCGTTGCCGACAGCATTCACGGCGTCAGCAACTTCGCCCCAGGTTTCGTCTACCTTTCTCTTCCCATTTGCCGAGCTGTTATATCTTCGTATCAAATCATACTTGATTTCCATTATGTCTTTTAAAACAGTCACTTCTCGGTCACTGAAGTGCTTGCTATAGCGTTTTTTTTCCGACATTGTTATTATTGTCGTATGACAGATGAGCGCGAGAATGACGTCACAACGATGCATTATGGGAGTTTGGTAAATTTTACTACGGTAAATTATCCGGAATAATTACCATCATGGTAACTTGTTTTATACAAGGGAATTACCACCTTGGTAAATTTACCACGAAATTTACCTTTGGTAATATTTACTCAGGTAATTTTTTACCATTGTTTATACAATTGGGTGCTGGAGTTTTTACTATATGATGAATAAATATCAGGTATAATAATTTTAATTATCTCAATGTGTGCACACAAAATTTTGTTTGCAATCAAAAATGCAAACGAGTCAAGTTTTTTACCTTTTACTGAACGAGCTGTTATGTTGGCAGGACTGTCTTCCTCAGCAATGTAAAGAACAGCAATGACTGGCTGGCACTCTGTAAAATGGCAATTAAAACATTATGTCAAATTAAAACTGTCCCATTCTAAACAATCCACCAACAAAATATATAAATGAGCTGCGCCATGTGGAAACATGTCTTGGGAAGTTGACATCATTCCATGTAATGATGTCATAAAGATGAGCAAAAGACATTACTTACTATGCAGTAAAAGTTCTTTAACAGTAAAGATATCTTTTTTTGAGAAAATTAATTAAAGTGAGCTCTTTTATTTCATGTTTATAAAGTAAGTCTTATACACATCTATGTTACATGTATATATAATAAACAGGAATTTTCTGTTCATAAAGTCTGCAATTAACATATGAAAAAAATGAGGAGTTGTCACACTATTTCCTCCTTATGTACTGTGTAACTCAAGAAAAACAATCCATCATTCTCGTAAATTTCTAGAATTCCCTTACTTTTCTCGCTGTACAAAATTGAATGAGGAGTTGCAAACAAGCAGGGCCATAAAACTTTTGCTATTTAAAATGTACCGCAACAGCAATTTAAAGACAGTGATACAGTGATGGAATAGGCACTTAGACAGCTACATTTTCTGAGAAATGGAGACTAAATTCTCTAAAGACAATTTATAGATTTGTATGAAATAAAGAAAATGTTACAGTGTTTGTGTTAAACTTGTTACTTATAAATCCCTAATTTAACACAATCATTACCTTCACTGTTTACTATCACATCTGTACCCCCCTCCCCCTTCTTACATACTTAAGCAGCTCTTACCAAAGTAAAGAATGAAAGGTCCACAAGGCCACTTATAAACCATGAACCATGAGAATTATTTGATTTTAAATCACCCAAAAGGCTTTCTACACATAATGGTTCCTTAATTTAAATCAAGTCTCCAAAGGTGTCACAGTTGTGATTTCGTTGAAAGACTTGATATAAGTATTTAAAAAATGACGAAAGGAAAGCTTGAACGCAGAAGTCTGGCCGGGTATACAAGCCTGGAAATAAATACGCAAAAGCTCACTATGCTGCTAAGGAGTCTTATATAATTCCCGGCCCCAGCTCAGCTTGAGATGTTGATTCCACACGGCCGGGAAACCGGCCCGGTGCACCCAAGCTTCACCATCGGCAGTATCTGCAAGAGGAGGGTGTAAATCTGGGAAACGCATTTATAATCAATTTGCGATAGTTCTTATCCGTCATAAGTAGTGAACATGTATGTGGCTTATAGAACATCTGAAATTAAGTTTAATGAAGGAGACACAGTTCGGTCTGGAGTCTAATGCTGGATTTTGATGCTGAAATTGTAAGTTTTGTTCAAATGAAGTGTAAACTTAAAGTGAGTACAGAGATATCTTTAAGTCCAAATTTATCGCTTACCTGAAGTTCGTAGGGCTACAAATGAGAGCTTTGCTGTAAATTGCAGGAACTGTCCCCATGAGCCTTTTGTCTGTTAGGGAAATGGTGGCTTAGGTGATTGGTGATACCACTCTGCATTTCCTATCCACACACAACACAGTGTATCTGAAAATGACAGAGAATGGCCATGCACTTATGAAAGCTATGCTAGAAATACGCCGTTATGAGTGTATCAGATGACATTTCCACACAGAAATTGTGAGGCCTCCAATACAGCAGTACTGACATCAATTAAGAAAACATATATATCTGTCATGGGGCTATGCTGGTTCTGTGGCGTCAAAACCACTGCAACTGGGCAATTCACTAGAAACATCTTTTCTGAAAAAAGAAACAACCAATACTGGGTAGCCTTTGTCACCCAGTGAACACCCAGAGCATCTAGTTACTTTGAGCATCTATTTACTTAGAAGTAGCTTCATTATGATCTCAAATAAACAAAAAAGTGTATCCGAAAGCTTTCAAATACTGAACGAAGTGCAACTTTGAGGCGGGCTGCGAGCAAATATTTTCAAACATCAATCTAGTTACACAGGAAAATAAGAAATAGCTTTAAACTCTCTCACATTCATGGCAGAGTGTCTGATGACGGTCCAGTATGCCAACCATGCACATACTCACACATCTTTACAGCCCAACATTTGGTTTTGGTTTCACAGTTATTCATTTACACAAACTCACAATCAATCAATAAATCGATCAATCAATGCACACCCACCTGGTACGGCATCCTTTGGAAGAGATGAATCTTGCAGTCTGGCAGACGGTTGCAGACTTAACTTTATTGTCCCAAGCAGCAACTGCAATTAAATAAACATGTTGATGTTCGCACTAAAACAAAGCTTAGTATTGAGTAAAATTAAACATTCAGCCTGTTGGCTGGGGTAACATATATAAATCCCCAAATGGATGATCAGCGAAACACGAATTCTATTGCGTGTCCAGGGGGGGGGGGGGGGGGGGGGGGTCCCAAGGATATTTTGACGCGACTTACCATGCGACTTACCATAGCCGCCTAGCGTTTTTGTTCACAAAGCCGGCACACACAGTTCATTCTCAGTTTGCATGTTGTGTACTGAAAAGTTCCAGCTTTCCATGACACTCGCAATAAACCTATCCATGAATTAAAACAAATTAACAAATAACTACCAGGTAATTATGGAAATATAAATGTCATTTTTTACTTAATTTATTGATAAATACAACTTATATTGCAGTCAAACTGGATAAAATATCAGGAAAATGTGTCCTGTTCCAAAAAGTGTGTTTTGAAGTTGCAGACAATAGTCCAAAGACCAAGAATTTAAGTGTTCAGACAGGGGCAGGCAAATCTTCAAAATGTCAAAAATTTAAAACTAAAATTATACAAACCTTGAAAATACAGACAAGAATACAATGTACACATAATCAAATGCTACCTGAGAGAATCATTTTTTTTCAAGAACTACTTGAAGGGGTACTGCAACCCGCAAGCCTTTCTTTGTGGGCCAACACCTTTAAACCTCTTTCCCGCACATTAATTAAACACGTCTTATGTTTTGTCAGTGCCGGTTTTGATGAACAGTATATATCCAAAAGCAGTTTTTCTGCCAAAATTTACCCAAATGATTTGGATGAATGCTTAACAAGAAAATGCAGTGTACACAATCAACTAAAGTATTTAGTGATCCAGAAATAATGAGCAATCTGAAATCTGACCCCTTACATTCCTTAAATATTCACAAAGTGTTAAGTTATTGTGTTTGTTATCTTTTTATGATTCAAATGGTAAAAAAATTGTGCAAATGTGAGAAGCCATGAAGAAGAAAACTGATATTTTAATAGAAATAGTGATGAAATCAATGACATTATGTTTACTTAGCAACAGACCAACCAGACCTACCAGTCTGCTAATCTATATTTAACTGCTAAATTTTAAAAAACCCAAAACATACAGATAAGATCTGTGGCGCAGTTGTTTACATTCAATGTAAAATGGCACTGCGAAGTTTGTAGAGGTGCTAAGTTGGACAACGCCTACGCCCGTGGACATGACCAACCAGCAAAAACAACCAATCATCAGAGACATGGCTTGTGTAAGTATTTATTAAAACAATAGAAGCATTGCTTAGTCCGCAGATAAATCAATTCAAAGTGGTATTCATTTTAAGGTGTCTGGTTTTATATATTTTAAAACTTGTTGTAATACATGCCCAAAATATTTTAAATGACAGCTGAAAATGATGAGATACTGGAAAATATTTTTGAAGAAATATTTTGTGTATTTTCAGCAAATCAGCACAAGGCCGCCTTGGAGAAGACAGTTCTGCGTTCCCAGGAACCCATGAAGAAAATCGGACTGGTCAAACTGTCCAAGGATGACGAGCTCCTTAAGACTGCCTACCACCTCGCCAAGCGGGAGCTCCCCAAGGAGGAATTTCAGTACCAACTCCAGCTTGCCGGGGCCATAGGTGCTGATCTTGGCCATCTCATGAATGGGCCCTCACCCTCTTACACATCAAACAAGAGTGTAACTGAGTTACAAGATGCCATCAGTGATATCATACTTGAGGACAAAATTAAGTGCATTAAGAACTCTGGAGTATTTTCATTGGTGCTTGATGAAAGTACTGACAATAGCAATCGAAAGAGACTGATTGTGTATGCACAGTCTATCAGTGATAACGGATTAGATTATACTTTCATTGCAAACAAGCAAATTTCTTCTGGCATTGCGAATGCAATTAACATTGTTAAATTGGTTGTTGAAGAACTCATTTTCAAAGGCATCGACATCAAGAACATGGTTGGAATTAGCACTGATGGTGCAAGTGTGATGACGGGGAAAAAGGGTGGTGTCGTTAAAATTCTGAGAGACTATTCACCAGTCCATGTAGGTGTCCACTGTGCTGCCAATAGAGTTGCTCTCGCCACCAGTCAGGCTGCGAAACTCATCCCAGAGATGAATGACTTCTCAAGGACGGTCACCAATGTCTTCAGGTACTTTCACAACTCTGACCTGCGCTCGAACCGTCTACGAGACATACAGACAGTACTGAACCTCCCCCAGTTGAAGTTTGCTGAAGTCCACTCGGTTCGCTGGCTGAGTCTTGAGGCAGCTGTGAGGGCAATCTACAGGACCTACCCTGCTCTAGCCATGTGCCTAGAGGCTGATGCCACTACAGAACCTGCAGCGAAAGGCCTTCTTCATGAGGTGTCTCAGTTCAGATTCATCGCACTTACTCATCTACTTATGGATGTCCTTCCATTCCTAACCCGACTGTCATTGAAATTTCAATCAAAGTCCCTAGACTTCGGCACTATGAACACTGAAGTGAGTTCCACATGTGAAAGCCTAGAGGACTTTATTGAATGTGATGGTGCTTTCACTGATAAACTTGCAGGCTTTGTGAAGGAAGTCGATGGCAAGACCTTTTACGACAGACCAGTGTGTGAGTCAGAGAGCGGGAATGTGCTGGACACTATACAGTGCAACGTCATCTTTGATGGATTTGATCCTGTCGAGGAGCCTGAGGAGGAACCGGAGGAGATACTGGAGGGCCAGGATGAGGCAGGATTCAAGCCGAAGCTAAGATACTTCACACAACAGAAAGGACTGTTAGGGAGACTGGGGCCACAGTATATATCCAGGGTTGTCGAGAATGTGCGGGACCGTTTCCAGGACATACCGATTGTGGATAGTATGAGTCTTTTGGTGCCAACCAATATTGCCAGTTCTGTGTCAATCGCCAAGTATGGATTGGTCCAGTTTAAGTGCCTTGCTGAACACTTTAAACCGTTCATAGGTAGTCCTGAGATGTGCTTGTCTGAGTTCTCTGAGTACAAGAGACAAGTGGCCAAGGCCTACACTACACTTGGACTGCTGGATATTACGCAAGTGTGTATGTGTAAGTTTGCCAGCCAACTACCTAACATTGTAATCATCCTGAAGTGCTGTGCAGTTGTCCCCATGAGTAGTGTGCAGTGTAAGCGAGGGTTCTCCACGCAGAATCGCATAATGACAAGACTTCGAACCTCGCTCAATAACAAGAACCTGGACACTCTGATGAGAATCAGGGAGGATGGACCACCCCTAAATCAGGTCGATTTCAATAGAGCCCTACTGAAGTGGAAGAGTGCTAAACAAAGAAAACTATATCATATGTAGACTGTTAGTATATCATATGGTGCTTCTCTGATGAATCTCACCTTGAGACCTACATTGTGTAGACTGATCGCGTGTATAGTGCTTCTTGTTTTGAGAACTATGATTTTTTTCTTTTCTTCTTTACAATTGATGTCATGTTGTTTGATTTCAGCTAGTTTTGTTTATATTTATAAGCTTATTTTATTTATTTATCATGTATTTAAATTCTGATATATATGTATGTGTGCATGATAGGTTTGCATGTAATAAAATGTTTGAAACTTGACTTTTTTTAAAGGTATTTTTTATATATATACAACAAATTAAATCCAACTAAAAACAACCAGTATGACTATTTAAAAACATTTTAAACACCTATTTATTTTACACCTATTTAAATGCATAGAAAAGTTGCCCAGGACACACCAGAACCCACCATTTGACTTTTAAAATCTCAAAATTTTCCGACCTTCACGAGGGGGAACCCCCTTCCCGCACCCTCCACCGTTCTCACTTCTCCCTAAAATTTCTGTCTTGGATGAGCCCTGCATTGTGTGATTTAAATGCATATATTTTTGTTGGTGATTAGTTTAAATCCAACTGAAGCAATCTATTATCAATATAAAACTTAGTTCATCCAACAAATTAAATATTTGAATGTTAGAATATTTGTTTTCAGAAGATCAGCAAACATGTTTTTTCTTTAATTGTCTCAATGAAAAGTGTAATGTTTAAGTTTATAGGCGCTGTTTTATCTGAGAATTTCCCTGGGTGTGAACCGCTTACTGTGTTCAAGTTATCCAAGCTGGATCTAAGACATTACTACAATATGGGCAATTTGCTATGCCATTTGTATAGATAATTGTGTATTCCAAAGGTATTCTTTTGGTACATTGAACTCACAACAATATTTGAACTCCTGACGTCCAGCACCGCTGTCAGATTATCTAATCCAACCACTATGCCATTGCATGCTCTTTACTGAACGAAAGATAAATGAATACTCACAATTTTGAACAGTATTTTTTGGTCACAGATACCAACCTTTTAACCCCACTTAAACCTATTTGGCAAACAGAGAATTTTTAGAAAATTTGTTATCTGATGATCCTGTAAATTTTGTGTGGATAGACTAAATACTGTTCGAATTTAGCAAATCAAAACTAACATTTTGGGTTTATTCAGTGTAGACCCTAAAATATCAATTTTGATTTTATAAGTATGTAGGTTTGTTCAAAAGCTCAGTACAGTTTACATTACTTCTTAAGTCCAATTTCTGTAAATAAATATTACTAAACTTGACTATAAAATACTGTAGGGGGGCGTGTCGTAAAGTTAAAACAATTCAAATAATGCAACAGTCAATTGCAGCATGGGCCCCCAAGGTCCTGCTAATAGCGGGGACTTTGACTTTCGGTCCAGCCAATCCCAGGTAAAATTCCCGCTCTGCACAGACAAACAGCTGGTAAAACCCCTGTCAAATGAATTATGGTCATTTTGTAACCACTCATTGTTGGTCCTTTCGTAACCATTGTGTTAGTCAATTCGTAACCGTTAAGAAATAGAATGGTCATATCTTAACCGTTGACTCCTATCATTATGAGAAATTAATTTAATACCATTTGAATTTACAAAATAAGTTTACTCTAAGTATAAAACATAAAAATAACAACATAAACAAAGTTAAATCTAGTAGTTGTATCCGTTCTTTATTCCTAATAGTGTAGTGCGATTTGCCAATAAACTCTGAAACTATGACAAATAGAAACATTCACACTAGCTATTTTTTATGTTGCGAAGGAAGATTATAAGTAGGCTGAATATGAGGTTCTTCAGAGTATTAAGGCTAGAGATAAGGCTTTTCAGAAATATAAGAGTAGTAAAACTGAGGAAGATTTATGTATGTTTAGAAAATTAAGAAACTATGCCCAAACATGTATTACAAATGCAAAAAAGAATTATTTTAAGAACACACTTGAATGTAATAAAAATGATTCAAAGTCTATATGGAAGAGCCTTAAACAGCTTGGTTTGCCTTCCAAGAAGAGCCAGTCCTCTTCCAGCATTGGTTTGAATGTTAATGGTGAAATTTGTTTTGATAAATCCAAGGTAGCTGAAGCTTTTAATGTCTTTTTCACAACTGTTGCTGCAAACCTTGTTGATAAACTGCCAAAGTGTGTAAACAGATTTGGCAGAAATTTTGTTTTTCAATATTATTCGTCCAAAGGTGTTAAACCAAACAGTTTTGGTACTTCAATAGTTACAGAAAGTAAAGTATCGAAATTCTTGGACAGCCTTAGCTCCAACAAG
The DNA here is from genome assembly GCF_026914265.1 of Mya arenaria. Lineage (NCBI taxonomy): Eukaryota > Metazoa > Mollusca > Bivalvia > Myida > Myidae > Mya > Mya arenaria. The sequence continues at coordinate 74,853,089 of NC_069129.1, forward strand.
GCAACTGGTCTTGATGGTATTCCCTCGAAGTTTGTTAAGGACTCATCAAACATTATAGCAAACCCGCTTGCACATATAATTAACCTATCCATCATTCAAGGAGTCGTACCAGATGACCTTAAGTCTGCACGTGTTGTTCCTTTGTTTAAGAAAAACGACAAAACTGAAGTAGGAAATTATCGTCCAGTCTCCATTTTAAACATCATATCTAAGGTCTTAGAAAAGGTTATCTATGACCAAGTTGAGGAATATTTGACAAACAATGAACTTCTGTATAGTTTACAGTCCGGTTTTAGACGCAAGTATTCTACTGAGACATGCCTCATTCATTTGACCGATTACCTACGTTTTAATATGGATAAAGGAAATCTTGTTGGCATGGTGCTCATAGACTTACAGAAAGCGTTTGATACGGTCAACCATGATATTCTTCTAATGAAACTTAAAGCCATTGGTCTGAACGAGTCAACAACACGATGGTTTTCCTCATACCTGTCCGACCGTCACCAACTTGTTTCAGTCTCTGGTACTTTATCCTCTCAATCAAAGGTCACATGTGGTGTCCCACAAGGATCAATATTAGGTCCACTTTTATTTTTAATTTACGTGAATGATATGCCAGCTGTTGTCAGAAATAAGCTGCTCCTATACGCCGATGATTCCGCAATTTTAGTGTCAGGCAAAAGTACAGAAGATTTAGAGTCTAGCCTTTCTGAAGAATTAGAACTTGTTAGTGAGTGGCTTATCTGTAATAAGCTATCTCTGCATTTGGGTAAAAGAGAAACTATTTTATTCGGGTCAAAACAGAGGCTTAAATCTAAAGGCAATCTAAACGTGACTTGCAAAGGTTTGCCAATTGAATGTAAAACTTCAGTAAAATATTTAGGCGCAACCATTGATAATTGCTTGTCTTTTGAGGACATGGCTAGGTCGGTCATGAAAAAGGCAAATACAAGGTTAAAATTCTTATTTAGGAAGCGTGAGTACCTTACCCAGCACACAAAAAGGTTACTGGTCATGTCCCTTATTCAGTGCCATCTAGACTTTGCCTCTACCATCTGGTTTTATTCTGTTAACCAAGACTTGCGTAACAAGCTTCAGGTCACACAAAACAAACTAATGAGATTTGTTTTAAATTTAGAATCTAGGTCCCACATTGGAAAATCTCAGTTTAATTGTCTTAACTGGTTACCTGTGGACAAAAGGGTTGATTTTACAACTCTTTGTCATGTTTTTAAGATTCATTCCAAATTGGCCCCTTCATATCTAAGTGAACATTTTAACCCCGTTAGTGTGGCACACAATTATAAAACTAGATTCAGAATGTCCGCTACATCTCAGGGCACTGATTTTATGGATAGTAGGCGTTTTTCATATCCAAAGGTCAATAGTTTTGGTAAGAAATCCTTTGCTTACCGAGGATGCTCACTATGGAATGATCTCCCTAAGGAAATAAGGTTCAGCAAGTCTTTGAAGTCTTTTAAATCTTCCCTTAAAACATATTTGTTGGACTAGGGCTGTTCATACATCATGTATTTTATATTGTAATAGATAGGTTCATGTCCAAGGTAATCTTACATTTTTAATTTAGCATACCTATTATTCATGGATATTTATGTCTTGTTTTATTGTCCATTGTTGAATACATTCTGTTAATCTAGTATTTGAACAGCACTTCAATTGTGATACACTGTGATATTTCTTATTTTACCTAACATATTATTATTTATATTTAAATATGCAATACAATTAATACATAATCAGTCTTCTACTGTGATATTTTTTTTATTTTTTTTTTTTTATTATAATTTCTTAATAGCATGTCTTCCTATGTCAACTAGTTTGTTATATAAGGACCACAATGGAAATAAGGGATTATCAATCCCTTTTTTGTTTTATCCTTAGATATATAATGTAGTTAACATGGATATATTTTATTCCTGATATTATTTATCATGTGTTTAATTCCATGCTATGTACATTTTATGCTGAAATAAATCAATCAATCAATCAATATTAAATGTTATATTTTTTAATTCATAGATGTTCTACCATTGAGAGGAATTGTGACCTTAAGCCAATATTTTTAAATATATAGACCATATAATTTTAGAATTTCATTTTTTTTAAATTGCATAGAAGTATTGTAAAATGTAGTGAGTTTACCGAATGAGAGTATGCGCTTTTAATATGCTTATTGTATTACAAATGTGCCGATATGTTTAATTTTGCATCTTGTTATTGGAAATTAATACCATAACTAATAATTTTAGGCTGTTTTCTGTCGGTTTCGGATATAAAGTATACAGAATATGGATCAATTGAGAAAAGAACAGAACAAAATTTTGTTCGTTTTAAACAATTCAAACAAATATAGTCAATGAAATAGGTCAAGAATGATCATTTATGTAAACGTAATTTTACTCAAAAATACATCGCGATCAGTCTTAAATTATTGTTTATAAGTAAGCAAAATGTAAGAAAATAATTAACATATTTTGGTAGTATAACAAATCATTTCTAATTCAGTGAGAATTTGAGTAAGGTCTCCCAATTGGTGTCTTGGTTGCTGTGCCATATACATCCAGGTTCGAACAATACACTTAACGAGGTGCTAAGTGTACTATTTATCACCTTGTTAAATGGTGGTTACCATATGAGCAATTGATTTCTTGACGGTTACGAAATTGACTAACAGAATGGCTACGAAATAACCAAGATTCAGCAGTTACGAAATGGTAAGGTTACGAAATGACCAGATCCCCGTCAAATGCCCCTGGGGACATCCTAGGTTAGGCCCATTCCCTGTTTTCAGCGCAAAAACAATAACACCGCATTCACTCAGCACTGCCGGTCCACCTGGAAGGTAAAAACATGGCCAATTTCTCCTGCTATCCCCGGTTTAAACAAGACCTGGGGGCCATGGTTACAATTGACTGGTGAATAGTTTTCGTTCTGTTCTGCTATTCAAAGGTGATGAGAATGACTAATGACATGAGATTGACAAACAAAATGTAAGGCATTTGTATCCTTTCGTCTTTTATTTATTAAAATCTGAGATGTTAAGGGAGCAAATCCCTTTTTAGATTGGAACATACCAAATAATAATAAGCGACGATGTAGTGGTAAACCAAGTTTGCTAGAAATCAATCGAGTTTCTCCAAAATACAAGCAAAAATTACACCAGATGTTGATACTAGTGATTAAGTTTCGGATGAACAAAATCTGGATAAATCATTTGCTTTTCATCCAAAGGGTGGACGATTTATACTACTGTACAAAAGTCATAAAAATAAACAAAAGAAAACGTTGAATATGTATTTTAAACACTTACCAAGTTACCATTCTCTTTCCGTAAGAGATGAACGCCATATTGCATAATTGCACGGAGATGGTACCACAGAGATACCCGAAAATTTCCGTTATATTCCGGAAAGTTAAATTTCTGTATACTTGAAAATTTGGATGCTGATGGTACACGAAATATCGAATTTCCTTATTTCTGTTTTTTTATGGAATGAAACTTCGGGATAATATACAATAGGCTTTAAATAAAGTAAAACAAATAAAAAATGCTTAGTATATAGCTATTTTTGATCAAAATTATGATTTTTTCCCTGGTCGCCTTAATAGCTATTTTTATGGATAAACAAATATACTCACACAAAAGTTTAAGAATATATTTTTTTAATATTAAAAGAGAATAAGATTTAAAACAATGAAATGATCTCGTAAATAAACACTCAAGCTTATCAACTTACTGTCAATGGACATTTTTATTGACATTTGATACAACAAATCTGAACTGAAAATATTAGGGAGACCAATTTTTGTCGCCTTAATCCAGCGGTCCCCATAATGCCTAGATTAATATATATATGGTCACCTTAATATCTGTAGTAGATATATATATATATATATATTTATATATATATATATACATAATTGGTATGTTTATCAAGAATTGTTAGGTACCGCCTTGGAACGGTCAGTAAAACGTAAATTTACTGGGGGTTTAAATCAGTTTATGTGCACAAACCTCACTCTTATCCCAACAGTTCTTAATAAAGATAAAACGCAAAAGATAATCTTATCAAAGTATGCATTAACTTGAGGAAACTTATCAATAAAACAAATAATAATAAAAAACGAAAAGGTACTTCAATGATTAGAGATCCCAACTCTATCTGCAGACGGAGGGAAACAATTCAGAGCACCTAATGCAAATACTTTTCAAAGATACGATGCAGTTATCGTTAGAAACCAAAAGCTTCACACACAGTCTGCCGTAAAAGGTTTAAACTGTGTGATCATAGAGTTTCATAATAAAAAGCATCATTGTACTAAAACTTGGAACAAATAAAGAAAAACATTATTAAAAATAAAAGCGACTTGTATATGCTATTCTCTCCTTCCAAATGATTTGAAAACGTAAAATATTTGAAGAAATTTGAGTCACAGCCAAACACTCGGAGTCAGTCAACACGTGTCCGCCAAAAACGGTTTTAAAGATAACATGAATTAGCAAATTCTTCCTAAAAATCAGCACTGAAAGTTTATTTATGAAAGGATGCTATATTCAACCCAATATTTTGTTTCATGTATTCATCTTCAAATACAAGAAGACAAGTGCTCTTCAAAATATTGCCTCTATATCCACGGTTTAAATAAAAAAACAAGTAATTCATTAAGTCTATCTGCCCAACTACCTGCTGGAAACATTTTAATTTTACGAATTTTCGTTAAAACATCACCATAAAAATCGGGATGAGCAATACTATCAGCAATGATCTTAATTTAAAATATCGGAAACCCTGTTTTAGAAGTTTTTGCGTCATAAAGTCAAACCTTTCAGAAGAAATGAGGCGTCTTTATTTCTTCGAGCTCGCAAAACGGTCAAATTAGATGAAAATATGACTGCAAAACTTTCAATTTGTGCAAAGACGTGTAGATCTGCACCATTTGATATTTAAAATTATATTTAAGTCCAGGTTCAGTTGAAAAACCTTGAAGATTTGCGTTTTTGGCCAACTCGCCGTAAAATAACAAACGCACACGCCCCTGGGTGACAGACATTGAAACTGTTACACCTGTCACAGACTATTTGAGCTTTTTGGGGGTATATTTATGTATTTATGAAAGTGTATTTTATACAATATGCAGGCACTGGTTTTATTCGGAGGTTTTCTTATCATGTCAATATTAAAATTATCACTCGAGCCTGTTTCCACTGAGTATACTTCTTTTTCTGAGTTGTTTTGATGTTCAAGGCCAATTCTTTCGTATATTTCTTTGCAAAGTTGTCTTTACGAAAGTATTCACGGTACTTTCATATGCCGTTCAATTTATCAACTCGTGATTTAGTTCCAATTGATGGTATTTCATTTTCGCTTTGCTTTCTCTCTGTTTGTTGACACACTTCTTTGACTTAACAAATTCAAAAGACATGTCCTACAAAGTTTCTTTCATTGTTTTCACATTACTGTCAGATGATTCCGATACTTTTTAAATACCAAGAGCTTTCTCTAATGTGATGTTTTTCTTAATAAGTGCATTGGCACCTTTGACGCCGCAGTGCTAAATCTTTACCAAATCAACTTGAACTGGCTAAAATCCAGTTTGATTAAGAAATCAGAACGATCTAAAACATCACAAGCAGTACAAACATGTAACATTATTTGATAGTTTTCGTATTTAAGTGAATATCAAAAGTTAATACAAGTTGAATAAGTTAACTGGGCAAATACAGCTTGTTAAACCACAACAATCGGTAACAAAACAACCAGGGCTTTTAATGCAACACGAAAAATGTGAAAAAGCACAAACATAATAAAATTGTCAGCAGATTAAGAACCAACTCGAGAATATTAGAACATGAAGTAAAAAACAAATTTTGTTCGTATTATTTATTAGTTAAAGCCATTTTCAAGAACTAAACGAGGAGACATTTAATATATTCAGCCCTGACAACTGCTCTTACTCATCAAAATCACACTTGATATTGCTAAATTAAATCTGTTTCATCGTAGACCTTTATGTAACTTGAAATTATACTACATATTTTCAATATCATAGTAAAAACCTAGGTTACATGTAATTTGATACTGTATGAAAAACGATTATAATGTGATCTGTGGATTTCTATTAGTTTTGTTATATAGAAATGCAACCAGCGAGACGAAGAATGCTTTGAATACTGAATCTGTTTTAGCATTACGCTACACAAATATATATGCTTATTAGAAATACTAATTTTGTGTTATTTTTAGGCTTATGATATAGAAAGTACTTGTTGGTTTTAGTGTAAGATCGTATTTTTGGGGCTTTATACATTGTTACTTTAATGCAACTGTTTGTTTTTATTCTTATTGTTTATTTAAACGTATCTTCAGGCATAAATTTGGCATATTCCATATATAAGTCAAATATTCTTAGATATGTCATTATGTGTTTTGAAATATTAATGTTATTTTGGCCTTTGTGCAAAATGTACAAACATTGTTAATATAATTACTACTTTTTTACTTTTGATTCATGTCGGTTGTTTGACCGATAGATTTGGTAGTCTTTGTCCAATTCATGGTATAATCGAAATTTTAAGAGAATGGAATTAATTTTCAAGTGCATTATCTTATTTTGTAGTGAAATATATATTCCTAATGAAATATTTTAGCTCAGTAAGAGTTAAACAAATTTTACATAAGAAGATTTTGTCAGATTTTGGATAAAAAAGCATTCGCATTATTTCGGAAAAGTCTATTTTATTTTGTTTTTTATGTCAAAATGCCCCAGACTACCTATTCAACAATATCTTGAGAGTTCTTGATGATATATTGACAAAAAAGAAAGTTATTCAGAAAAATAATGAAAAATAGTGGATGAAATTTATATCCGGGTTAAAAAAATGCATTTTTTTTAAAACAGCTGCAATCAACACAAAGTCCCAAGACATTGTTTATTGGGCTGTTTCGATAAATTTTACTCATAAACATATTCCTTTTGTATTAAGACATTTCCGGGAAACGTAAATGTCTTTTGATTGGAAATGTGATAAAATATTATTTCGTAAAATCCTAATTACAACTTTTTATGTTACAACTGATATATGAATCATGCTTGTTAAACCTTAAAGCTAAATTTAAATTGATTTTTTTGGAGATTTTAAATTTTGGACCTTCAATCGACTTTTGCATCACTGCCGGCCCTTATTACAAGCTTATTGATAAATCCGGGTGACCGCGACTTTGCAAAGTTGCTTGTTGATAAGATACATATAAAAACAACAAGTTATGCCATGAACACTAGTTAAATGAAATAAAGGATGCAAAGTTTTATAACACTTATTACACATTTTATTACCAATCCAACAATAATGATAATATCATATTTAAAGAATGAAAGAAGATCACTAGCACAAAGCATCTACCTGAATAGTATTGAAATACACTAATATTATGTGAGAAGACAACTGATTAATAAACAACATAGTAGTATTATATATCTAGAAATATTCAAAACAGTTCGTACTAAAATATATAGTATTTTTTACTGATTCAAGGTAAAGTGCGTACGTATAAAAATAAATATAGATTATTACTGTTATGTTTAAAAAGGTTAAAGACTGCAGTCGTTATGAACACATACATAACACTGTTGATTTACTTTTTTTCAGAGGCTAAATTAGATGAATCATTTTATAGGCGCCCAGGTACAGGTTGATAATTATCATTTTGGAGGGCTTACAGAACATCAAGAGGCGGATCTTAGGATTGACATTTTTGGTGACAGGACCACAGAATTAGAAATTAAAGATGATATAATTTTTTATGTGGAATTGCAAATTGACTGTTTAAGGCTTTTCATATGTGAATTGTATAGACCGCCATCGTTATCAAACCAAGAATCTTAAGAAGGTTTACGTAAGTTTATTGACCAATGGACTGTAAAGTATGATCACATTGTGTTACTTAGTGATATAAACTACAACTGTTTTGACAAAGAAAAATGTAAAACATGGATACAATTGTGTGATATAATTGATCTCAGGTATGGTGTAGAAACAGCTACATGCTTTCCAAACATATCTGAACTTAGCCTTGTTGATGTTAATTTTAAGTTTTTTTTTTTGATATTTAACTTTTAAATTATTTAATGATATTTAACTCCTCTTGTGGCTAATATTGTAGGTTTTCAAATGAAAATGGATGTTCCAGTTAACAAAAATGAATGGGTAAAATACAGGAGTTTTACGAATTTTAATCATGAACATTTTCTAAGTGATGTCCTTGAATCAGTTAGACTTACACTGATTAAGTGGTCATCGGAGAATCTTATGCAGGCAAACCCGGATAAATTTCAGGCAATATCACTCGGAAAGAAAAACAACAACATGATTTAGATTTGCACTTTAGTTTCAATGCTCTTTTTGTTAATTGTAATAATGAATATATATGCAAAAGGCTACAGAAACATGCTCAGTAGCAAAAAGTTTAAACATAAACCCGGTTTAGTGGCAATGGGCAAACGCCAAAGACATAGACTTGGGGTCACCTTCGACTTTCTTCTAAGTTTTAAAAGGTCATGTGGATAAAATCTGTAAGAAGGCCCCAAGACAGCTAAATGTTATGAAGAGAATTGGTGGCAACCTTACTATACTTGGCACACTGACAATGTATCACTCTTTCATACTCTCGAATTTTAGTTGTTGTACCTTAACTTCGCACGAAACCCTACTTGAAAATTCTGGCTTACCATCACTTGAAGTTCGGAGAATGAGAACTGCTATTATTGCAGTTTTTAAGATTTTGAATACACAAGGACCTATATACCTACATGATATTGTAAATCTGAACATTTCCACTATGAGTTTAGATATACAAAAGTGACTGAACTGCCAAAAGTCTATAGTATTAGGTATGGTTTGAACTCCTTTTGGTATTCAGCAGCCAGGCTATGGCACACTTTTCCAAATTACATCAACACTCTCTCAATTCAAATCAATTATAAGTCTCTGTGACGGTTTAACATGTTCTTATCCATCTTGTAAAACATAGTCTGGATGCTGAATCATATGTTGGCTAACTGCTTTTGCTGTGAATGTTGGTTATCATATGCATGCTTATACTTTCAATATGCACTAATATTATATTAACTTTTTACGCATTAAGTTTTCATTCATGATTTTTTAACAAAAATCCCTTTTATTAACAAATAACGTTTACTAAGACTGCTTTTATTGATTTATTTATTCTTGCCATGCGCTTCATTTTAAACGCCTTGTGTAATAATGTCTTCACGGATAGTGCGTTATGTACTGTTTTTTAAAATGAATTTGAGAAAACAAGGGATATCAAATATTCATGTATTACTTGTCATTGTAATATATGTTTGTGGAGTTTTGTTCTGTTCTTCTATGTTTCTTGTTTCTGATTTTGTGTTCTATGTCTTTGTCGTTTGCCCAGTGCCACGAAACCGGGTTTATGTTTAAACTTTTTGCTACTGAGCTTGTGTCTGTAGCTTTTTGCATAAATATTATAAATACAATTTACTAGAAACGTCACTCACCGACCAGTAGATGGAGCAAGACAAACAACGAGCGGTTATAATTTTACCATGATTGAAAGAAGCTTAAGGTTTAATAGATATAATCGCTACTCAAGTAATCTTTAAAGTAAAATAAATCAGCGGATGGTTCTGGATATAGTGCCGGTGATAATATTCGATTAACTTATGGCAAGGCTACTCTAATTCGTAGATAAAAGTTTAAAAAAAATGGAAAACATGATTAGGCAGCCAGCGAAGAGTCACAACAAAGGCTTTAAGTACCTAGAATGACCAGTCAAGACGACAGTGATGTTTTATACAATTTAACCACCAAACAGATCATTCTTGAAGGACAGGAAACTAAAATGATACAACCAATTCAATCGCAATTAAGTTTACAGATTACACTGATGATAATTATATTTTCAGAGATGATTGTGCTGATGCCAGTTGCATTGTTGTGAATAAGCTGGTACTGTGGATTCCCAGACTGTTAAATAATATTTCATATGTTATGACAAATATGTTATGACTGTTACAGTGAACATAACTACTCGAAATGTTGCTAGAAGCACAAAGAAGCAGGCAAGTAGAATCATCATTCAGCATTACAGCAGATATTGAAAGTTCTACACAAAGTTTTATTAATCTACAAAGAACAGATAAAAGCTACAACCAAAAGCCAATTATTCAACGATAAATACTAAAATGTCAACCTGGAGCAGACTACAAGGTATTTACACTTATAATATACGAAGAAAAGGTGAGCAATGATACAGTTTGAATTGAACTTGTCATTTGAAAAAAAAAAAAAAAAAAAAACAAACTAATACAACACCTTTAACGGATGACAAAAAGTAATTTTTGACAAAAGAATAAAACACAAAAAACAATAACTCTTAGATTAAACTTGACAGGAAACGTTTCACTTACATTAAAGTGACGCTCTTATTTAAAATCAATACATACACATGTGTAACAAACATCAATTTTGACTGATTAACCTATATAACCGTGTATTTAATTGCAGAAATCGCGATTTTTTTTTAAATGATTGGTGAATGGCCAAAGACTTACTGTGCTTTACTATAGTTTCATAAGGTAGAAATATTGTGTTTTATGCGCATTTCTTTCGAATTAAACTCGTTTTTCTTCATCAGAATCATTGTTTTTAACATCTATTCATCCTGTTTTTTATAATATTAGAACAATTACATTAATTATAGTTCATCTGATTTGGGAGTAAGAGTACATCTTTAACGGATACCAAAATTAATAAACTAAACAAATTTAAGAGGAATCTAACTGTGGTAGGCTTGAAACCTATTTAAAGTCACATAGAAGTGTTTGTTTTGTTCGTAACATATCAACCACGTTACAAGTGCATGTTAATGATACCTTTTCTCAAAGATGCACTCTTACTCCCAAATTTACCACAGTTAATTTATTTGTTTAAATGTACTGAAAAGGATGAAGATATTGAAAACAGTGGTTCTAATGAAGGATTCTGTGCTAAATTTGAAAAAAGGTGCGTAAGACACGATATGTCAACCTTATGAGACGATAGTTGAACACTATAAATCTTTTAGCACTAACCAGTTAATTAATATTTGTGAATTTTCAGCTATTAAAGATGGTAACGATATTGTTATTAGTTAATAATATTTTCTATAAAAGCTTTATATTGTAAGTACATTAGTATGTTTTGATTTTGATAAGAGTGTAAGATTAATGCTTATCGCTAAAGCGCAATTTCTTGTCAATATGTCTAGTTTCTAAAATAGGCGTTCGAGAATGGATAAATGTAATGTAAACTAGTATGTATACTATACAACACTGCGTCATATTCGACTAAACAGGATCTTTATGGAAAGTCATACGATACTTTTCATCGTGTCATCAAATACCTTACTCATGTATGCACTAATTTGAATACATATATAATGCGTTTAACATGAATAACCGAATTTTCTATATGTTTATGGTATTTTGTGCAGCATTTATTGTTACATACATCTGTTTGAAAGACAGCGCAATAGCGCAATGGGATGTGAGAGGTTTTATGAACACCCAAAGGGACTTGATATTTGGAAAAGTAAGGAATGATACGTCACAAGCTTGCAATCGCGAGTATCAGAACGGTGTCTGTAATATGACATGTTTTGAAATATTCTGGCTGAAGTACGAACAGCAGAGGGAACGGAAATTTAGTGAAAAACCACATAAATCAGTCAATAACGAATCGGACAGTAACGTTGCGTTTCAAAACAGATCTTGCGACACAACCATTCCATTCACTAAACGGAAGAAAGAGAACATAAGTTGTGAATCGCATCCAGTGTGTAACGTTGCTTCTATAAACAGTGCTTGTAACACCTATATTTCCTCAAAAGGCCCTCAAGGTAGAGCTGGAAACATCATGTTTGAAATAGCGGCCTTGATCGGAGTTGCCAAAAGACGAGGTTTCACGCCTCAGTCGCGATACAATCATTACATATTTAAATGGTTCGAAATGCCGCGGATTTACGTAAACGTGCCTGCAGTCAACGAAAAGAACGTCGGTGAAGTAAAGTATGGTACTTATCAGAAAGAAGTGGAGTCTTTAGATTGTGGTCAGAATTGGACGCTAGGTGGTTATCGTTGTAGCTGGAAATATTTCAACAATGCGAAGGATGAAGTGCGAAAAGTATTTACTTTGAAAGCGGAGTTCACCGACAAAGCAAACGCATTTCTGCAAAACCTATCATCAACAGGTACAAATTGTTGTATTAAATTAGATTTTTAAAGGGCTTAGACGCCAGATGATACCATTGTAAGAATAAAAATAGACAACGCATTTAATCGTGCTAACTGATGTATCACATTCATTGACACATGTATATTTTGCAGTTTTGCATATTATACAATGTGAAATTAATTGCGTTAGTCCACAACGTATATCCCAGTAATTTAAAAAAAGCTTTGCTACATATATCTGCACTTATCTCGGGACCTTCACACGCGAAGTATACACATTATAAACTGAGAAACTATTGTGCGCTTTTTGACTGGTAAACTCCGCTGAGCCCGCGATTATTAATTATTTGAATTATGTAAAATAACTTATTATCGGCGCCCTACTACTTCGTATTGATAATTCTAGTGTTGTTCTGAAAACAATTCTGAACATCTGCAGCCTGTTGTACAAACAGGTTTACCCAGGGTAATATTTTACCGGCGGTAATTTTTTTGGTAAATTGTATATAACAAAATTAAGGTTTTGCCAAGCTATTTACCGCGGTAATATTTACCCTTCTCCAAGAGGTGGGTAAATTGATTAACCGTCTCAGTTACCAGAATCAAGATGGCCGACCAGACATAAACAAACGCTCGATTCACAACTCATTTTGTCGATTTTAACGACAAAATGAAACTTCGTGAATAGAAAACTGTTCCATTACATCCATATCAATAGAAGACAGGAATACTGAGGTAAGAAATCGCCAATATTCACTGTGTGAACAAATTAATGTATTAAAAATATTCCAACGAACAAATTTCATGAACAAAAACAGTGATAACTTTACAAGAAATATGAAGTTAAAGAATGAATTTACCTTGTTTCTCGTTTAAATAATTCCAAAATCTTTCAAAAACCAATGCATTGATTTGAGACCAACACTTGATTGCAGGTCTCGACCTTACTTTGTTGAAATGTATCCCACTCTGCACATATTTTGAATATTTTGCACCTAAATAGTTACAATAAATGACAGCTATGACGTCATTTTCTACGAAAAATACCTCAGTCTATAGTCTATTTCTACAGTTTTCTTTTATATAGAGGCACACAATGGGTTGATTGCTAATCAAATACTGTGCCTTGATAGTATAAAAGTTTATTTGATAGAAACAACAGCAGTGGTATGACAACATACCCAAGTATGGTTTTTTGAGTTTGTTAAAATGTATATAAATTATACAGTTACATATACAGTTCTGTAATTAACACGTTTATGTTCAATTGTACACAACCATTCCATAATTGTGATAATGAATAGTAATAATCATTTTAGGCTTTTCATCAGCGAAAGCTAGCAGATCCAGTGTGATGTTAGAACATATAACAGGCACATGATTAAAGACACCAAGAGCAGGGAGGTAATAATAAGATGGTTTTTCTTTTTCTATAAATTATCAGTATACTGTCATTTGAGTGAAAGCAAAATATTAATTACTGGTTTGTTTATTGTGAAAGCCATCATCTCTTACCAACGCTCCTATTAACTTAACATCCCCCCCCCCCCCACAAGGCATATTTCCATATCCGCGCCCAATGTTCATTAATCAGCCATTTAAGATATGAAGCTGATTTTCACAGACAACATTATAATTTAAATGATTACAAAATAATTTGACTTTTCTTTAGATTGCTACTAGTGGAGGACCAAGGTTCTGAGGTTATATGACTAATGTGCCGTCAAGAAAACATCACAAAATGAACTTCATGGAGCCGCTAGTGTATTATATGGTGTTTAACATTGCTGATTTTGGTTATTGGTATCTACATAAGAATTGATTTTGATTTTGAATTTAAGACCATTTATAGTTTAATGAAAATAGAAAATAAATGTTACACTCCTTGTATATTGACTTTATGCTCATGTAAAATAGAAATATGGTGACTATATGTGAAAGTACTTCTAACACTTAAATTTGACATCCACAATGGGACAGCCTAGTTTTTTAATAGTTAAAAATATTATTAAATAGTGCTGACAATAACTGAAGAGATCATGTTACATTCTATTTTGAACAGAAATAATGATGACACAAATAAGCAGACACTAAAAATAATTTCATTAAGTTAATTATAATACATGATTGCACTTTTAGTGCCAAGTTGAGGTTACTGCAAGCCTATGGGTAGGAACATAATTATACAAACATATACATATATATTTGTTACAAACAAAATCAAAGAAAAAGATTCAAGATTGTTTGGTCATTAATATATTTTACAAATGTCGCATGAAGTTTAATAATCTTATGAATTTGCAAAGTGGTTGGATGCAGCATTAAATAAATGGAATTCTTCAAGAAATGACATTCCACATAGGAGATATAAAATCAAGTACACTTATAATATGTGTCTGTATTGAATCAGTGGCGTTTGCTTACATATATTCTAAATTTCAGCAATAATTCAGTTTAAAATATAACAATGGACCCCCAGCTTTAATCAACAAATACATGGAATACTGAAACAATGGTACATATTAGATTAAAGATATGAATTATTGATCACTTTAATGAAAATTAATTCTATGAAACTCAGTGCATCATTTCTATGATTCGGGATCATAATGCACCAGTCGATTGTAACCACTGCCCCTAACCCCTCGTCCCGTACCGGGGGTATACCAGGGACAGCGGGTGCAATGAGCCGTGTTTTAACTTCCAGGTTGGCCCCGAAGTGCCTGCAGTGGTTTTGTTATCACTCCGAAAATAGTGGGACATGGGCCTTACCTAGGTATCCCGGTGTGCGGGGGCATTTGGCATGGATTTTACCAGCAGTTTTTCCCTGAATGTCCTGTATTTTACACAGGAATGGATGGACCGTAAGTTAAAGTCCCCGCTATTCCGGACTAAGGGGGGAGAGGCATATACAATTGGCTGGTGCATTAAATCACTGACCATAAAAGTTCTCTGCACACACCCTTGTTCTTTTTGTTTTGATAAGCACATGCCATTGCATTTCCTGTGATAAAACAAAACAAAACTTAGTCTAGAAATTCAAAATTAATGTATATGGAGTCTACTGTTTGATGATGCCTGTGTGAAACATATTTTTTTACACATCAAAAATCAATAAGTACGTCTACATACAGTTGCAAATGATATTAAAGTGATTCGGGTAGATTTATAGAAGTCGTTTCTAACTTTTTCCTGAAAAGAGGGTTATTTTTTATTATAAACGATCGTCATATTAAAAGTATTTTTCGCTCTTCGCTCGCTTCGGGTTTAATGAAAACTGGCAATTTTTTTTTCGGTGGCTCGCTCGCTCCAATTATTTTGGGCAAAGATCCGTGTAACGAAACATTAATTGGGTGTGGCCTTAAGGTCGACATTGACTAGAAAACAATAAGACCTCTTCGGCGAAACAAAATGACATTTCATCTTTATAACGATATTCGTTTTTCCCGATCTCACAAAAGGCATACCATTTCATTGATGCATCCAAGTTTGTGTTAGCTTCCTAATCATAGCTAATACAACTGTCTAAACTATTTTGAAAACTATTTGCAATATTATAGGCGCAGTTAATGTGTGTGTGCACGTTCGAAGAGGCGATATGGCAAAAGATGCTAACATCAAACTAGGTTATGTTCCGTCGGACGCAACTTACCTAAATAGATCTATGGAATACTTCAGAAATATGTTCCGAAAGAAGACAGTCCACTTTGTTGTCATCAGCAATGGTATGGAATGGTGCCAGAATAATACGTCAGGGCCTGACGTCTTTTACTCTCCTTTTAAAGAAGCTGTCCTAGACTTTGCACTCATGGTTTGTTGTGATCACGTGATTATTACCATCGGGACATTTGGTTGGTGGGGGGCTTGGCTATCTGGTGGAATAACCGTGTATGACTCCTCGTGGCCAACACAATATACATTTGTTGGTAAAGGCTTAAACAGAAGTGATTATTATCCAAAACACTGGATAGGTCTATAAATTTGTAAAAACATCTTTGAGTGCGTTGAATGTGAAGCATAGCAATATAAAGATAATATCTTATGATCGTAAATAAATTCCGATCGATTATTCTTTTTGGTACTAATGGGGACTCAACAACTAGGAAGTGATATTGTTTCAATAGAAAATGTTTTTGAGTGCACTCAACGGGGCGGCCTTGAAATTTTATTCATAACACCGACACTTGGCTTAAACAATGTGTTGACACGAGTACAGCAATTGCTATTGCATTCCATCGACCAATAGCGTTAATGCATTCACTACGATTTGATCACTTTGATTAATAAGTAAAACCAATTTTACTTAGCGGATGTAAAACGTAGGGATAAGGAAATACTGATGTCCCAGAAAGGGACTAAATTAATTCATTGAAATAAATGTTCAACCTAAATAAAGATAACATCAAAATACATAGTCTACGGTGGGAAAAAAATCAATCAGTCGACATAAAACAATAATTTCATCTTAATGGGTGATCGATAACAAGGTCAACAGTTAAGTACGGAAGCTGAACTTAAAATTACATTTTATCAAATTAAATTATTTCAGTAATGCGTGTTCTTTTCCTTGGTTCTAAACCGTTAACATGATTCTTCGCGCTAACGGTGATTTTTGTTCAGCCGTAGTTATGGCTTTTTAAATTAATTAACCAAAAGCTAATCGAATATTTCTTTCAACAAAGGCACTCTGACAATGACAGGAATTAAGCATCAAACCTCGACCTAAATGTAACAATAAAATGTTCACAAAGTTGTAATTTAAAATAGCTATAGGCACATTTATCTATTTAAATCATGTTTGTCTTTAAATATTACCTGGAATAACAAAAATAATTATAAACAAAACGATTTTAAAAAACTCTGCAATTGAAGGAAATAACTTATAGCCAAAACAACTTTTTCCACTTACAACGTATTATTATATTTTAACATAAAATATTATTACCATATTTCACTGAACAATGGTAATTAGAAACAGTTTTCTTATTTACATTTAATTAAATTATCCCAATTTATTCTATATTCTTAGTTGCATCGCATAATGACCAGGATAAAATTATTTTAAAGCATCCTTAAATAAGTATGTTTCGTATTCAACATATTATTACGCCATTTAGTAATAAGTTGATCTTCCTATTTGAAATCATTTATTTCTGATTCGACTTATATAAATTTCTTCCTGCTGAATGATTTACTTTTCAAAATACCAATATACATGTAAACAGATAACTTGCGATGCGTGTATTCAAGGATTTAAGAATAGCATATATAGATAGACTCTCCGCACGCATGTCATGAATTTTATCATATTACTTACTCATTCTTGCTAAAATTTGCACTTACAAATATATACATATCTACTTGACTCAACAGTCAGACCGAAAATATATATAGATATGCATTAGGCAGGCACGAAACTTAGGCAGACAAAATCGGGTCTGCCTATGTTTTGGACTTATTTATTCTGAACACGCGGAAAAGATTACTCATTTGTATATCTGATTCATTTCTTTGAATGAGTTGCTTTGTAAACATAGTCATTTTATTGACATTTTTGTATTTTTTTTTACACTTTTGAAAACCAGGTAGTACATATCGCTGGAATAATGCAACACCCGCCATAGGCAGATCATTTTAAGGAGTGAATGAAACATACAGGAATGCAGCATGATTATGTTCGTAATGTGTTTTATTATCATATTATTTAATATCTTAAAAATTTCTGCTTTTATCGGTAAAAATGCAGTAAGTAAAAGTCGATATTTTCTTTCCATGTCGCGATTTAAGTTGGATATATATTTTGTTTGTACCGGAAGTACATAGACGGGAAAAATCAAGATGACGACAGTTGCTTTTGGAAAACACTGTGTAAGTATAAAGAGAAACTCATTCAGTTTAATGGGGGGGGGGGTCCAAAAAATGTTCTTACGTTATCGTCGATGAGGGTCGACGATAAGATAAACATGATTGATTGGACATTGATCAGTATAGCTTAGAACTAAATTATCATAACAAATGAAGACACGGTACACAATGTAAAAGAATATGCATTTGGAAATATTACACAGTATCTGTGTATAATTTGTATAGCCGGGTCATAAATCAAACTTATTCAGATTTGAGTTTTGCATTATTGGACAATTTTTAATGTTAATTATATTCTACACATATTAAATTGAAAATATTCATTAAGGTTCAAACGTTTTAAACGTCAACATAATTGCATACTGTTGGGTATAAAAAACTATTAAAAGGGCCGTATAAAAGACCGGTCGGATGGGATCAATTTTGTACCAACGGAAATCTCCATACTGATCTGATAAAGAAGTGGAGCATAAAACACATGCGGATCTAGAAGGCGTATTTAAATATGAAAACACGTACTTTTTTGTGAAGTGCATTTAAAATTTACTGTTTGTTTAAACGTTGTGCAACAATTCAATGTCGTCTGTTTCATGTTCACTCATTTCAAATGATCAAACATCGGTTTCAGATAATAATTACAAATATTTTATTATGTTTTTTTCTCTTTAATTCTCTTTATTTCCTCTGAAGGATGATTTCAACATATACAATATTTCAAACAATCACAATTTAACAATTTATCTTGGTATACATCAAAACAAATAAGTCATGAGAAGCTATGTTCAAAACTATATACATGCAATTCATTTATAATGAATATATTCATATATGGTGGCGTAAGCAAGAACATAGTAAAATATGATAATAATGAATTTAAAGTACAATTTAACCAGGAAGAAGATATCATTAGCATAACCTTATTTCTCGGACTATAAGGCGCTCTTATATGACGACCCCTAACTTTGCCCATGAAATATGGTGTTTTGTATACACTCGTTTATAACACGGGGTCGACCTTTAGAGCTTATCCAGCCCTTCAATTTCTCCAAGTCTGTGCTAAACAGTCACTTATCAACTAAATTTGGTCTTATGCTTGAAGAAAATCGCCGATGTCTTGACAACTGTGAACTCTCTAATGTGGAAGTAAGTTAATAAAGTAACAAAGTTAAGGATTATTCAACGTAGTTTTCGTATAGCCAAAGGTTCATTTATATTTTTAGTAAACTCAAATATATCTGCCATGAATTGAAAGTTTTTAGACGAGGATTACTGATTATTATTATGTTTCCGGCCGTATGGTTTGTTCTTACCAGCCTAGATGTAATCTCGGGAGTAAAATGGGATCGTATCATAAAGACTAACTGATTTAAATCAAAACCATTGCCACGGCCTTTGGTCACGCTCGTACTGTGACGGTACAAATTGTACCGTTTAATCTGCAGCCGACAAACATAACACATTTCAATACATGTGTAATAAGTGAAATGTTTGTCTAAATAGTTTGTAGTGATTCGTTACGGACAGTGGCGATATATGTCAATGTTATATGAGTTGTACCAGTAAGTGTTGAGTGAAACAGTAATCTGCATGTATTATTTGTTCTTAAATCCAACGCATCCTTGTCAAAATCGAATATGAGACGACATTTGTTTGGTTTTACTATCAGATTCAATTTCACATTAGGGTTCTTCCAACTAATCCAATATATTCAAAGTTCTTATTGCCAATATCACTACATAGTTCCTTTATATAAAAAAGTAAAGCAAACAAAGTGTTATTTAAAAGAACTTAACTGTAGATTAACCATGATTTAAGTCAAATAGTTTTCCTTTCACTTTCATTAAAATTGACAAAAAGTAAACGTTTTCAACTGTTTACCCCGCTTTTTGGATAGTGTGCATGTTACAAAAAAATGTTTATTTTTCTGTCATGCATTTAAAAGTTCCAAGATTTACCATTTATGTTAAGCTTATACATAAAATAGAATCGAACTAAATATCATTTCAGTTTTTGGTATTAAAGTGTTGTTGTTCGTACGTATAGGTTAGAGTTTATTAAGTAATTTCTTCGTGAATAAGTAACCTAAGGAAGCATAGGTTTTATTTTTTAACGAAGAAATTACTAAATCAATTCTAACTGACTTAGTGTTAGCCCCTCCCAAATTTCATCAGCTTTAAAATTAATCTGCGCTGCTGTCAAAAAGACCTGTCAAGTTCAGCTATGACACTGAAACTACTCGCGTTTGCATATGCAATTAGTAGGCGAAACTATAAGCGCATGCGCAATAAGAGCAATTTACTTAGTCATGAAGAGTCGCCAAAGGTTCATTTATATTTGTAGTAAACTCAAATATATCGACCATGAATTGGAAGTTCTTAGACGAGGATTATTGATTATAATGTTTCCGGCCGTATGGTTTGTTCTTACCAGCCTAGATGTAATCTCGGGAGTAAAATGGGATCGTATCATAAAGACTGACTGATTTAAATCAAAACCATTGCCATGCGCCTTTGATCACGCTCGTACTGTGACGGTACAAATTGTACCGTTTAATCTGCAGCCGACAAACATAACACATTTTAATACATGTGTTATAAGTGAAAAAATTGTCTGGCAGGATGTTGCGCGAGAGTGTGTTGTGGGAAAAAACGGAATACCCGAAAAATAACACTTGTCCTGCTTGGTGACCACTAACCAAATGTTGAAAAATAATGACTGATGGTTACGTTCAAAGTTGTCTGTGTGAGTTGATCTAAGTTAACAACATTCAATCCGAGATAACTGCAATGTAAACCGCACGCAGTGTGAGTAACCGTTAATTCCCTTTGCTATGTGGACTGTTACATGATCATTTTATCGCGGATGATGATTTTGGGATGGCTTATGCTCTCATATTTCAGCGTGAGAAGTGGAGCATGGAACACAGAAGTAATGCTTGCGCAGGCGGTCCGCGTGGAGGGGGGCCAGGTATGAGGCGGCTCCTTCCACGTCCATTCGAGGTCTGTTTGAGACCACCAAGGCCGGTACGCTGGATTGATTGCGTTTCATTTATTTAGTTTAAAAATGTATTAGTTGTACCCATTTGCAAGTGGTAAATATACATGAACATATAATGTATATTGGGCGTAGCTTATGCTCACACGTAAATGAATGTAATAAACTCTGAAAGAATCAGGACCCCCAGGTCATTAGAAAAACTGCCCCCGCGAATCATAATATAGCAACACCCGGGTCAACTGCTACGACTTTATTCACGAAGTAAAGCGCACGAATTTCGTATGGTGGGGGACTTTTCAAGTCTAAAGAATAATGACCGGGGATTGTGATTCTATGGAACTAAATATGCTAAACTTGTGTTATTCATTGTTGCAATAGCTGTGCGCCTATTGTTGATGATTTCGGTTCAGCAGAATATAGGCACCTTTCTCAGTATTTCAACCAATTTCAGTAGTACCTCCGATACCAGGAACCTGTGGCAACCCCGAACATTTTGAGAGCATGGCCGTCAGACCAGCCCTCAACTCCTCAGCGGTATTTAAAAGGTGCCTTTGTTTGGGCCAACACAATGACCACGTACTTGTGTATGAGCATGTCAAACCAGTCGACGTTACCATTGCCTCAAGTACCAATGCCTAAGGTGACGCAGTCATATTCTTCTCCAAATCTGTGACTTCACCGTTTGCATCTGGGTTGTGGTTGACACACCCTCTATGGCAGCAGTGTCCAATATCAAAATACTTTCATTGTGAAGACTACGCAGTGTGCTGACCTGGACACAGAGTGTACCATGGACTGCGTCTGCGAATTGTTTCATAACTTTATGGCTTGTACACCGTTGTGTTCTTGTATTATTGGATGCATGTCATAACAGGGGACCCATGAGGGCAATTGTAGAAGGGGATGTATGTCATTACAGGGTAATCAAAGGGGGTTGTACTGTGACAGGGGATGTATGTCATAACAGGGGACTCAAGAGGGAGTTTCTTGTGAGAGTGGATGCATCTCATAACAGGGGACTCAAGAGGGAGTTTGTTGTGAGAGTGGATGCATGTCATAGCAGTAGACGCAATCGGGAGTTTGCTGTGAGAGGGGGTGTATGTCATAACAGGGGACTCAAGATGGCAATTGTAGAAGGGGGTGTA
The DNA here is from genome assembly GCF_026914265.1 of Mya arenaria. Taxonomy (NCBI): domain Eukaryota; kingdom Metazoa; phylum Mollusca; class Bivalvia; order Myida; family Myidae; genus Mya; species Mya arenaria. The sequence goes on from NC_069129.1 coordinate 74,875,375, forward strand.
TGTCATTTTAGTAGACTCGAGTAGGGTTATACTGTAAGAGGGAATGTATGTCATAACAGGGTACTCAAGAGGAAAATTGTAGAGATGTATGTCATAGCAGTAGACTCGATGGAGATTATGCTGAGAGGTGATGTATGTCATAACAGGGGACGCAAGGGGATTATGCTGAGAGGTGATGTATGTCATAACAGGGAAAGCAAGGGGATTATGCTGGGAGATGATGTATGTCACAACAGGGGACGCAAGGGGATTGTGCTGTGAGAGGGGATCATATTCCCGATACCCAAACCCTAAGTATTTCAGATGCAATAACACGAAATAAAATCATTACATTAAGTGTGTTTGTACTTTGTATAAATAATAGTTATTATCCAAGTTATTTTCTATAACATTTTGTTGAAAAAATGTTCTTTTGACCAAAGATTTTCATTTTATTTCTATTAGGTATATCATATATATATATATATATATATATATATATATATATATATATATATATATATATATATATATTTATATATATATATACTACAGATATTAAGGTGACCATATATATATTAATTTAGGCATTATGGGGACCGCTGGATTAAGGCGACAAAAATTGGTCTCCTTAATATTTTCAGTCCAGATTTGATGTATCAAATGTCAATTAAAATGTCCATTGACAGTAAGTTGATAAGCTTGAATGTTTATTTACGAGATCATTTCATTGTTTTAAATCTTAAAGTTGTAAAGTGCCTTTTTATGGGTTTTTTACTTATTAAAAAACACCGCACTTTGTGAGTTCGTTTATTTTCAAATCATTCACATTCTATATTAAAAGTTAATATTTATAGGACAAATATAATGTCTTTCAACGAGTAACTCAGTTTGTATTTTATATATAAACTGCAATGTAAAGCTCGTCCTGAAATTAACAATAAACAATTGTAAGAACATTTTCCATGCATATCAACTGTTATTTTAGCAAATAAACAATATGCATACACTCCAAAATCCTTGTTAAAAATACACATTACTTTTAACACCGGATGTACGCATGACACATGATGTACACATGACACCTTAAATATTTACAAATAACACATTATATAATCACAGTACAAATGTCTGTTCATTCACATTTCATTGACTGTCCATTCACATTTTCTTGAACTTACAAACAAAGCCTTGTTTGTCAGTCTTTGCACAATAATATTAAATGCCAAACAGTGTGGTTTCAACACTTTAAATATGATAAACAAAAATACAAACACTTACAGAATATGTGGTATTCTAGACAAACAGTTCTGCCATATATGATATATCACACGACCCGCTCACTGCAACGGTAGCCTGTTAAAAACGACCATGCAAATAACAGTACCTGTCAAAAGTGACAAACAATGAATCTAGGAAAGATTCATTAAATATTCTAGCAGCCCTTGTAAATTTTGAGTGAAACGAATTTCCAAATATAGTGTCGAAAGAAATATAAAAATACAAGAAATAAGAAAGTGTCCCGACAAACTAATATTACGTACACGTAGAATAAAGTCTAAAGTATCCACCTACCTAATATCTATCAGTAACTTCAATCTAACATCTCGATTACTCCAGATTTTCAAACCAACTAAAATATCTTCCTAGCGGCTTCCTTATAAACTACAAATACTCTCCAAGGGAGATCATTACTATTTAAGTCTATCTAAATAATTTACCGACAAGTATAGGTTACCTTACACTATTACTTGTCACCTAGTTACATTCTCTTTAAATATTAAAAAAAAATTATTAAACTTTTGTGTGAGTATATTTGTGTATCCATAAAAATAGCTATTAAGGCGACCAGGGAAAATCATAATTTTGGTCAAAAATAGCTATATACTAAGCATTTTTTATTTGTTTTACTTTATTTAAAGCCTATTGTATATTATCCCGAAGTTTCATTCCATAAAAAACAGAAATGAGGAAATTCGATATTTCGTGTACCATCAGCATCCAAATTTTCAAGTATACAGAAATTTAACTTTCCGGAATATAACGGAAATTTTCGGGTATCTCCGTGGTATCATCTCCGTGCAATTATGCAGTATGGCGTTCATCTCTTACGGAAAGAGAATGGTAACTTGGTAAGTGTTTAAAATACATATTCAACGTTTTTTTCGTTTATTTTTATGACTTTTGTACAGTAGTATAAATCGTCCACCCTTTGGATGAAAAGCAAATGATTTATCCGGATTTTGTTCATCCGAAACTAAATCACTACTATCAACATCCGGTGTAATTTTTGCTTGTATTTTGGAGAAACTCGATTGATTTCTAGCAAACTTGGTTTACCACTACATCGTCGCTTATTATTATTTGGTATGTTCCAATCTAAAAAGTGATTTGCTCCCTTAACATCTCAGATTTTAATCAATAAAAGACGAAAGGATACAAATGCCTTACATTTTGTTTGTCAATGTCATGTCATTAGTCATTCTCATCACCTTTGAATAGCAGAAGAGAACGAACACTATCACCAATTCGTATTGGGGCTTTTTGCATGTGTCTTAAATTCTCATATTTGATAATAAATGCAACAATAAAATATTTCCCTTATTCTGCCACAGTTATGCACCAGTCAATTGTAACCATGGCCCCCAGGTCTTGTTTATACCGGGGATAGCAGGGGAAATGGGCCATGTTTTTACCTTCCAGGTGGACCGGCAGTGCTGAGTGAATGCGGTGTTATTGTTTTTGCGCTGAAAACAGGGAATGGGCCTAACCTAGGATGTCCCCAGGGGCATTTGACGGGGATCTGGTCATTTCGTAACCTTACCATTTCGTAACTGCTAAATCTTGGTTATTTTGTAACCATTTTGTAAGTCAATTCGTAACCGTCAAGTAATCAATTGCTCATATGGTAACCACCATTTAACAAGGTGATAAATAGTACACTTAGCACCTCGTTAAGTGTATTGTTCGAACCTGGATGTATATGGCACAGCAACCAAGACACCAATTGGGAGACATTACTCAAATTCTCACTAGTAACAAGCCAATAATTTATGTTACTCAATAGTAATTAGGTATATATATATCATGCTAAATTAGAAATGATTTGTTATATTACCAAAATATGTTAATTATTTTCTTCATTTTGCTTACTTATAAACAATAATTAAAGACTGATCGCGATGTATTTTTGAGTAATATTACGTTTACATAAATGATCGTTCTTGACCTATTTCATTGACTATATTTGTTTGAATTGTTTAAAACGAACAAAATTTTGTTCTGTTCTTTTCTCAGTTGATCCATATTCTGCATACTCAATATCCGAAACCGACAAAAAACAGCCTTAAATTATTAGTTATGGTATTAATTTCCAATGACAAGATACAAAATTAAACATATCAGCACATTTTTAATACAATAAGCATATAAAAAGCGCATACTCTCATTCGGCAAACTCACTTCATTTTACAATACTTCATTGCAATTTAAAAAAAAATGAAATTCTAAAGTTATATGGTCTATATATTTAAAAAATATTGGCTTAGGGTCACAATTCCTCTCAATGGTAGAACATCTATGAATTAAAAAATTATTACATTTACCGGTAATATTCAGCCTGCTTATAATATTTCCTTCGCAACATAAAAAATAGCTAGTGTGAATGTTTCTATTTGTCATAGTTTCAGAGTTTATTGGCAAATCGCACTACACTATTAGGAATAAAGAAGGAATACAACTACTAGATTTAACTTTGTTTATGTTGTTATTTTTATGTTTTATACTTACAGTAAACTTATTTTGTAAATTCAAATGGTATTAAATTAATTCCTCATAATTATAGGAGTCAACGGTTAAGATATGACCATTCGATTTCTTAACGGTTACGAATTGACTAACACAATGGTTACGAAATGACCAACAATGAGCGATTACGAAATGATCATAATTCATTTGACAGGGCTTTTACCAGCTGTTTGTCTGTGCAGAGCGGGATTTTACCTGGGATTGGCTGGACCGAAAGTCAAAGTCCCCGCTATTAGCAGGACCTTGGGGGCCCATGCTGCAATTGACTGTTGCATTATTTGGATTTTTTCTTAACTTTACGACACGCCCCCCTACAGTATTTTATAGTCAAGTTTAGTAATATTTATTTACAGAAATTGGATAACTTAACAAGTAAAGTAAACTGTACTGAGTTTTTGAACAAACCTACATACTTATAAATCAAAATTGATATTTTAGGGTCTACACTGAATAAACCCAAAATGTTAGTTTTGATTTGCTAAATTCGAACAGTATTTAGTCTATCCACACAAAATTTATAGGATCATCAGATAACAAATTTTCTAAAAATTCTCTGTTTGCCAAATAGGGTTTAAGTGGGGTTAAAAGGTTGCTATCTGTGACCAAAAAATACTGTTCAAAATTGTGAGTATTCATTTATCTTTCGTTCAGTAAAGAGCATGCAATGGCATAGTGGTTGGATTAGATAATCTGACAGCGGTGCTGGACATCAGGAGTTCAAATATTGTTGTGAGTTCAATGTACCAAAAGAATTCCTTTGGAATACACAATTATCTTTAAAAATGGCAGAGCAAATTGCCCATATTGTAGTAATGTCTTAGATCCAGCTTGGATAACTTGGACACAGTAAGCGGTTCACACCCAGGGAAATTCTCAGATAAAACAGCGCCTATAAACTTGATCATTACATTTTTCATTGAGACAATTAAAGAAAAAAACATTATTGCTGATCTTCTGAAAACAAATCTTCTAACATTCAAATATTTAATTTGTTAGATGAACTAAGGTTTATATTGATAAGATATTGCTTCAGTTGGTTTTAAACTTATCACCAACAAAAATATATGCATTTAAATCACACAATGTAAACAACTGCGCCACAGATCTTATCTGCAGATTTGGGTTTTTAAAATTTAGCAGTTAAATATAGATTAGCATACTGTTGCTTTAGTTGCTAAGTAAACATAATGTCAGTGATTTCATCACTATTTCTATTAAAATATCAGTTTTCTTCTTCAGGGCTTCTCACATTTGCACCATTTTTTACCATTTGAATCATAAAAAGATAACAAACACAAGAACTTAACACTTTGTGAATATTTAAGGAATGTAAGGGGTCAGATTTCAGATTGCTCATTATTTCTGGAACACTAAATACTTTATTTGATTGTGTACACTGCACTTTCTTGTTAAGCATTCATCCAAATAATTTGGGTAAATTTTGGCAGAAAAACTGCTTTTGGATTTATACTGGTCATCAAAACCGGCACTGACAAAACATAAGACGTGTTTAATTAATGTGCGGGAAAGAAGTTTAAAGGTGTCGGCCCACAACGAAAGGCTTGCGGGTTGCAGTACCCCTTCAAGTAGTTCTTGAAAAAAATGATTCTCTCAGGTAGCATTTGAGTATGTGTACATTGAATTATTGTATGTATTTTCAAGTTTACACATGATTTATATAAGGTTTGTATAATTTTAGTTTTATTTAAGTTTTAAAATTTTGATTTTTTTTTAAGATTTGCCTGCCCCTGTCTGAACACTTAAATTCTTGGTCTTTGGACTATTGTCTGCAACTTCAAAACACACTTTGGAACAGGACACATTTTCCTGATATTTTATCCAGTTTGACTGCAATATAAGTTGTATTTATCAATAATTTAAGTAAAAAATGACATTTATATTTCCATAATTACCTGGTAGTTATTTGTTAATTTGTTTGAATTCATGGATAGGTTTATTGCGAGTGTCATGGAAAGCTGGAACTTTTCAGTATACAACATGCAAACTGAGAATGAACTGTGTGTGCCGGCTTTGTGAACAAAAACGCAAGGTGGCTTTGGTAAGTTGCGTCAAGATATCCTTGGGACCCCAGCCCCCCCCCCCCCCCCCCCCCTGGACACGCAATACAATTCGTGTTTCGCTGATCTGTTGGCTGGGATAATATCATCCATTTAGGGATTAAGAAATGTTACCCCAGCCACCAGGCTGAATGTTTAACCGTCATCAAACACTCTGCCATGAATGTGAGAGAGTTTAAAGTTATTTCTTATTTTCCTGTGTAACTATATTGATGTTTGATTAAATTTACGCCGTCGTGTTACTAAGTAACAAATTGAAATTGGGCCAAAATCATCAAGCTAGAACTTTGCATAATCTTTTTCAAACTTCTGGGAGATATCTGCCCTTGAAAGTATTCGCTCGCAGCCCGCATCAAAGTTCACTTCGTTTAGTATTTAAAGCTTTCGGATACACTTTTTTGTTAATTTGAGATCTTAATGACGCTACATTGTACTTCTAAGTAAATAGATGCTCAAAGTAACAAGATGCTCTGGGTGTTCACTGGGTGACATTTAAGGCTACCCAGTATTGGTTGTTTCTTTTTTCTGAAAAGATGTTTCTAGTGAATTGTCAAGTTGCAGTGGTTTTGACGCCACAGAACCAGCACAGCTCCATGACAGATATATATGTTTTCGTCATTGATGTCAGTACTGCTGTATTGGTGGCCTCACAATTTCTGTGTGGAAATGTCATCTGATACACTCATAACGGAGTATTTCTAGCATAGCTTTCATAAGTGCATGGCCATTCTCTGTCATTTTCAGATACACTGTGTTGTGTGTGGATAAGAAATGCAGAGTGGTACCACCAATCACCTAAGCCACCATTCCCCTAACAGACACAAGGCTCATGGGGACAGTTCCTGCAGTTTACAGCAAAGCTCTCAATTGTAGCCCTACAAACTTCAGGTAAGTGATAAATCTGGGCTTCAAGATATCTCTGTACTCACTTTAAGTTTATACTTCATTTGAACAAAACGTATAATTTCAGCATCAAAATCCAGGTTTAGATCCCAGACCGAACCTTGTCTCCTTTATTAAACTTCATTTCAGATGATCTTTAAGCCACATACATGTTCACTACATATGGCGGATAAGAACTTTCGCAAATTGATTATAAATGCGTTTTCCCAGATATACACCCTCCTCTTGCAGATACTGCCCATGGTGAAGCATGGGTGCACTAGGCCGGTTATCCAGCCGTGTGGAATCAATATCTCCAGCTGAACTTGGGCCGGGAATTATATAAGAATCCTTAGCAGCATGGTGAGCTTTTGTGTATTTATTTTCAGGCTCGTATACCCGTCCAGACTTCTGCGTTTAAGCTTTCCTTTCGTCATTTTTTTAAATAAGTTATCTCGAGTCTTTCAATGATATCACAACTTTGGAGGCTAGATTTAAATTAAGGAACCATTATGTGTAGAAAGCCTTTTGGGTGATTTAAAATCAAATTAGTAAACAGGATTCTCATGGTTCATGGTTTATAATTGGCCTTGTGGACCTTTCATTCTTTACTTTGGTAAGAGCCGCTTAAGTATGTAAGAAGGGGGAAGGGGGTGGGGTACAGATGTGATAGTAAACAGTGTTTAATAAGGTATATTTGTTTTTATTTTATCACCATTTTGAAGGTAATGATTGTGTTAAATCAGGGATAAATAAAAAGTTTAACACAAACACTGTAACATGTTCTTTATTTCAAATAAAGCTATAAATTATCTCTGGAGAATTTAGTCTGATCTCCATTTCTCAGAAAATGTAGCTGTCTAAGTGCCTATTCCATCAATGAGTATCACTGTCTTTAAATTGCTGTTGTGGTACAGTTTAAATAGCAAAAGTTTTATGGCCCTGCTTGTTTGCAACTCCTCATTCATTTTTGTACAGCGAGAAAAGTAAGGGAATTCTAGCGATTTACTAGAATTATGGATTGTTTTTCTTGAGTTACACAGTACATAAGGAGGAATTAGTGTGTACACAACTCCTCATTTTATTCCTGTTTATTATTTATATATGTAACATAGATGTGTACAAGACTTATGGTACTGTAGAAACATGACATAAAAGAGCTCACTTTGATTAATTTTCTCAAAATAAGATATCTTTACTGTTAAAGTAAGAACTTTTACTGCATAGTAAGTAATGTCTTCTGCTCATCTTTATGACATCATTACATGGAATGATGTCAACGTCCCAAGACACATTTTCACATGGCGCAGCTCATTTATATATATTGCTGATGGATTGTTTAGAATGGGACAGTTTTAATTGGACATAATGTTTTAATTGCCATTTTACAGAGTGCCAGCCAGTCATTGATGTTCTTTGCATTGCTGAGGAGGACAGTCCTGCCAACATAACAGTTTGTTCAATAACAGGTAAAAAACTGGGCTCACTTTACATTTTCAACCACTGTTCGATCGTAACAATTATCAAAGAACCGGCTAGTCTCAATCATGCAGCCGCTCTAATTAGAGTCAATGAACGATATAGATCCGGATACAAGCGTCTAGATGATCGAGACTAAATTGGCAACATGAGAACATTTATTTCATTTCTTGATTCTTGAAAATTACGTGAACAAATGACAATTCTACTACCATTTAAAATTTGATTAATTTTCGGACAAATGTGTTTGTTTTAATTTGCCTTCCGCTTAAAGTAAACGTATATATACTGGGCAAGAAGTGCTGAATTTCATCGTGAATGACAGTGATTATCCAAAGTTTGAATTTGGTCCGGACATGTTTGACGGGAATTCAAAGACATTTTTTGTCAGCCGTCTTATATCACAGGTTTCCATGCATTTTCGCATACATTGGTTCATTCCAAGATTATTATAACCTTTTTCAAAACGTTCAATCTGTGAGAGTGCAGCTTTAATAGACCTGTAAAGACTTGTCGATGTGAAACTTAACTCTCAATCAAACTATGGTGAAAGATCAAATGCGGGGCTCCGTGTGCGGCATAGACTGCTAATTTTTATTTAATATTATGAAGTGCTAGTTAAGTTATCTTTTTTAAAAGTCTTCATTTGAAGCAAAAAAATGTTTCAATACCCTGTATGAATTTTCTTCACCGGATATTGATTCATAAAAAACATTGCTCCAGGGTGCGGAGCTGTATGTCTATATGGAAAAATCTTCTCCTCAGAAGTCAACTTTGTTCCCCAATGTGCAAGGCACAATCGGTGAAAATAATTTCAGTAAAAGTCACTGATTATTATTATTGTGATTATTATTAATACACTTTTACTATTTCAGGAGACAAACAGAAACACAGAGGTGCTATGCATTCCGATGGAAAAGACAACAAAAGCATCTCCCATCATTTCGGCGTGGCTCAGATCAAGAGGAGAATTTTAAGAAAGGTAATAACTGAGAAACTAAGAACATGCAAGTTGCACTGGATAGAGTGTAAGACCATCTCGCTTCATAAGAATTGATAATCATCAATGTATTAAATCAAGAAATTGAAACGTAAGTGTCTTGTCTTTTGCAGTGTTTTTGAAATAGAATATAATTTAAAAAAAAAACTAAATTATTTTTTAATATGATTGTGAATGTGTGATGTTTTCTTCTGATCATTCTCTCTCAAAATCAGATACAAAAAACATATTTGTAGATTTTTTTGTTTTACTTGTAAATATAGTTTGTATTTTAGGCAAACCTTTTATTCTGCTCATTACAAACTTAAATATTGTAAGAGTTATGGCCCTTTGTAATTTTTAAACAAATACATTTTTTTCATGTTTTTGTAAGCCCATTATTTAGGGACTTTTAATATTTTCACCAGCTGCATTATAAAGTCAGACCAAAAGTGTCCAGTTAGTGTCCAAACAATAACTAAGTTAGAATCCTTTCTCAAATCAGGTGAGCAATATAGGGCCATCTCTGTGTTTGTCTGACAAAAAAACAATAATCAATCTTTGAGTTAAATTGACAAATATTGTTGTAGAATGTTTTGTGAAGACATACAATTGGATTACTTTTGTGTCAATAGGATTAAGGTTTCTGCACATAAAAATTATTTAGAACAGCATTTGGGTCAGTCGGTTCACATGCAATATTACTGATAGTATAAGTGGAAGCAGTGACTTAAAATTAATTACCAAACAGTTTCTGCTCAATTGCTTTGAGTTAACATACGAGTTATGCAACTTGAAATACTAGTTCTTGGTGGCATAAATGAAAGACCTTGTTTTGTCACATTGACTTGTAATCAAGCACTAACTTCCTCTAAAAAAATTTTAGGTGATGGCTGGGCACACACAAGAAGACATAGATCACAGGTATCCAGGCATATGAGTAGACAGGAGTTTCACACTCTGCCAAACTTACTTCATCAGAGGAGCAGAAAGCTTCTCAAGATCCCGCACTGCACACTTAGATATAGTCTTTGACTACAACAAGGGGATGAAAGTACAGAGAGGTCCAATTGAAATCAATTCTGTGCTGCGTCATTTCTTCATTCTGGAAGTCGATGGACATGATTTATCATGGCATCAAGTGTGCAGTTTGTCGACTATCAGTAGTCTTGTTCACCAGTTGTGCAACTTGAGCTGGTAGCTTTATTGCTTGAAGCCACAGCATAAGAGGGGGAAGGTGCAGGCTCATCAAAAAGTCTCAAAAGTTGAAACTAGGAAAAGAAGTTTGTCAAGAGTGTGAATCTATTTGCTTTGAAAACAATCGGTACAATGATTTGGTTTCCTTTGGAACTTGATACATACTATGTGTGTGTTGAATAAATTGAGATGCTTAAATAAAGAACCGCTATTCAAATATCAGGAAACTGCATTTTTCATACTAAAGGGTAAATGATGTCGCCATTTCCTGTATGTATTTAAATAAGATATGTTTCCACAATTAATATTTTTAGGGAATTTTTCTCAACCTAATGAATGAGATTAAATTGTACAGCGTTATATGAGCTTAATATGTGTTTTCTGTTTCTTTAAAATTGGTGAAAAATTGTCAGAAGATAATTAGACCAGTATCCATTACTGCAATCATACAATCAAAAATACAGGGACAAACCCACTGGGCATATAATATAATTAAACCTTGTTTAGGGGCACGAGGCAAACAGTTACTTTCAAACGTTAAAGCTGCACTCTCACATTTTTGACGTTTTGACAACTTTTCTCATTTTATGTCTTGGATTGGAACCATCCAATTTTTGCGAAAAATTAAATGGCAGATTTTTCTATTTAAGTTAAAACATTGATGTTTTATGCACTTTTCTTAAACTGTTAGTAACATTAATTTTCGAACGGAAATATGAAATCTGTGATGTGATCTTTTGTCAGCAATCTTTTATCATTGGTTTGCAGATAATTACGCAAAAAATTGCTCATTCCAAAACAAAAAAAGTTGTGAAAACGGTATATCTGTGGGAGTGCAGCTCTAAATGTTTAATTTCTTGATTTTACTACTGTATTAGAAATTACAGGGGTTGGGGCATATTTTAAGTGATTTTAGTGCTTTTTTATGATTCATACAGTCATACTTTATTCCTCAGGGCACAACTTACAAATAGACAAAACTGGAAAATGGTCATTTCAAAAGGTCAAAGATAATGCAAGTTGAACAATCATATTGTTCATGGCTTGTATTTTTGGTATATTTTGTTGCATATGCTATAGAAAAGTTGAAAGTTAAAAATAAATTCATAGTTGAAATGGTGGCTTTGAATGGTATTGTCAGATGTGAAACGGCACTATTAAGAAATAGGTATAATGGTACTTTATTCATTTTGATCAATTTTAGATATTGTATGAAAATTATTATCTTATTTACTACATGAGACCTTTTAAATAGTTATTGACAATATAACAATGTGTAAATGAAGCTTTAGATCAACACTTAAAGCTGCACTCTTACAGATTGTCAGTTAAGACACAAAATTGTCTCAAAATCTGCTGATTTGGTTATCATTCCTTTAATTCAGTCATATCAGATAATTCACAATAGAACCAATCAGAAATGTTTGGTAAAACTGCCGAAAATTTGATTTACATTAAATTGTTCGTAATACTTTTAGCCATAAAACATCATTGTTTTAACATAAATATGATAAACTGCAATCTGATCTTTTTTCAGCAGTTTTTTATCACTTAAAATTGGGTCTAGACATTTATGCAAAAAAATTGTCCATTTATAGACAAACAATAAAAGAGTACCGATAGTCAAAACGATCAATCGGTGAGATTGCAGTTTTAAATACACCTTTTAAGACCGCTGTAAAATTCCAATGGTTTGCCTAAATCTTTAAAGCTAGCATACTGTTTAATTGACAACCATACTTATTGTTTAAAAGTGTCATGATATCTTTGTACAATGTTTTTATATAATTCATTAAAGAAGTCAAAACAAATTTGTTTATCTTGTAAATTGTTTTCTATTATTTAAATGACCCAGACAAAAATGGGAACGTCAGTGCTAGTTCTTTTACTATTAACATCCCATGAAGTTTCTATTGGTGTAGCAGCAAGGAGGTGTTATATTAAGGATGCATCATTTAAACCAAATTATACATTCATATGCACATTATACAGGCGTGTAGCCGCCTATACGTGAATATGCGGCTGAATCCACATGATTCTGACAAAAAAAAATTAACCAAAGTTGCAGTATGCGAACTTGACTACATGAATCTAAAACTGGTTATTTTCCAGTACTAAATAATGCACATCGGAACGCCCAGAATGCACTAGATTGCACCATGGTTTTCAAAATTTTCAAGTTTGCCCCGAACCCCCCAGCACATATATGAATCCACATGAATAGAGGGGTAGCTACGCCCCTGACATATTGAAACCACAGTGTGGCTAAACAACACTTGTATGTTTATCCTACGCAGTGATCTCCCATGGAAATGCAATCGTCAAAGAATCTGAAGGGGATGTTTATATGGACTACATTTGAAATGCACCAAGTGTTTAAAAAAGTTGATTTCAGTCACGAAGAGAATCAACCATACCCCACACTTGTTGGAGTAAGATGAAATGTCCACTTTCCGCGAGAAAGAAAGTACATTAAAAATGTTCATTTGATTCAAGTGACTATTTTTTATAAATATGTTGCAATACATAAAATACGTTATTTTTTTATAATTGTTTACCCATGTTGAATTTTATTTGGCAAATTTATAAGAGATTTATATACGAGGGCATAGCCAGAAGTTCGTAGAAAAGCTTGATAAAATGAAAACAATATGCAGCATATCTTTTAAATTTTCATACAATAATAATCAGGTAATTTGAAATTAAGAATGCGAGTTTCATCGTAAAGCATGTTATAACGACAACGTAGTGATCACTATGGAAACAGGTGGTCGCGCATTCCTCCGCAGTTGCTAAAATAACCCATGACAATATCTTGTTTTGTTGACCACTCACATTGAAACCAATAAAACGGCGCGAAGGTTTGCACATTTGACGTGACGTTAATAACGTGTGATGAAGTGAAGTTTTAAGTCAGTGCGTTTGTTTGTTTATTTCAAAGGAAACATTTTAGCTTGAACGATATAGTTAAATTTTGTTTAAAATGACGCCAGAAGACAGATTGATAAAACGGGCAGTGATACAGTTCTGTGTGAACCTAGCGAAAACTACATCGCAAACACTTAAACTGATGAATGAAGCATCGAGTGAAACTCAAGTGAAGCGAATGCTCGTTTACAAGTGGCACACGCGGTTCAGTGAGGGGCGGGAAAGCATTTGTGACGACGTGAGGACTGGGCGACCGATTTCACAAACTACGGAGTGTGACGTCGAGGCCGTGAAAAACATCGTTGACGCTGATCGTCGAGTATATGCAAGATGTTGGACATGAGTTATGGGTCGGTACGGAGGATAATGAAAGACAGTTTGAAAATGAGTCGAGTGAGTGCGCGTTGGGTTCCACGGCTGCTGACAGAAGATGAGATGAGCAAAAGAGTACGGGAATCACGCCGATTCTTAGCTCGGTACTTAAAGGAAGGAAACCGTTTTCTTGAGAAGATAGTCACTTGCGATGAAACCTGACTGTTTTATTACGACCCTGAGACAAAACAGCAAAGCAGTCAATGAAAGACTACCGGTTCCCCGCCTCCGAAGAAGGCACGACCATCCTGCTCGATAGAAAAGTATATGTTCATTGTCTTCTTTAATGTGCACGGTGTTATCCTACTCCATGCAGTTCCGCAGAGCCAATCTGTGACGGGTGCTTCCTACTCGAAGGTAAAGTGATATATAACAAAATTCATTTTTATCAATATTTAGGACTTGATAAAATCTGCATAAAACAATGTTTTAAAAAGTTTATGATTACAAATATGGGATTGAATAAGTGTTAGTTTTAATTATAATATTTGATGAAGTACGCAATACGCGACAAATGTTATAAGCCTCAGTTATGTTATCCATTTAAGGTTTTGAGGCGTGACTTGTAGAGGGCGATGGCATTTAAGAGACCACAGGCGTTGCATGATGGTAGGATTCTTCACCAGGAAAATGCATCAGCGCATAGATCGGAGGAGGCACAGACTACCGCGACAATCCAGCTTGAAGCGGAGATCCTTCCCCACCCCCCTTATTCGCCAGACCTACCATGCAATTTTGCCCTATTTCCGAAACTTAAATGTGAACTAAAAGTAAACGCTTCAATGACTTTCAGGCACTACAGAGTGAAGCTCAGACACGCCTGTATTCTTACAAGTCAGAGTGGTTCAGTGACATTTACCGGCATTGGGTAGCGAGACATCGACGTTGTATTGCGGCGAACGGCTCTTACTTTGATAAGTTATGACGTTGACGTCAGATTCTGACGTTTGAACTGCGCGGGCTATACTGATCTCATGTTAATGAAAAAGCTGTAGTTTCCTTTATATTTTATGTATCAGTTTGAAGTTTTATATGTCATTTACAGCTGAAATAGATTTTATAGCGAGCTGACGTTCGTTGAAAAATATTAAAATGTGTTGATTGTATTAAGCAATTCCACGAACTTCTGGCTATACCCTCGTATTAAGAAACTCGGAAAGTATGTGAATGGTTTGGACCGGCTTCCTCAGCCGCTAAAGAGGATATGATTATGACATACTTTTTTTAAATCTTTCGAACATGAGTTTTTGAGTGAATATAAGCGAAGCGTTAAGGGTTTTAAAAATGCATCTTTTGCTTGGATTTTAAAGATTGTTATTACAAAATAAAGTATGGCGTATCAAACGAAGTGTTAAAGCTAAGCTATTGATGGCTGAAACCCTTCAATAAATGTTAATATGTGCTAACATATAGTCTTTGAAGTCCAATATTTGGAAATGCGTTACTAACCCGATTCAACAAAAGGCTGTTGCACAATTAGTTGATCGACATAATCACGTGATTAACCAATAACTTCCATTAAGGTTAAAATATTCAACACCTTAGTATGAGTCCCTGTGGGCGAGTGGATAAGCGATCCGTTTTTTATTCTATGTGTTATCTGCACCCCTATGTGCTTGCTCCCAACTTGAACAAGATTAATTTTTAATACTTCAATCGTTTTTTTTCAAAAATGCAATTGAAGTATAAAAGAAAATCAACCTGGTTACTATTATTTCTGCAATTTCAGTACCAAGGAGTAAAATAAATATACATGTAAGTGTTTTCAGATGCATTACGAGAAAAAATATGTTTGGTGCCAAAACATGAGAGAGTCTCTTTAAACGGAAAAGTTTTGGCTGTTAGTCAGTCAGATGGTGATAAATATAATGCATAGCATCATCGCTCTGGAGTACGAGAACGTTGTATACAGAGTATTTTTTTACTGAACATGCGTCTGTTTATGTTGATGTCATAAAAGGTTTAAACTGTTTAAAGGAACTATAACATTATGAAACAACAAATCTGATTACAGATATCAGTGGCAGATCCAGGAATTGACTTAAGAAGGGGTACGTGAAACTCAAGGGCTTAATCTTTCCACATCCCTCCCTCAGAACAGAAATTGAATGGCTTAAAATGTTGGACCGGGGTGGGGGTTAGACTCCCCTAATTTATAGTCCGAAATAGTGCATTTTTATCTTAATATTGTATTTTTCCCGATATTGACTGAGAACATATTATAAACGGACGATTCAAAGGGGTGGGGGACGGCGCGCGCGCTGGGACCGATCCCCCCCCCCTGAATCTGCAATTGAGTACATGCATTAAAACCGTCTCCGTAGCCTATTGGTTAAGGCGTTCTATACCCTTCATTCAATTGACTTAATACTTCACACAACTGTTCAGGACCATCAGCCAATGAGGTTACATAACTCCATATCCTTAATACAAGTTATGGCCCCTGATTGACTTAGGTTAAAGTTTTAGGCAAGTAAAATTTAAGGGGAAGTTGGAATTTAATAAAAAAAAACTTTCATGGGTCACAATGAACCCAATGAACAATGTTCTTTAATCATGAGCTAACTGTTCAAGCGTTAACAGACACATTCGTATGCAGACGAAACTTGTAATGTTTTTACAAGCACAGAAATTGTATTTAGCATTTACAGTTTCTATATAATTCAACTGAAAGTTCTATTTAACCATAATTTATCAAATATTAAGTCACCATTCACTAGCGGATTTTGAAGGGGGTGCAGTTGGCGTGCGCTCCCTCTAAAATCGTCCAAGTTTACTTTTTGTGTCAATATATGAGAAGAAAATAATAAAATATACACATAATAGATCATTTCCGATTACAAATTGTTAAAAATTTCTTGATTGAGTAACCCTCAATCCTCATGCAAACGCCCCTAAGTAACGCCCCCTTCTAACGAGAATTCCTGGATCCGCCCCTGGTCATTATATATTTTGTTTATCAAACGGTACAGAGACCAAGTGACTGAAACTGACTTGCATTTAATGAATGAGATGGTCTGTAAAATATTTCCGATGAATATCCTAAGAATTTGCAGTCCTCCCGTTTGGACTGGTCATTGTTTGTGGATTTATTATACACAATTATAAAAAATACTATTAATTTGTCCCCCTAATGCCATAAAATATGGATGGTCCCCTTAATGCCTCAAAAATAATATTATATGTACACTGGTCGCCATAAACCCTTCTACATATATACCTGTCCCCTTAAAACCTGCAACATACTTACAAATTATTAAGGAGACCGCAAATTACGTATATTTTTTGTTATTAAATTTAAGAAGCCTAAATTTTGTACTCATAATAAATGATCATTTCAATACTAAATTATTAACAAGAAAGCAAAATAAAGTATAAAACAAAAAAATATACAAATTGTCTCCTTAATGCCGTAAAAAATATACGGTCTCCTTAATGCCCTAAGTAGATATATATATATATATATATATATATATATATATATATATATATATATATATATATATATATATATATATATATATATAAACGTACAAACATATTATTTTTTTCACAATAATTCTTCACTCTTCAACATTTGAAGTTTGGTCTGTTCCCATGCTTTGTACTTGTAGTGTGTGCACAGATGATAACTACTCAATGCTGATTTGGTTTTCATGCATGTTCAGGTTCTTTACCCATCAAGAATGTTTAGTGCTGTAAAGGAAAAAAGTTGTACTTTAAAGCCTTTTTAACTAATTAGTATAGATAATTATACTGCCATACATATACAAAATAAAATATAAACAGTTTCATATTTCTCGACATTATTTTGAAAAAAACAACAACAAGCTGATACATACATGTATATATATAAAGAAAATTATTAAATTTATCAATAAAATTCATCATCATCATCATCATCATCATCATCATCATCATCATCATCATCATCACCACCACCACCACCACCACCACCACCACCTCTTGATTATTGAATACAGTAGGTTTAAAAAAACAAAAACCAAGTCAAATATGTTTTATATGAAATACTCACATCATTTCGATCAGATGCGACTGCCTTGTGGATGGACATGGCTGTCAAATCCGCTCTCAAGGATCCAACATAGTATTTAATGCAGGCTGGAATTCTTCATAACCCAGTGTTGTTGACTAAGTAATATTCAGTCATTTTCCTGCCTGGAAGAAATTAGACTTCTGATTATCAAACAGCAGAAACTACCACCGTAAAATACAAATGCACAAGTATTATACATTCTGCACTAATATCTGTTTTAGCCAAGAGTAAGGGTTGGTAGGCACAAATGTGTAGTTGTTGTGCATATGGTTGATTATGATTCACAGCAGTATGGGGTTTTAACGAGACCTACACCAAGCCAATGAATGTCAATAGTGTCCTAGCAGATGCGGCTTCAAGCCCCAAACCATATACAACTTTTTTTCACAGGTTAATTTTGAAAATATGCATATTGTAAACAAATAACGGGTATGTACATGTATTGTGGTATGTTAGAAATAAGTCACGTATCAAAACACATCATTTTTAAACAAAATTTTAAGTCTAATATTTTTCTAAGATAAAACAATCAATTTAAAGATTACATACTCATATCATATCTTAAACATAAGTTATGTACATAAGTACATATAAAAATATGTAACATGTACATAAGTACATGTAAAATATGAACATGCTGTCTAAACATTAGCTAATAAAAATGATTTAAGAATTCCAAAGATAAATTAAAAAAACAAACGTTTTTGAACACATCAACGTACAAAACTGCTCAAGGATACTGACATTCTGAGCCCTTTGATACGAATATCCCAGTTCCATGCCGATTGTTGACAGTTCGATTTTTCGAGAGAAAATCTTCTCTTACGCGTATATTTCACTTAGAATCCATGTTTTAATGTAATGACTCAAATTGTTAGATGTATCGTAATCAACTGTCAGCGTGTACTTTTAGTGTTTATTTATTTTAAACGTATATTCATGAGAAAAACATCAAAATGTTTCCAAATCCTACGATGTAGAAATTCCATTATTGACCTATGAATAGCCGGGAAATCCTTCTGTTTCTAAAAATAGCAACATCCGGTACAGGCCGAATACGCCCGATTTTCGTCGCGATCTGTTACGGCGAGTGGCGATATATGTCGATGTTACCCGATGTTTCCCGAGTTGAATTACATGGCTAATACCTTAATATTGCGAAGCAAATATATTTATTTTTAGTTTACTTCTCTTCTATTTGTATATGTAAGCTATTCTATTTTGATCACGTGACATGTTGACCTTTTTTAGTATGTTTTGTGTATTATATGTTCTTGAATAAACTTTCTTCTTCCTTTTCTTCATGTTCAGTATTAAAATAGCATATGTTTATAGGGGTTTGATTGCTCAAAATGTTCCAAAAATAATTGCTATGTTTAAACTGTTTATGTTTGGTTATTAATATGAATTAAGGCGCTGCCTCTATGGGCTTGAAGTGTAATTGCCGGACAGTTTAAGTTTACTTAATGACTAAGTGCTACATAATAGGAGTAAATGGGGAACGTTTTTCGTATATGTTAATAAAACATTTAAATAACAAGCAGTTCTGTTGCTGTTAGCAATTTATTTAGTTATACACAACAATCTTCAATAATAGTGTATACATTATATATAATGCATAACTATATATTTTATATTAAGTTTAGAGTTATTCTTCTTAATTAACTTTAATAAAGCTACTATGCGTTTGAGATCAAGTACACAAACGCATTTGAGGAATATGTTACAAACAGAAAATAAATTTAAAAAAGAGCTGTCACAGAGACAGCGCGCTCGACTATTCCGCCGCTTTTCGGTGTATGGACTGAAAAGTTTTAACGAAACATGCATTGATCATTGTTATATTAGGTTTCAATGCAATACATGATGTGCTGAGATATTTACATAAATTGAATTGGAAAATATTTGAGGTGGTACACAAACTTTAATGTAAATTCTAAGCCGAAAAAGGGGCACTGTTCTGTCCAAATGCTCGATACAGTGACCTCCTCCTGTAAACAGGTAGGGGGCATGATGGTGAACAAGCATGCGAAGTATCAAAGCCAGATGTCAATGGACTTTGAAAATATTTGAGGTGGTACGCAAACTTCATAATTTTGACAAAATGCTTGATAGAGATACCTCCTCCTGTGTACCTAGTTGATGTAATTACTAAAAATCTTATTTTCATAAGGACATTCACTAAAGGCTTCGAGTTGGGTTGGTGAAGCTGGCATTTATGCACCAGTCAATTGTAACCACGGCCCCCAGGTCCGGGGACTAGCGGGGACTTTGACTTTCTGACAAGCCAACCCCGGCTAAAATCCGAATAAATGGTAAAATCCCTGCCAAATGCCCCCGCAACCCAGGGACTCTTTGTAAGGCCCATTCCCCACTATATTTTGCGCGAAGACATAACCACCGCATTCATCCGGCACTGCGGGGCCACCTGAAAGGTAAAAAAACACGGCCCTTTTCTCCGGCTATCCCCGGTATTGTCCTTTCCGATAACTTGGTTACTTCCCCTGATTTCTAAGGGAGGCTACTCCATTTCCTACTTCCGGGGAATACATTTTGCAAGATGGCCGACGTAGACAATGAGATCACTGGGGCGTGTATGAATAACAATGAGTTGACACCATTTAAGGTCGTCGATTTGAAAAGATACCTTGCGAACCGGAAATTGAATGTATCAGGTCTTAAATGCGAATTGATTGAGAGGATAAAAGGCGCATATAGACTTTCTATAACTGACAAACGCGTGCTGGAGGAGAGAGATCGGGAAGAAAGAGAGAGAAGAGCAACCGAACGCTTTATCCTCCCATGTGGCGAGGGTCTTCCACCGCCATCAACACTGAAGGCATGGAAGTCCACTATTGATCTGTTTCCTGCTGTAGAGGAAAAGGATATATACAACTACATTGTACTGAAAAGAGACTCGAAACGTCAATTGAAGGCGAGGACTTATTATGTGGACGGACATGTACAGAAAGTTGAGGTATGTCAAATAGTGAGTTTATAATAAGTCTGAGGCTGTTTTTTCTGCCATGTTTACTTCATCTAGTTATATAATTAGCTCAAGGGGACTATTTTGACTTGGACATAAAAATAATTTGGTGTGAAAAATGTACTCAACATTTTTATGTAGGCGGGGCTAGCCACAATTAAGGGGGGTGTGGTGGATGCAAGCACATGTATGTGTCGAACCACACTGACTATATACTTATCTTAATTTTAAAAAAAATAATGTATTTTGTACAATTTTCATATGTTCTATGATGTATGTTGTTTATTTATTGTCATTTAAATTAAAATATTATTTATAATTTATTCTTCAGGTCCATCTCATAAGCGAAGAGTGCAGCCACTGTTATGTTCAAGCTTCCGTGCTGCCATCATTTCCAACTGCAGACAAAAGAAAGTCACCAGAGTACCAACCCTGGATCCTTCTGTCGAAAGTGACTGGCTGCATACACTCCGCGTTCTGCAATTGTCCAGCTGGGTAAGTTGAATTAATTTGTGATAAATCAAAGTCTCTGATCTGCATTGATGAAAGGTGTCAAACCCACACACGCTAGGCTATTTTGTCAGTATTATCAAATACTTAAACTTGGGGCATTCTTCAAACTATTTCATATCTTCTTATCAAACTTGGTACACTTGTTACAAGAGACAAAAAAGCACATGTTATAACTGTCATAATTTTGGCTTTCATGGTTAGCTGAGTTTTGCTATTTTTTTCTGAATGAAAGAACAGGCGAGCTTATGTATTGATTCAATGAACTCCCTTCACCGTGTTGGTGTTTACTTATGGCACTGTTTGTGTTTTGTATGTTCATGGCCTACCAGGAAATACTAAGTGTAAAATACTGTGTATTCACCTCCATTTTCAAACTTTAATGTTTTGGAATATACATGTAAGTATAACAAGTAAAAAGGCACACATGTAAATGAATTTTTTTATTTTCATCTAGTGAAGGTGAATGCTGCAACCATATTGGTGCCCTGCTGTATGGACTTGAAGACCTGACGCGTAAAAAAACCCTTGCTCCAACATCCAAACCCTGTGCCTGGAACAACTTCAGCATGCTGTCTGCACCACGGAAACGTAAGCTGTCGCCTAGGAAATCTGAAGATCTTATGTTCTCAAAGAAGAAACTGTACAACGTGTCAGTACGTAAAGTTTCTGTAAACAAAAACCATGAACTGAACTCTATCAATGGATGCACTGTTAACATTGACAGATTTAGGCAGAAACTGGTTGGTTCGAAGTTGAATGTAGGCTGGTTAAAAAACTTTGAAATTGAAACAACTGAAAATGAACCAGATCTCCCTGTGTTACATTCTGTGCCATTCAACTACCATGATAGTGTAAACTTGAGGGACAGTTCTAGTAAGACAGTGTTTTTGGATCATTTTGACTCTTTGAAGCAAAGCGCTGAAGAAATTCAATTAACTGAAATCTTAACAAGGGGCCAAAAAAGTGGGAAATGGCAAGAGGCCAGAAAAGAACGCCTAACAGCTTCAAACTTTGGCAGCATCTGTCGTAGGAAAGAATCAACTGAACCTGACGGACTCCTGCGGCAGATGTTGTATTCCAATTTCACAAGCAAGTACACAGAATATGGAATTAAACATGAGAAGGCTGCAAAGAGAATGTATGCGAAAGCAATGCAAACTGACCACAAAGGACTAGCAGTTAAAGACAGTGGTCTAGTTGTATGTGCCGACAGACCCTACCTTGGTGCCAGTCCAGATGGGCTTGTGTTCTGTTCACATTGTACAGAAAGTGTTGGTCTGGTTGAGATTAAGTGTCCTGCCTCTAAGAAATGGAGGATGCAAACGCCTGAGGAATGCTGTGAAGACAATGATTTTTTTTGTCAGTTAGAGAATGGCAAGGTGTTACTCAAGGAAACACACAAATATTACTACCAGGTCCAAGGGCAGATGGGAATCACCGGGAGGAAATGGTGTGATTTTGTAGTTTGGACATGTGTAGGTCTTTCTATACAGAGAATTGCATTTTGTGAATCATTTTGGCTGAAAATGTTGTGTCAACTTGACAGATTTTGCCTTGAATCATACATTCCTGAACTGTACGCACAACGTGTTAAAAGGGGAATGAGTCTGTTCAATTGATTTGTACTTCGTCTAGTTATGTGTTGTTTATACATGTACATTTGAATGATCAATAATGGCAATTTATGTGAATATCTTGTTTGCTTTCAGTTATTTTCATAACTATATTCAAAATGAAACTCCAAAATGACTGTATTGTTACTATAATTTGAAACCATGAATAAAAAAGTTGTAAATCTAAATTTTGGGCAGTATTTTGAAAGTATGTGTACTTTTGTCAACATATTGTGATTATGCGATGCTGTAAATCTACTTTAATTATTTCCTTGTTTTATGTTTGACCTTTTCTACTTTTCCTTTCCATTTATCTAGTTTTCAGGGATGTATTTCTGAGCTTAATAAATGGACATATGTTTAACCTTTCAAGTGTGTTATTATTGCATTTTGTGTGCAGGATAGTGATAGCGTTTATATTGCCATTGTTTAAAGAAGTAGCTGAGTTTTACTCTAAAACAATTGAAGATGTTCAATTGAATATTGGTTTGCATGTAGCTACTGCACGGCCCATAACTCAAGACTGTCGAGTTGTTCTCCTTTTCTGACTTGCTAATTAAAAACAACAAATGAGTGTTACTTTCTTATGTTTGCAGGGTGCAAAACTTAAAGGGGCTATACACCGTGTGATGAAATATCGAAAAAAAAAAGAAACTTGTCAAAAACTGACATAAACTTGGTATCAATGTGTACAATGCATTGAAACTAACTAACTGAAGTACCACATACCGTAGTATACAATTAATTTATTTTCGCATTATTTTTTCCATATTTCTCCATTAATTTTTTTTTACTGGGTATGTATACCTAGTAGAATTCATTCTTATGCGTGATTTGCTAGTTGATGATATCATGGGATATAACCAAGTAAGGTATATTAGCTTAAGCATTCATATGGTTTCGGATAAGCCTTCGTAGCAAAGTGGATACAACACTGGACAGCTATTTTGGTGACACTAGTTCAATCCATAGCTCAATTTTCTTTTACATTTTGGTATTTCTTTACCATTATCATATCAGAAGAGTAAAACATTTTATTAAATAATTTGTCCTGAGATTTGTTACAGAAAAAAACTTTATTGGTGCCAATCTGGTGTACAGTCCCTTTAAACATTGGGACATATTTAGCATGGGGCTAGTTTTTTTAATCTAATGTATCTTAAAGTTAACATTTGTCGGGCATTTCAGTTTGATCTATGGCACTCTTGCCTATTCTTATTTCCACTTAGTTCAATTATGAAACTGATATGAAAATGGTTCATACTGAAAAATCCTTTAAGCAATTCAATACTAATGATTTGAAGTACGTGGTAGATCAATTACACATGGCAAATAAAAAAAAACTCATTTCAGAGCCAAACTTAATAAGTGATCTTTGACTTTTATTCTTAGAAATGTTACAAATAATAAAACCACAAAATACAAAGCAGATGTTTCACAAACAAAAAATTATATCAATAAATTGATCAGTTAATGCATACATGTTTCAAATCAAATCTTGAAATCCATTCACATGAGCATATTTCCTTATCCATTTTTGTCAAACCTGAATCAAATGTGTAATCTCATATGTTATCATATAACTTGCTCGAAAAAATGATTTTAAAACAAAATTGTAATTTCATTGTTCTAGTTAGAAGTATACAAGTTTTTATCCCTAAATCTAATGCTTGATATATACAAACGCTTTCATTGACACATGAGTTATTATTGAACAAGTGGTGGCCATAGATTTGTCAAATATGTGCATATTTTGAACACTTTAGAAATTCTCCTTGACTGTGTTATAGGAATATTGCCATGCAATATTCGAAAGTTCTTGATTCTCTCCATTTGCCTTTCAACATGTATTCGTAAACTTGCAATATCTTTTGTAAGGAGAACCTCACGTTTAGAGAATTGTTTTCCTTTCTGTTTAAATGGTGGAATAATGAGATGAATGCCTCTTGGAGTAGTAAGGTCTGTAATAGTGAAACCCTTATCAACCATTATGGCGTCTCCTTCTTCAAGCAAGTCCAAGAGTCCACATTTTTCTGTGAGTTTCTTGTCACTGGTACAGCCCACCCAACAGTCAGAAACAAAAGTTACAACACCATTTGGGCTTATACCCACCAAAATCTTATGAGTCATGTGAGACTTGTAATCACTGTACATTAAACTTTTCAAAGAAAGAGAACTGGATGTTTCACTGTAAATTTCAGTGCAGTCGATAATAATTCTAGTGTTAGAATATTTCTCTTTAAATTGTTCAGGCATGTTATTTTTCACTACCTCACGAGATGGCCATTGAACAAGAAAGGATAATTGTACATGTAAATAGTTGATCCATCTTTCAACAATGTCATTACATTGTGAAGTGGATATGCAAAACCTAGTACCTAGATCTTCAAATAACAGACCTAGACGTAGGCGCATCAGCACCATGAAAAATTCATCCAGAACACTTAGAGTTCTTGGCCGTCCTCCATCTGAATCTTTATAGTTAAGTTTCCGCCTTGATGTCCGCACTTCAGCTTCATCCTTGATTTCATCAAACAAAGCTTCAAACACAACTCGATTAGGGATTCCGGTGTAAAAACTGACCAAATCGTCATTGTATTTTACGTCATCATATGTGAGCATAGGTAGCTGACATTGTACACCAAAGTCTCTAGTAGAATGTTCTGTTTGTGAACTGAAGTCTGCTGTTTTTCCCAGGAAACTTTCTTCAGTTTGTACTTCCATCACTGCACAGTTGTTCTCAGTCTGTGTGTCACAACATCTGAAACATATACAAATTGATCATGTACCCATTTACCACATCTTACATGTACAGTCTGGTAACCCTAACCAAATGTTTGTTTTTTTGGCCTTAAACATTTACAAACACTTAAATTTTCCTATTTTTGTTAAAGAATGAAGAAAAATGATCAGAAGTAATTAACTTATCAGATCGATTTCATAGCACAAGAAGCAATATATATATATATTGAACAATACCTAAAGGACTGATTCTGTGGCTGTAGTACTGGTCCCATGCAGTAATCATGCAGGTGGACAGAGGTATCAATGGCATGCCCGGAAGGGGATACAAATGACAGTTGTGGCTGTATACTATCATCATTTGACAGTTCTAGGTCTAAATCGTCATTGACCGTATCACCATCATCATCATCACCTACGTCTTCATCAAGGAGCTGAAATTGCAAATGAAACTGTATAAGATAAATGTTTTAGTACAAAATCTGCCAGGCTATATGGTACACATTTTTCCAGGCTGTATTTGAAAACAATTCTTTAATCATTTCTTAAATTACAAAATTTACAAATAAGTGCTGTGACATTGTTTTTAAGCACCGTTGATATAACATAATTCATTTTGAGGTGCATGTAAGGAAGAACTTAAACTAATATAAGAAATAAAAAATACCGTTGGCTGGAAGGTTTTGGTAGCACCAGTCTCAGTTGGAAACATAGATGGAAGTGTATGCTGGAATGAAGGTCCTCTGAAGCCAACAAAATGCTCACTACACAATCGTCTGTGTTCATTCCACTGGAACGATCTCATGACCGTTTTACATCGCTGCACCCACACACGTTTTAAACGTTTGTTCTGAGGAAAACGGTGCAATGACACTTTTCTCCCATCAATAACCTTTCCTCTGTAAATTCCTTTACAAATACAACAGTACTTAGGGGTTTTCCTGCCCGTTTTCTTTATTAGTTTTGAATCTTTACTTTCCATTTTCACTTGTTGCTGTTTACTTCCTGGTTTGTGTAGTCCCCGGAAGTAAATTTCCGCTTTTTGCGCATGCCCACTTGAAGAGTATTCAGGGAAAGATAATCGAGTTATCGGAAAGGACAATACCCCTGGACCGGGGGGTGGTGTGGGGGTACAATTGACTGGTGCATTACACTAAATTATGTTGGGGGGGGGTACAATTGACTAGTGCATAATTTGTTTATATAAATATATATATATATATATATATATATATATATATATATATATATATATATATATATATATATATATATATATATATAAGAACAAATAGACACATGAGTATTTAATAAATACGACATAGATTTATAAAATTACGTCTAAACGACTAAATGAACGCTGACTTTTCTTTTTCTCTTATTTTGTCTGATGTAATAACTGCTTTAATGACATTTTTTTTGCTTCATTCTGCATTGCGTATAAGTAAAACACGCTTTCCTATTAAATGAAGTACTTTTTTTAACTCATATCCATATATGGAAGTTCCGATCTAAAAAGTACATGTACCTCGGGTGTTTCCATAATGAATTTTCATTGGTTTACGGTCGTCAAACCCCGCCCAAAACATGTACAATTTGCTTGCCGGCGTGCACACGCTTCATATGAACAATGTATGACAAGCTTTTCTGGTTCTCATTTTCATGGTTCAGTGGTGCCCAAATTTTTTCATACCTTTCACTCCGGCAAAAAGAAGTTGTCCCTTGCATATACGTACAAACCGTAAGAGGGCTTGTACAGACAAACGCTTTGCGTTTGTCTTCAAGCCCGTATAAGTATAAGAATATATCATATTTATAAAATGTTTTACGAACAAAGCAATTTTTGAAGAGCAAAAGTAATTTTTCAGCATTAGCTTTACGATAATAATAATACTATAATAATAGTAATAACAGATTATTATGATCTTCATCGCCGATATTCCATTTTCTGGTATTAATGGTATTATATTTATGTATCTTCCTGTTTAAGCTTGATGATTCCTTGATGGTACCTTATAGAATTATTGAGTTTCATATGGTTAGGTTCTCAGAAAATTGAGTTTTTTGGCATTAATCCAAACAATGGTGATTCATTGTTTATTGAATTATTTTTAATGACCGAATTGAATGCATTGTTGCAAAAATCAGCTGATCCTGAGAGAAAATAAATAAGAAGTCAATACTGTCAATATGTAAGGGTGCAGCTTTAAGAAGTATAATAATTTGCCCTTCTAAGATATCGTATGATTTGCAATGGTTCATAAGTATTTCAGTTCGCACTTAATCTGTTAGTTAAACAATTGCATGAAGATCTTTCACTTTATTGTATACTTGAAATGTTCGTATTTGTATTAAATATGTATATGTTACATAGACAACTGTCAAAATTATGTATAATCAAATCTGTTCTGTTTTGTTCTATTGTTGTCGGAATTTGAAATAAATAGAAGGTCTTCTTTAAGCATAATATTTCCCAGGTAGAACCAGCTGTTTTCCGCAGGGGGGTTGTACAACTGGAGCTCAATTTGAGGGCGGATCTCGCGGCGCCCCTCATCACTAAACAACGCGTACACAACCTGCTGATCGGTATTCATCAGACGCCTGCTTAGGAAATAATCCACGGCTTTTTTCAGCTGGGTTTCGTATCGAAGAATGATATCCCTATTAGCAAACACTAGACCACCGCCGACCCAAACTAGATTATTTCGGAATATATTTGTCACTGACATAGCCATGTGTGTATTCGCGTGGATTACATTCATAGCTACACGACTTTCATTGAAGCCGTTCGGCCTACTTAGTGAAAATTTGTTGATTGACTTTCTATCTCTGAAGTATCCAACGTCTAACCACATAACATAATTCGTCTTGAACACGTGGTCGCGTGAAGCACGGGATATGACATCATATTTTGCGAGCTGTGCGCATGCGTATTCGGGTAAAACTGTATTAGGATAGTGGGTAGGGTATCCTTTTTGAGAAAATACTTTTGATATATTACTTTGCAGCTGAAATGCCCAAGATGAGTTTCTTTTAATCAGATGAATTCGTGTTGTGTTGACAGTTTCATTTCTTATGTTCTTCATTAAATAATAGAACTTCTGTGAATCGGTGTATACTGTTAATGGGTTCAGCAAATATCTGAATATTTTGCACCAATTGAAGTAGTTCTCGGTAGAGAAATTGCCAGCAAAGCCTTTTCTAAATGTTCCAAGATCAAAATAGGCCGTGACAACGGTGACATCGTACTTACGGCTAGAAGTACCGTTCCCTATCAAAATCTGCGTATGAATAAATTTCCTGTCATAATGTGGTGGTATATCTTTGGACGCCCTTAATTCTGTTGCTTTGCTGATGGTTTTGTCTGTGTAATGAAGAACCCGTCCAAACTGAAGACATACAGCAAAATAAAAGAACAACTACACAATGAAGTGCGTACACAATGTGCATGAAACATTCAATTTATTACAGTAATGAAACGCTAACTCCTATAAACATTTCTGAGAAAACTCAGTGGCTATCTCTTATCCTTATTAATTACGAGTTTTGTAAATTGGTTGCAACCTTTTGGAGCCTTCATTATATTCTGTTTAAACAAATGATTCTGTCTTTCTTAGGAATACATCACTCCAATGACAACTGTAGAAACATACTGAACGTGTCTGGTAAGTAATGAAGCATCAGTCGCCCGAATAAGGCAATGCTTTGCAAATTCCATTGAAAAATATATAAATGCCCAATCTACACGAGATGCATTTTCAGATGTATATTTATACGATAGCTCGTGTACAATTAACATACAATGGTTTGATAAAAAGAGCTCATAAAAGAAATATTTAAATCAGTTTAACTAGCCAAAATTTATTTGACATATACTTTAACATGTATATCATCAATTTAAAACATTGCCTTAGACATTTAAGGAAATATGACAGATTAAAAGTTACTCTATACTTAAGGATTGATCGCATTTTTGTCTTGCATTCATGGCTGTATGAACAAATACAATATGAACGTCAAGTGTTATCTATACAAAGGGCTAGGCGAGTGCAAATATGTCAATATGAACCAAAATGAATGATTTATATAAACGTATAGGGTAAAAATGAGCTTAAGTCACCAAGCAACTGTAAACATACCTTGAAAATACTTACTCCTAAGTCCATGTTATTCCTGAGAACCAGCATACAACAACAACTCACAACAACTAAAACAAATCGAGATAAGGACATCCGACCAAGTCTCCGTATCACTACCCGTACCATTGTTAGTCTGGTAAAAAGAGAATATGCGTAATCCCCAAATAAAATTATAACTCGTCACCTGACCACGCAACCGGACGCAACTGGACGAGTTCCGTCACGATAAAACTAGAATTGCGGCCTCGTGAAGTTTACATTGTTAAGCCATATTTCGGACGGGCTTGACCAAGTCACTAATGCACATTGTTATTGTAAAGCGTTGTAATTTGACTCTTTAATCCTATTAAAATAACCAAGTGTAGGTTAAATTACCGAAATACGCAGATCATAACCAAACTTCGCAAGAATGTAACCGAAATACGCTTTCTTATTAAACAGGTTTTTAATTATCCTATTCTTATAAATATAACAAAAACATATTAAGAAATAATGAATTTAGTTACAAAATAATTTCGCTAATTTAGCTAGTAAAAGTTATCTCCCGTCGCCAACCGAAATACGATTGAACGGATATGGTTAAAAGTAAAAGTAAAAACAAAACAAATACAAACAGTTATCTATAACTGAATATACTAACGCACAATAAAGTATTTCTTTCGCTGATGTTGTATTACTTTGTTGATGACAGATTGTGATACACAACTGCTGTGTAGAAGACAGTAGTACACACTACAGCTTTCTTTTTCTGTATCACACGCTAGACCAGGACTACATTTTTCGATCGCACAGGTTCGGTAATACTCGTCATTCCCATTCTATTTTTAGATTGATCTTTCGATTTTTAGAGTTTAAATTGTAAATGCAGGAAGAAATGTCAGTCAATCTATTATACAATCCAAACAAACAAAATACAAACATTACCAGACAGACCTGGTTGCTTGTGGAAGAATCCGTATCGCACTCGACCTTGGATCAATCGACTTACATAATTTTCCTTATTTATGATTGATATAAATCGCACAAAAAAACTTTTAATAAGCCCTTTGCAAATGTCAGTAATTTTCTATTAAAATGCATAGTGAATATCGCAAGCCAGAATCATTTTTGATTTAATTTTGACCAATCAGAATGCTGATTGCGACCAATCAAAGTGCTTTGTTTTCAACCAATCGACGCTTAGTTTATATAACCAATGAAAGCATCGCTTTGCTCGAACGCTTTTCGAGAAAACTCCGAGTCTTTGATAAAAAAATTGTCATATAGCGGGTACATGGTCAAGTGGTTACATACTTGACTGTCAATCCAGGGGTCGAAGGTTCGATTTCCCTCCACAACACTAAAAATGCTTATCGTCTTCCGGGAGGGACGTTCAATGGAGGTCCCGTGTGACACTTCTATACATTTGGGCACATTAAAGAACTAGGGTAGCTCTTACCATTGCAACATTCTGTATGTGCACTTTGCTCCAAAACCTAGAATGACTTACAATCTTATCGGAGCACTCGCCAAATTGTCTTTCTAGATGCAGTTACCAACCAGAAAACATCAATAAATATTTGGTATTTATCAACATGAACTTTGTAGTTCCTGATTTAAAATATTAACTATCTATAATGAAAAGCTAAGCTTTGACGTATTGTTTAGTTAATAGTTGACGAGTTGACCGGGTTGTTGAAGATACGAAAGTTCATTTAAAGCCAACATTTCTATTCACTTACTGGAAAGCTGAGCCATTCTGTGAAGCATAGTACGTCGCATCTTCTACAATAGCTCACATAATCTTTGCTTTCCTGTTTGACGTAGTTGAAGCTTACTTATAGCTAGGCTAATTGCAGTCATAAAGAAAGTAAATGAACCTTCCTTTGAGGTCTATCAAAGAAAGCCCAACTTTCTTTTGATTCACATATATCACTGACAAAGCAGTATATTTGGAACATTTGGTAAATTTGAAATTCATTGTCAATAAATCGACCATAGGCAAAAAGCAACAAAGACAATTACTTAAAACGTATTCTATAATTATTTTGAGAGTATTTATTTGGAGCTGAATCAAAATCGTTTGTAAACAATAAAAAAATTGAGTAAACTTGAGAAAGTTATTATATAGTTTCATGTGTTGTCATTAATGAAAGAGTTATGCCATAGGTTTGTATACAATAGTGTATAGCCGCTAGGTACACTCTGCACACAATATGTCTCGAGCATTTTCCTTCTTTCGTATCCCTTTTACAGATTATATATTTCTATAAGAATATGATTAAGATCATTTTGCATCATATTTTCTCATTATTTATTATCATCGGACAAAATGTTAATTTTAACTGCCTCGTTGAAAATAATTATTTCGGTTAGCGACAAGAGCCAATTTTCACTGACCTATTTGTTAAATTCCCATCGATGATTAAATTATCATTTCTTTCAAATTTCCATTTATTTTTTGTGTTTTGGTTATATTAATGTCATCTGGTCAACACTCATTGGGAAAAATGTGTATTTTGGTAGCTTCTATTAGATTTTCGGTTGATGATTCAGAAAATGTAATTCCATCTAATACAATGACATTTTATATAACATTATTATGCATTTTTTTTTTAAATTTTCGTTGGTAGGGTATTAATATAATATTAATGTAAAAAACACAATAATTTTGTTTGAATGGAAGGCGTATATCGGTTCTCTTCTTGCGTAAGGTATTTATCTTCGTATTTAGCGTATTCCGGTAAGCCAAGTAGCGGATTTTTGTAAAATTAATAATGACTAATGACTCGTTTTATGAGTCCAGGTTGACAGGTTTTACCAGCTGTTTTGGTCACGCTATTTTTAGCAACGCGGAAGAAGTTCCGAGATTACAAACGCTACTCGCATGATACGGAATCAGAAAAAATACAGTATCATGATACGGATTATTCAATACGGCGTGCTGTATTTTCACTGTCGGATATGGAACAAGAAATGGATAGGCATATAATCAAGGTTTTTATCATTCTTCTTCTTCTTCTTCTTCTTCTTCTTCTTCTTCTTCTTCTCCTCCTCCTTCTCTTCTACTCCTCCTCTTCTTATTCTTCTTCTTCTCCTCCTCCTCTTCTTATTCTTCTTCTCCTTCTTCTTCTTCTTCTTCTTCTTCTTCTTCTTTTTCTTCTTATTATTATTATTATTATTCATACGTGTTTAATTCCATTCTAAAATAATTCACATTTTAGTTAACTGCACCTTAAGTTGCACATGTGTGACGTCACACAAAGTGTTTCGACTAGGGGCGCCAAAAGGGTACTTTGAAGGTGATGAGAAGCAATGTGAGTAATGTGTTTTTATTTCTTCGATGAGGTTACACCAGCATAACATATTAAAGTGCTGTTGATTTTGGTGATATTTAAGCAAATATCAAACTGATAATCTTAAAGCTACATAGTTTTACAAATAAGAGCTAAAAATAAAAAAAAAATAAAAAATAAAAAAGTTCGAAAGATGATACTTTTCAACAAATGATATGTTTTGTCGGCAGATTTTCACTTTCAGGCATAATAGAAATAAGAAGAATTAATGAAGTCTTATGTGAATTGTTATTATTTGATTATTGTAAGTATATAACCTCAAACACACTGGCATAAAAAGAAAGTTAAGCTTTAAAACTGTTAAAACGAATTAATTTATAATTATGCAAGGGCTGCAACAGAAACAAAACATCAATAAAAGATACTTACTTTGACTTTCCAAGAGATCATTTGACCGATTAATTGTTTTGGATAAAAATAAACAGTATCTAATAGAGCTAATTAAAATCAACACAATGACGTATTCATGGTACAATATAAGTCCTGAATACAACGGTATAGAACCTAACGACATATTCTCTGACAGTGTCAATTACAGTTATGGTATAATTAGCAGCAATTTCACTATTAATTTAAGAAACTCCAAATTCGGATCACTGATTGGTTTTAAAGACAAACTTATTAACCAAACAGATAACGGATCTTCATTGCCAGACAACACTAACTTTATTGATATATTGCATGTTCACTGTGATTTAATAAGTGATTCATTTGTTGAATGGGCCTAGGCCAGAGTTGTTTATTTTTAGATTACGGGATTTTTTTTTTTTAAATGGGGAAGGAGGATTTTTTTGATTTTTTAAATCTCCTAATATCATGACGACAAAACACACCTTACTTGTGTCAGCTTATTCATAGGCTAACGTAAGGGTGAAAGATAACCATGGATTTACAAAAAACAATATGCTTTTAAAGACTGAAAACATTGACCTTAACACAGTTCAATTGACTATTCGAATTACTGTTTAAGTAAATATTTGTTCAATTGCATTTATGTATTTCCGCATATGTGATGCATATATTATCAACCAATAGATTTTATGAGACATGTCAGTGTAATAAAGATGTTGAAACAGCCATTACTGACCTCTTGTACACAATATAAGCATCTCCTATTGATATGAACTAATCCAACTTTGATCAAAGTTTCAGACTCGAAAATGATGTCAATTGTATTTTCTGTTACTTTAACAAATAGCACAGTGACAATTTACCGTAATGTAGTTTTTATATTTAAAACATAACTAAATTTAGCCAATTCCCTGATGGACATAAATCATCATTTCCAATTTTGACAAGGCATGCGGATGCATAGACGGTCAAAATCTGTAAACTTCATATTTGTACGTCATCATAGAAAAGTCTGCAGTAATATGTCTCAAATTATGAGTTCTAAAAACAGATTTTAGAATTGACCCTGAACAATATATCCTTGTAATCCCAGCTATAGGGATGCCCTTTGACACATGAGCAACCGATCAGTTTGACTTCTTCCACTTATTTAAGCTCTTCCATTGATATTGATTGTATGCCACATAGTTTCAGGTTAAAAGGGGGTCAAGGATTAAAGATATTGAATATATCAGTACCGTAACGGAACAGAAGAGAACAGAACAGAGCATTTATTTTAACGTTTATAAAGTGTTATATTTATAATCCATAGTCATCAAATTAATTACTGTGACAATTCTATTAAGTTTTCTAATGTTTTACATTGCTAGTTTGTGCAAAAAAAATGCGCTTTTTTTTCGCCAACTGTTTGGTATTGCATGTTATACTTGCCTAATAAACTTATTTAAAAGATGTTGACTTTTGGTTTCGACATGCATACGAAGACTATATTGGGCTACGTGATTCGATGTTTTCGCTGTTTTAAAAGACCCGTTTTTCTCAAATTATGTGTTAATATATCCATTTTATGTTGTTTCCTTATATGGAGTTGTTTTTGTACAAACGATGAATATTTATTTCACACATGAGCCAACTAAAGGTCTTGCTATAGACACGAAACCAAACGATATTGGCCGTTTTTCATCGTAATATGTAATGTTACACACTATGTACGTCAAACTAAACTGACTTTAGACGTGTAAACCTTAGAATTTTGTGCTTGGATAAAATGATATGTTATTGATCTGTTTGTAAATTTTAGACACTTCGATAAAGATATTTCTACATTAGTTGTTGCGTAATATGTATGCTAATTATCTTAATATACACGTGCTCATTTTCATTATTGACAAAAACGAATATCAATCCTTTTCCATCATATTTTACAATTGTTGTGGTAACTTTAAATAATTATCGTTTTAGGTTGTTATTAAAATGCGTCGTTCCATCAGAATATTTTTTTTAAATGCAACGCGTTACAAAAAAAAACCGAAACGAACACTAGGAACCTTAACATTGACTGCAAACTGAAATAGATCATGATATTAAGGTGAATGAAATATATAAATATATTTTTTTGTTGTTCTATAAAATGTTTTATATTTACTTCTTCAATATTTTTTAGAAATTATGTAGGAATAATCTTAGCTAAAATAATGAGTGATCAGGGATATTTTTTGAAATCCAACTGGAGCATGCTCATAGGATACTAGACGCATGCGCAGTATGTCCACCATATACATGCAGATGAGGTGGATATACATGTATGTATAACACTTACGGTAAATGTATATTCGCAACATTTTCGGACCCAATTCACATGTTTTAAGAGTCAAGTTTAATTAAATCAGTAATATAAAAGGAATGGATAGAACCACACAAAGTTGTTGGGTGTAGCCACTATTGGGTCCCTGTTCCAAATATCT
The DNA here is from genome assembly GCF_026914265.1 of Mya arenaria. NCBI lineage: Eukaryota > Metazoa > Mollusca > Bivalvia > Myida > Myidae > Mya > Mya arenaria. The sequence continues at coordinate 74,911,277 of NC_069129.1, forward strand.
ACATATGTCCCAATAATCCACATGGCGAATTCGAGCAATTTAAAACTATATATATATATATATATATATATATATATATATATATATATATATATATATATATATATATATATATAAACATATATATATTTATATATATATCTACTACAGATATTAAGGTGTCCATATATATATTAATCTAGGCATTAGGGGGACCGCTGGATTAAGGCGACAAAAATTGGTCTCCTTAATTATTTCAAGACAGATTTTATGTATCACATGTCAATAAAAATGTCCGTTAACTGTAAATTGATAATGCTTGAATGCTTAATCAAAATGGCGGCTTCCCCGGTATAAACAATGTGGCTCAAATTTTGGAAATTAAATCCTATTTTTTTCGACAATAAATATGTTTTGAGCATGCTTAAAGTCATTGTTCATTGTCTCATGCACTAAAGGATAATTAATTGAAACAATGATGCAATAAAGCATGTGTATCTGAGACTGGAATCTATGATATTGTGTTGTTTAAGACTGTTGGAAATTGGAACGATCAAGTATTAATTTATGAAGTAATGAAGTTAGATAATAATTATTCGAATATAATGCAAACAATATGCCTTTATTTTTCGACTTAGAAATTCTGGTTAAGGTTTTGCGTGCAAGCACACATTGGTTAATATCTCAGCAACTACTTGAGGTATTGCATTGAAACTTTATACAATGGTACTCAACGATCCAACCTACTTAATAAACTAAGTAAGATAACTCTGGTTTGCATTTAATGCAAATAATAGGCCTTTATTATTTGACTTCGAAATTCTGGTTAAGGTTTTGCGTGCAAGCACACATAGGTTAATATCTCAGCAACTACTTGAGGTATTGCATTGACTCTTTATACAATGGTACTCAACTATCCAATCTACTTAAATTTCCAAGTAAGATAATTCTAGTTTACATTAAATTCAAATAATGGCCCCTTTTTTATCCAACATAGAAATTCTGGTTAAGGTTTTGCATGTAACCACTTTTAAGTCAATACCTCAGTGAATACATCATGTATTGCATTGAAATTTTACACACACACTCCCAACCATTTAACCTTCTTATTTAATCAAGTAATATAACTCGATCTTTCATAATATATAATTTTTGCCCCTTTATTATGCGACTTAGAAATTCTGGTTAAGGTCTTGCATGTTAGCACACATAGAATAATATCTCAGCAACTACTTGATGTATTGCATTGAGACTTTATACCATGGTATTCAACCACCCAAATTAATTGAATAACCAAGTTAGATAACTGTACATGTACTTTGCAAATAAAGGCCCTTTATTATTAGACTTAGAAATTCTCGTTGAAATTTTGCATGCAACCACATATATGTTATTATCCCAGCACATCATGTATTATATTGAAATCTAATCTAACAGTGATGCATGTTTCACCAAAACTTTTCAATCCTTGCACTGGAATGCGGCGGAATAGTCGAGCGCGCAGTCTCTGTGACAGCTCTTGTTTTTTTTGAAGATTTGCCTCCCTCTGTCTGAACACTTAAATTCTTGGCTATGGACTATTGTCTGAAACTTCAAAACCTGACTTTTTGGAACAGGACATACTTTTCTGATATTTCATCCAGTTTGACTGCAATAGAAGTTGTATAAATTTATCAATAATTCAGGTAAAAATGACATTATTTTCATTTAATACCTGGTAGTTATTTGTTAATTGGTTTTAATTTATGGAAAGGTTTATTGAATAGTGTCATGGAAAGCTGAAATTTTTCAGTACACAACATGCAAACTAAGAATGAACTGTGTGTGCTGGCTTTGTGAACAAAAACACAAGGCGGCCATGGTAAGTTGCGTCAAGATATCCTTGGGCCCCCCACCCTCGGACACGCAATGCAATTCGTGTTTCGCTGATGATCGATTTGGGGATCTAGATATGTTACCCCAGGCAATAGGCTGAATGTTTAATTGTACTCAATACTAGGCTTTGTTTAAGTGCGATCATCAACATGTTTTTCTAAATGCAGTTGCTGCTTGGGACAATAAAGTTAAGTCAGCAACCGTCTACCGGACTGAAAGATTGGTCTCTTCCAAAGGATGTCATACCTTTCCAAGTGGTGTGCATTGATTGATTAATTGACGGATTAATTGATTGATTGATTGATTGATTGAGTTTGTGTAAGTGAATTGAGTTTGTGTAAGTGAATAAGAGTGAGACCATAACTCAATGACTGTAAGGCTGTAAAGGTGTGTGAGTGTATGCATGCTTCACATATTCTCCGTCCTGGTTGGAATACAGGACCATTATCAGACATTCTGCCATGAATGTGAGAGAGTTTAAAGCCATTTCTTATTCTCCTGGGTTACTTTATTGATGTTTGATTAAATTTACGCCGCCATGTTACTGAGTGCCACTTTGAAATTGGGCCTAAATCATCAAGAGCTTGGCATAATCTTCTGCGAGATTTCTGCCCTTGAAAATAATTGTCGTAGCCCGCCTCAAAGTTATGCTTTGTTCAGTATTTGAAAGCTTTCTGTTACACTTTTTGTTAATTTTAGATTTTGATGAGGCTACTTATAAGTAACGAGATGCTCTGGGTGTTCACTGGGTAACAAAGGCTGACCAGTGATAGTTGTTTCTTTTTTCTGAAAAGATATTTCTAGTTAATTGCCCAGTTGCAGTGGTTTTGACGTCACAGAACAAGCACAGCCCCATGACAGATATACATGTTTCCTCATTGATGTCAGTATTGCTGTATTAGAGGCCTCACAATTTCTGTGTGGTAATGACATCTAATACACTCATAACTGCCTGTGTACCAATGCGTATTTCTAGCATAGCTTTCATAAGTGCATGGCCATTCTCTGCCATTTTCAGACATGCAGACATGCAGAGAGGTACCACCAGTCACCTAAGCCACCGTCATTCCCCTTACAGACAAACGGCTCATTGGGACAGTCCCTGCAGTTTACAACAAAGCTCTCAATTGTAGCCGTACGAACTTCAGGTAAGCGATAAATCTGGGCTTCAAGATATCTACGTACTCGATTTAAGTTCATACTTGATTTGAACAAAACTCAAAATTTCAGCATCAAAATCCAGGTTTAGATCCCAGACTGAACCTCGTCTCCTTCATAAAAATTAAGTTCAGATGTTCTATAAGCCACATACATGTTCACTTCTTATGACGGATAAGAATTTTCTCAAATTGATAATTAATGCGTTTTCCCAGATTTACAACCTCCTCTTGCAGATACTGCCGAGGGCGTAGCTTGGGTGCACCGGGCTGGTTTTCCAGCCGTGTGGAATCAACATCTCCATCTTAATTGGAACCGGGAATTATATAAGACTCCTCAGCAGCACGGTGAGCTTTTGTGTATTTTTTTCAGCTGGTATACCCGGCCAGACTTCCTGCGTTTAAGCTTTCCTTTCGTCATTTTTAAAATAACGTACCTCAAGTCTTTCAATAAAATCACAATTGTGACCTCTTTGGAGACTAGATACAAATTAAGGAACTATTATGTGTAGAAAGCCTTTTGGATGATTTAAATCAGATAAGTAAACAGGATTCTCATGGTTTATAAGAGGCCTTGTGGACCTTTCATTCTTTACTTGTGTAAGAGTATATTAAGTATGTAAGAAGGGGGGATACAGATGAGATAGTAAACAGTGTTTTATCAGGTATATTTGTTTTTATTTTATCACCATTTTGAAGCTAATTATTGTATATCAACAATTTAAGGTAAAAATAGTTCAATTTTCATAACTTTTGCATTTTTTTCATGATTCAAATTTAGAAATGCATGATTTGTTTAGTGAAATTTCCAAGTTTTTTCTATCATAAAGCTCTCAAAGTCACATTTTAAATGGTGTGAAGGGACCAAATCAGGTATATGTAACAGGTTTAACACAAACACTGTAACATGTTCTTTATTTCAAGAAAATCTATAAATTATCTTTGGAAAATTTAGTCTGATCTCCATTTCTCAGAAATGTAGCTGTCTGAGGGTCTATTCCATCAATGAGTATCACTGTCTTTAAATTGCTGTTGCGGTACAGTTTTAAATTGCAAAGGTTTTATGGCCCTGCTTGTTTGCAAATCCTCATTCATTTTTGTACAGCGATAAATGAAAGGGAATTTTAGAGATTTACTAGAATTATGGATTGTTTTTCTTGAGTTACATAGTATATAAGGAGGAATTAGTGTGTACACAACTCTCATTTTTTTCATATCTTGTTTGCAGACTTTATGAACAGAAAATTCCTGTTTATTATTTATACATGTAACATAGATGTGTACAATACTAACATTAGAAACATTACATGAAAGAGATCCCTATGATTAGTTTCTCAAAAAAAGATAATTTTACCGTTAAAGTTAGAACTTTTACTGCATAGTAAGTAATGTCTTCTGCTCATCTTTATAACCCCATTACATGGAATGATGTTAATTTCCCAAGACACGTTTCCACATGGCGCAGCTCATTTATTTATTTTGTTGATGGATTGTTTAGAATGGGTCCGTTTTAATTGGACAGAATGTTTTAATCGCCATTTTACAGAGTGCCAGCCAGTCATTGCCTTTCATTACATTGCTGAGGAGGACAGTCCTGCCACCATAACAGTTAAAAAAAACTTGTTTTTTTTCATTTTTGATTGCTAACAGAATTTTGTGCACATTTGAGATTATTAAAATTATTATACTTGACATCTATTCAACATATTGTAAAAACTCATGGACAATATTTTCAACTATCACTTAACATTATCACCTACTGCCAGATTATATAATCTTATATAGTGATAACTCCTTTCTTCACAAATGTTGTTAAATATATAATGTTCAAGCTAACAATAAAATGGAAATTATGCTCTTTAAACTCAGAACAATTATTAACTGTCAGATGCTACTGGTAAATGAACTGGTCTTGATGTACCTTTTGTGAGGTCGTAACTGTTTGCATATGACTACTATTGTATATTCAATAGAACATCGTCTTGTTTGTATGGTTAAATGGCTTTATTATGTTCCCCCAGTGTAAGACTACCAATGATATATCGAGATTTATCAGTGTAATAAAATGATAGTTTACTGTTTCATATCCATGAAATATCCTTGTGTTTTTGTTTGAAAAGAAGTACGATAATCCTGTAGGTAGTATAACAGGATTCTTGATCATTAGCCATTCACATATAATCTTCATAGGATAGAACAAATATAGTCAAAATATGACATAAGTGATGCCTTTCTTGTTTACATTTATTTTTGTATTTTAAGATAAGGAACGGATCAATGATTTCCTGGATATGACCAAGACCCACTCCCTGCAGGGATTAAGCAGAATAGAGCAGTATTGAAAAACAAGAACACAACTTTTTAATAGAAACAGAACACTTTCAATAGAAAGCACAGAAGAAAAAAGCAGCAATGACGATACACTGAAGTGACTGGAGTTTCACCATGATATGATACCATAAAGAAAGTCATCAACTCGGTCGGTTTTGCAGGTGGTGCAAAAAAATTGTGACGCAAACCAAAATACTTAGACTAAAGTTTTCAAGATACTGTCTTTGAAATTTAAACATATGTTCGCATGAAGTGAAGATTTATTTGACATATTTATGATATGGATCAGTCCAATATTTGTTGGAGGGGGGAAAGGATTCGTAAAAATTCAAGATGCAAACAAGTAATAATTTTCAAGACAATAATGAATTATAAATATTTAAAAGATACATACTGTGGAAGAACTTTTTATACATACTTATTCACATTAGTTAAGAAAAATCTGGACCCAGTTTTATCTGTACCTAGAAAGCTATAATATGCAAATAAAGTAACTTTATTATTCATATAAATTTAGTCTGATGTCTTGATTAACAGGTGTAAAATAAATAGCACAAAAGCTACCTATTGGCTTGACTGACCACTGTGCACACACTGTGATATATAGCCATGGATATTAAAGGGACCATTAAAGCTGCACTCTCACAAATTGACAGTTTTGACATTTTTTTGTCTCAGAATCTATATAATCCTATAATGATAACACAACTTAGGTCTTTCCAGGATAAGTGTGTCACTTTGTAGGTAAATACACATGCAAGTATAAAATGACAGGAAATTTTGGATATTTGCTCAGTTACCACAATATTATGTCATACTTGTTGTACTCATCAAAAGCTAATGTAGCTTAAAAATGTGTGTACAATTTTCCACCATTCTGTCAACTGCATGCTGCATTGTTGCTACAGTTATAGTGAATTTTCCATAAAACTTGAGATTGAGTTTCAAACAGACATTTCATAAATCACTCAGCAATTCATTAAATGGATTTTTTTTGCGTTGATGAGATATTGTTGCACCCAGATCTAGAATATTGGAGTCTTAGGCCATAATAATACATAAACCTTGTCATATGTACACAACCATCATTCAATATAATTATTTTAAGAGATTTGGTAACATGAGTGCTTAATTATAACATTGTGTCAAAGTTTGTTCTTTGGATGTTCAGTAAATATTTTTCAATAAATTCCGGTGTTTCTTCTTTTCTAAAACCAAAATAGGTTTTCAACTGGCATGGACAGGCATAGGATAGCATACTATGAACAGAGAAACCAGTATCTCCCATAACCCTTAGTTTTACTTAATGTTTATTAACATAATATGATACAATGTAACATGAAGCATAAAATAGCATTATAACTTAATACAATAGTGAACTGTACAAATACAAATTCACTATAAGAATAAAAAGTAACTGCCAGGAAAGTTTGAATTTATTTTAACAATACAATGTAAGTTTATATCAGTTCTTTTATCCCCACCAAAGGCAGATGGATATTCTTTCAGTGTTGTCTGTGTGCCCCTCCTTCCCCCTGTTCGTCCGTCCGTAACACTTTTTTTCTATCCCGAGCCATATTTTGGTACTTGATAGTAAAAATTTGTTGAAACTTTGAATGAATGTATATTTGATAAGGACAATGATGTGTTCAGAGCTTTAACATTCCACTAATCTATAGCAGATTTATGGCCATTTGGAACTTAATAATAGCTATTGCTTAAATAAAATTTTCACCATGTCTTAATACTGGTGGGTCATATATCACTTTCCATAAGGTAATATACAGGAATGGGAATGATGCATGTCAAATGCCGTCAAAATCTATATAGTTATGTATAGTAGAGTTATGGCCCTTTGTTACTTTCAAATATCCATTTATGCCAATATACAAAAACATGTCCAATCAATAACTAATGAATGGTCAGGCATAGTGTCCTGAAACTTTTTATTTGTTCATATTGACACGTAGATGGCCCCTATCGTTTCTGATGCAAATATGGTACTTTAGGAAGTATTTTTTCTCTATTTAATGTTTATCACTATGCCGAAATTTGACCCTAACTTTGAAATCATTTATATCCCTGGGTCACAATTAAAACATAACCCGTAACCCAATGAACAAAGTGCCCCTCCTTCCCCCTGTTCGTCCGTCCGTAACACTTTTTTTCTATCCCGAGCCATATTTTGGTACTTGATAGTAAAAATTTGTTGAAACTTTGAATGAATGTATATTTGATAAGGACAATGATGTGTTCAGAGCTTTAACATTCCACTAATCTATAGCAGATTTATGGCCATTTGGAACTTAATAATAGCTATTGCTTAAATAAAATTTTCACCATGTCTTAATACTGGTGGGTCATATATCACTTTCCATAAGGTAATATACAGGAATGGGAATGATGCATGTCAAATGCCGTCAAAATCTATATAGTTATGTATAGTAGAGTTATGGCCCTTTGTTACTTTCAAATATCCATTTATGCCAATATACAAAAACATGTCCAATCAATAACTAATGAATGGTCAGGCATAGTGTCCTGAAACTTTTTATTTGTTCATATTGACACGTAGATGGCCCCTATCGTTTCTGATGCCAATATGGTACTTTAGGAAGTATTTTTCTCTATTTAATGTTTATCACTATGCCGAAATTTGACCCTAACTTTGAAATCATTTATATCCCAGGGTCACAATTAAAACATAACCCGTAACTCAATGAACAATTTTCTTTAATCATGAGCTAGCTGTTTCAAGCGTTAACCGACAAATTCGTTTGCAGAGGAAACTTTTGTTTTTTTAACAAGAAAAAATCGTTTTTGGCATTTACAGTTTCTATGTAATTCAACTGAAAGTTCATTTTAACCATAATAAATCAAGTATTAAGTCACCATTCACTAGCGGATTGAGAGGGGGGGGGGCAGTCGGCGCGCGCCCCCTCTAAAATCGTCCAAGTTTACTTTTTATGTCAATATAGGAGAAGAAAATAATAAAATAAGTATTTAATGCATAATTTCCGACTACAAATTGTTACAATTTTCTTGACTGAGTAACCCCAAATCCTCATGCAAACGGTCCTAAGTTACGCCCCCTCTAACGTCAATTCCTGGACCCGGCCCTGACCATTATACATTTTGTTTACCTAACGGTACACAGACCAAGTGACTGAAGCTAACTTGCATTTAATGAACGAGCTTGTCGGTAAAAGATTTCCGATGAATATCCTATGAAATTTGCAGCCCTCCCGTTTCGACTGGTCATTGTTTCGGGATTCATTACAAACAATTATGAAAAATTACCAGTACTAAAATGTCCCTGAAGGTTACGGGAGCTTTCAGTGTCAAAAGAAAGATATATATAATTTGTCCCCCTAATGCCATAAAATATGGATGGTCCCCTTAATGCCTCAAAAATAATATAACATATACACTGGTCTCCATAAACCCTTCGACATATATACCTGTCCCCTTAAAACCTGCAACATACTTACAAAATATTAAGGCGACCGCAAATAACGTATATTTTTTGTTAATTAATTTAAGAAGTCTAAAGCTTGTACACATAATAAGTGATCATTTCAGTACTGAATTATTAACAAAACAGCAATATAAATCATAAAACAAAAAAATATACAAATTGTCTCCTTAATGCCGTAAAATATATACGGTCTCCCTAATGCCCCAAGTATATATATATAGATATATATTTATTATAAAGTATATATCTGTAGTTCGATATTAGACATACATGAATTTCAATCTATCTGATAATTGAGATCCAGGAAAATAAATGTTTCGTATTTCGTACTTTTAAATGCAATTTTCCGTTTAATAAGTAATGTATATCTTAAATGGACTGGTGTATTGGGGGGGGGGGGCACGATATTTGTTATCGCCCCACCATATGTGTCATTTCTGTGGGGCAAACTATGTAATATTAGTCTATTTTTCTAGTTTATGTTTGCAATCGATTTTGCAGCGATTGAATCAAAGGTTATTCGCTATACCGTTACACGCGTATTCTCTGCTATTTACTAAAATATATACTCTTTTACAAATTACAATACATTTCTAATCAAGTTTGCGCTTTTAATTGTACTAGTTTGAATATGCTTAGGTTTGATATTTTTCAAGCCAAATTAGTGAAATCCACTTCTTTGTAGTCTGGTATTGATCTTGATACGAACACTACGTAATTTTGTTACATGTTTTGATTCTTGATGATAAAACAAGACCTGATTAATTTTCTTCAAAATCTCAATATTTGTAAGGCCTTCCGAAATTAATTACTTGTTCATCGGATTTCCCGCACCTATTTCATCAGAAAGACAAAACAATTATTTTTTTATCACATGCGCCCGCATCATCTATAAAAACGGAGTTATTTTTTTACGAGCGCGAATTTTTTTAGTGGAATGTAGCCTTCTCAGCGTAAATGGAAGAGCGCCATAGCCTAATGCAGTCGAAATAACTGCTCTCTAACCTAAACCGCGTTTTTCGGTTGTAAACGTTTTCAGAACACCGGCTGTATGAAAACAAATATCAATTCCACATCCTGAGTTTTGAAAATAATGAACAAATGACAATTTTACAGCGATTTATAGGTTGATTAAATTTTGGATGACTGTGTTGGTTTAATTATGGCTACCGCTAAAAGGAAACGTATATCTAGTGGGCAAGAAGTGCTGTATTTCATCGTGAATGACAGTGTCAGTGATTAATGAAAAAGTTTGAATTTGATTCGGACATGTCTGACGGAAATTCGGATGACAGTTACAGTGAAAAAAACAAGGTTGCATGAAGTGAAGATTTATTTGACATAATTCAGTCACCTGCACCTGCAACACATATCCAGCTAGAAAATTTAGGTGTGTATTTAAATAGCAACAATAAGTAAAACATTAATCGAATCGAATATAATCGAATCGGCATTTTGATATCGGATTCAAATCAAATTGAGCTTAACAATAAAACAAATAATAATAAACTTATAGGTAAACCCCAAGTACTTCTATTATTAAAGTTCCCAATTCTATCTGCAGACGGAGGAATACAATTCAGAGCACCTAATGCAAAAACATTTCAAAGATACGATGCAGTCATTGTTTGAAACCAATTCAACGTGGTGACTGATTTGCTAAATTGCTAATGCAGAAGTTTCTTCCAGTGGATTATATTTAATAATAACTAGTTTTAATGCCCTGATTAATTGAAAAATAGAATAACTAGTTTAAAAAAGTCCAGGAATATATTTGGAAAACAGTTATATGAAAATTAAATAGCACATGTAGGCAAATGTTTGTAAAATATGATGCCTGTTTGTTCACCGTCTTTTTAAAAAAAGAAAAGCATTTTGCAATATATAACGAGTGAATAATATATATTTCAATAAACGGACTGTTTTTGTTTGTTTTTATATTTCATATAGTTGTAAAAAGATGTTTTGATACTGAAGATCACCAATACGAACATATCATACCACAATGGTTTTTAATTTCATCAAATTGCATTTTAAAATTATTGTAACTAATACAATTACATAGAAGTAAGTTTAAAAGGTTAATTCAAACGTCAGGGATAGACAGTGGAAAACTTTGGAAACGCGAAATGCCAGGGAGATGAAATGAAATAAGTTCAAATCGATTGGAAAGGTACTAATCAAGGTTTATCAGATATAATATTTGTCATTAATTATTTATAATTGCAGTTACGTTTTCTCTATTAAGTCTAAGAGAACATGATATTTGGTATCAATCTTTTTTCTACAATTTGATCCAACAGTGTATAATTTAATGAAGGTTACTTATTTAGATTCCTTGGTCGTTACAGCTTGGGTTAGCCATAAAAAAGTTTAATGTTTCATCGCTTTATCTTTATACACATTTGTTAATTTTTAAATCTTGATACAACTATCTTAAATTGTCTCGTTTGTTTTAACATTCAAAATATATTCGAGTTTTGTTTAATTCGAACTAGAAAAAATAAAGTTCATGTTACAGACATTAAAGAATTTAGTCTAGACTTATTTAAACAATATCACTAATTGTGTGCTGAGCTGGAGTTAGGGTAATGTGTATGCATATTCAGAGACCGAATATTTAACTAAAAACGTGTCATTTTTGTCTTTAAGGAGACACCATCGCATATTGTTGTTTTACGCAATGTTTGTGGCCATTTAACTTACGACACATATGTAATACGAATACATATCCAATTGCGTGACATTGTTATGTGATTTTCTCTGCATTTTACGACTAGCACTGGCTTTTGTTGTTTGATTATCCATTTGATAGGTATTACTGCCTGTGACAGCATTTATTTAAAAAACGAGCTATGTTTTTGGTCGTGTCGTCGAAGTTTCTATTTCTATCGTCCAAATTGGAACACGAAATATTCTTACCACCCACTTTTCAGTGTTGCCTCTGGCTTCGCTGTTACCACTACCAACGCCGCTGTTAGAGCTACCGTCGTAATCGTGTTATTGTCTTGTCGCATTTCCTATCGCTGCCGATGGAATTGTCACCGAGCTTGTGTACATACTCAGTTTGCATTTTAAAAGAAGCTCTGAACTACCGCACATATTTATTGTGCACACATCATTGAATAGACTATTTAATTGCAGTGCAGGTCCATTTCCTTCTAAGATTGAGCGTGATTTGATCCGTCGTAAAAAGGAAATAAATCTATGTATTAAATATCTTTTTCTTCGGTTATTTTGCCAATCAGCATTTGTGAAATCTCGTTTACACAATAATCAATTTTCTACCCTGAATAGTTTACTATTCAATTAAAACAACGTTAATAATATATTTTAACCCTTAATTTTGATCACTATTCGCACTCGGCCTTTAATAATGACATTGCAATTAACCCCGTGAAAGATTGAAAGCAAACATAAGAGCAAAGCACATGCGTCATTTCCACACCGTTATATCCGTTTGTTGGAAAACAATAAAGAAGTTTGCTTTACATTGTTATTATCATATGTGTATGTATTATTAAACAAAAGGGAAGACATACGTATTTATTGTTACGTCGGAGTTATTTAGATATGAAGGAGTTACACAGGAGTAATTAAATGGTAACTTTCTCAAAAAATAGTTTATTTCGACGTGAGATTGACGCAAAAAAATACACCAATCATTTGTAATCCACGCATGTCCTTTTTCGTGCGAATGTCGTGAATTCAAATAATACTATGAAAAGAACAGGGACAATGCCAGCAATTGAAAAAAAATCTTTAGAGGCACAAAGCAGGTGCCTAGACGACAGTGATTTGATACACAGACATCTCATTCACGAAGACCAACACCAAAAACAGACCACAAACTCATTAAAATAGCTTCACATATAAATGATTGAACGACAACATTGGACTGGTCAAACCATGGCACTTTGTTCTTAGAAGGAAAAATGGTTTTTGTTCCTAACGACTGCCGCACAACACCACCAGACAAACCACGATATCAAATAAGTTTTCGTCGTGAGCAGCGATTCCATTATGGCCCTGCATTTAGTGTTTTTGTCCGTTCCGATATGGGAGTTACGATAAATACGAATGCAAAAAAAAACATAATAAGAATTTGACAAACAGTTACCAAATACCAGTAGAGTACCATATTATATTTATTAAATGCGCTTTCTCCATTTGAATACATGAAACACATTTTCTAGAAGCAAGCGTGTCGTATACACGGTGACAAGGAGACATCGTAAGACTATTGGATAACGGGAGTACCTATTGCTCCGTACACGCACATCATCGACTCGAATTTGAAATTGAATGTGCATCAAGAAAACATTTTTAATCGTTAACCAATCAAACAATTTGTTTCGTTGTTATCTAGGTATGTTATTATGTGTGTGGAAATTAAATGGGCACTCATATTGTGTTAAACCCATTATAGGTTTTACGAGCTTGATTCGTATTTTCTTGACACAAATATCATTCTGCTGAAGTATCATCTTTGTAACTTTTTTGATCGTTACTTTTGTAAATCTATGTAGTTTACGTTTTAGTTTATCAGCTTGATAGGTGTTAACAGATGTTAAAAAGGTAAAGAATGGTAATTTGGATTTGAATACACTTAGATAAGTTTATGTTACTGAAAGTCTTAAAAATCATCACGAACTAGTTCACAAATATGTAAATGTTTTAATTAGAAAACCAAGACAACTGTCTGACAGCTTAAAATTAGTAAAAAAAAATCGAAAGCCAAACATTGAGAAAACCGACCTAAGGTCATAACAATAATTTCTCATCAATGCAATTTCCAAAATGAAATTCACAGTTACAACGTGTTCCTAACCATACACCATAGTTGTATTTCACAAAATCTGTCAAACTTCTGTGATAAAGAGCACGCCTCAAAATAATTTACCACGCCATCTAAGTTATCAATAATCTAATTCACAAAATCACATAAATCATCATTATGTATCACATATTCATATATTCTATGCACTATTCAGTATCTATTCCACTCCAATTTGCTTCCATATAGTTGTTCTCTGATTGGTTTTTCAAAACACAATGCCAATGAACATATCAGACAACTCATCCAAGCGTTTAAACTTATAATTTCCCCTTAATTCAATTCAACCCACACTATCATACTCTCTATCTTTAGCTCACACATAACTCAATACTGTCCCTTAAATTTAATATAACTTTGCCTGTATGGTATGATTATAAACAAGCTTGGTTAACATTTTACTGACCGTTCCAAGGCGGTACCTAACAATAAATATACCTATTTTTTATATAATGTATATGTATGCACTGTGCTGTTTGTGGAGTTTTGTGCTGTTCTTCTATATTACTTGTTTGTGATTTTGTGTTCTATGTCTTTGGCGTTTGCCCAGTGCCACTAAACCGGGTTTATGTTTTAACATTTTGCTACTTCATCTTCAAAAACAAGAAGGCACGTGCCCTTCAAAATATTGCCTTTATATCCACGGTTTAAATAGAATCCAAGTAATTCATTGAGTCTATCTGCCCAACTACCTGCTGGAAACATTTGAATTTTACGAATTTTCTTTAAAACATCACCATAGCTGCTTTGTCAGCTGGAACAAATACCATTTGTATGTAGAGATTTGATATCTATGATCAGCTTTGGAGTAATCGAAATAGACTTTTGGGTAGGGACAATGGATTATTGTTGAAAAACTCTATTTTCTTATCCATTAAGTACAATATTTTATTCATTCACGGCATAAAGACATTGAGCTCAACCCCTTCCCTTTTACAGCAGCTTTTACAATGTTTAGATAAAGTTTCTGTCAATTCTATTTTACATGTATGGCAATTAAATTGAGATGCTATCCGGTATTTAGGGCTTTTATTTAGCAATTTTCTAAGGAGATTGTTTTTAATAAATTTAAAATCTCCTTTAACAATATGTCCAACAAGGTCGAAGCTAAATCAATACAATCTTAAGATGAAGCTGTGTTTTTCCAGAAATGTCATCTTCTGCTCCTACTTTAACAGAGTTAAATATTAAATTTCGAATAAGCTTTTTATATTTACACCATAGTATTGGCACTTCTTTATTTTTAAAGCATTGCGGAATACACTATTTCTACATTTTTATTCTTGAATAAACCATTTGAATTGAGAAGATCTATACCCTTGCTGCTAAAAGAAAGTATGCTACGATATCTTTTGCGTGCATCAACATTTTCAATAGAAGGATGAAGGTAATTTTTTGTATTACCATTAACAATACAAGCGCACTCATAATATAGATCTGTTCTCAAAATAATATTTCCCGCTTCCCTATCCAGTAACGTAAAGAAGTACCTGAAACGGAACCTAAAGTAGAAAGAAGTCGATGTTTGCTATTCAGTAACATAATACTATTACACTGGTCGATATCAATTGTTTTACGTTGTTTAATTTTCATCTTTCTCTTAACATGTGATCTTGTCTTACGCTTTATATCTTTAAATAATGAAAATATCAATATTAATACATTTGGATATATTACCTACATTAAATATGTTATCATTAAGTCCAAACGGATATGGAGTTTGCAAGCATTTAATTCAGTCAAGTGCTGCGATGCATCTTCCTTTGAATTTATAGAAATAACTTTCTATATCTGTAAAAAAAATATTCTACTGGATGAATGGTTAATTTTTCCAAACAATGTCCAGTCTTGTAAAAATGAAAATTCAAGGAGTTATTATTTTTTTGGATTTTATATACATTTTCTCCTAATCGGGCTTTCAATGGCCTCCCTATCTGTCCTACATTCTGTAATCCACACGTATCAGAATTGCAAGTTAGAACATTTATAATATTAGATGATTTTAAAGAGACGTTTTCCTTTAGTAAACAGTTAAACGTTCTTTTATTTATAGAATAGGTAATATTTGGGCTTTTTCGAAGAAAAACACAGGAAATACAATACAATACAATACAATACAACATATTACGGCTTTAAACTTACAAGGATTATAGCAGTGAAAAATAACCTACAATAAAAATACATTTCCCAAGATTGCAGGAAGACATTTTAGAAAAAAACAAGTCCCGTTTCGCACTGTTGTAATTTTAATGGAGAGACTGCCACTCTTAATGTATTCGAGAAAAAATGATTATTTGAATGTGTATTAGAGGTTTGTTAACAAGTATTTGCTAGTGGTAAATTCAACCTACGAATATTTACTATAGGTGTCCTTTTATACAGGTCAGGGAAATGATGTGGATTCAAAGTTAACGGAGTCTGCCTCATAGGTATAGGTTTTTGGTTTTTATTTTTAAGTATTGTATTCATCAATTTTGGTACGAATAACCACCTTGTTTATAGAAACATTGTAGAATATTGCTAAAAAGCTATATTAAGGGCCACCTAAAATCAAGGTACATACACATGCATTTAGCATTGAGAGGAGGGTCCTGGCAAATTAATTGCTCATACCTCATAAGTGATAATTTTTTCAGTTATATAATGTGAGTGAACGAAATCAACACTAAGTGACTAGAAACATGTATAAAAAGTTCTTCCAAAAAGCTACGATTATGTAATCCAAAGACTACCGTTCTCAGTCTTTATAAAACTGGAAATTATGACAACATTAAAATGTAAGTTCGGGGCAACTTTTTACAGTTTCCATACGGCACACAAAACTGCTGTAAATATCAATATTTATATAAAAAAATACAGGAATAAGCTCAGTAGCCAAAACATAAGCATACACCCTGTTTAATGACACAGGGTAAACGCCAAAGACATAGAAGGCTCAAGACCACAGTTATCTGCCCCCCGTTGACCAAGATCCGGATGTGAATACATAAAAAAAGAGTGCTTGTGTTCAAGTATCAATATTTTATTAAAAGTGAATGAAAAAGAAGCAAAAAATGATCTTTTTGCAGAGAACTTGACTGAATTTGACACTCTATTGCAGAAATTGATAGTTTTCAATGTAAATATTGGAAAAATCATAGCTTGTGGAAGTCTGAAAATTAGTTGTTTGTAGCTGATTGACTCCCTGGCGGAAGGGTTATGTATTTGAACTCAATTTTGACAGTCGGGTCAATGGTCAAAATGGTGTTCTCTTGTGATTATATTTTGTGTCTTGAATTGTTCTAGAGATGCCATGTCCTTGTTTTTCAATTGGGGTGTGTATAAAGTCAAAAGCCAGGTTAGTGTCTATATGAAACATATAGTAAAAATAACTGTGGTCTCACGCCAGAACACAATAAAAAAACAAACAATTGAGATCCAGAAAGTCAAAACGGCAAATGTACCGTTTGGTTATATTAATTCATTAGAACTGTCTCACTGTCCCTTTTGATCATACAATGTTCAATACAGTCCCTTTGAATCACTCATGGTTTTATAATGTGCCGTTAATTCACGCGAGATTTCAAACTGTCCCTTAAGTTTAATTCACTTCAACCCTAAAGGTGTACCTTTGAATCAAACCAACTTAAACTTGATAGAATAACTCCTATCTTGTCTTGTTTCACTTTCCATCAGAAGCAGTTTTCACATCACACACACGCACATCTTGAACGGGTTTTTAATATTCAGTTCAATGTTACCTCTTTCCTCGCCAAAAATAAATACACAATTTTCTTTCAACAACTTAATCGCAGTATCATAAGAAACAATGGCTTATATAAGCATGTAAGGCGGAGCCTATTTATAAATAGGCTTATCAATATCAAAATGTTAACAACTATATCTCTATTATTCAATATAATTTTCTAGGTATATCAATTATGAAATCTTTAGATGTAATGAATTTGTAGTTCTATGGATACAGTTGTTAATACTGCGATGCAAATATATTTATTTATAGTTTACTTCTCTTCTATTTGGTGGCCTTTTTTTAGTATGTTTTATGAATTATAGTTTCTTGAATAAACTTCTTCTTCCTGTTCTTCATGTTCAGTATTAAAGTAACATATGTTTATAGGGGTTTGATTGCTCAAAATAATTGCTATGTTTAAACTGTTTATGTTTGGTTATTATAAGTTAAAGAATATATCATATTTATAAAATGTTTTACGAAAAAAGCAATTTTTGAAGAGCAAAACTGTTTTTTCAGCATCAACTTTACGATAATAATATAATGATAATAGTAATAACAGATTATAACGATCTTCATTGCCGATATTTCATTTACTGGTATTAATGGTATTATATTTATGTATCTTCCTGTTTAAGCTTGATGATTCCTTGATGGTTCCTTATAGAAGGATTTAGTTTCATATGGTTAGGTTCTCAGAAAATTGAGTTTTCCGGCAATAATCCAGACAATTTAGATCCATTGTTTATTGAATTATTTTTTATGACTGAATTGAATGCATTGTTCCAAAAATCAGCTGATCCTGAGAAAAAATAAATAAGAAGTCAATATTGTCAGCAGCTTTAAGAGGTATAATTATTTGCCCTTCTAAGATATCATATGATTTGAAATTGTTCATAAGTATTTCAGTTCGCACTTAATCTGTTAGGTAAACAATTTCATGAAGATCGCTCACTTTATTGCATACTTGAAATGTTCGTATTTGTAATAAACATGTAAATGTAACATAGACAACTGTCAAAATTATGTATACTAAAATCTGTTCTGTTTTGTTCTATTGTTGTCGGAATTTGAAATAAATGGAAGGTCTTCTTTAAGCATAATATTTCCCAGGTAGAACCAGCTGTTTTCCGCAGGAGGGTAGTACAACTGAAGCTCAATGTGAGTGCAGATCCCGCGTCGCCCCTCATCACTAAACAACGCGAACACAACTTGATGATCGGTATCGAAGAATGATATCCCTATTAGCAAACACCAGACCACCGCCGACCCAAAGAAGATTATTTCGGAATATATTTGTCACTGACATAGCCATGTGTGTATTCGCGTGGAATACATTCATAGCTACACGACTTTCATTACAGCAGTTCGGCCTACTTAGTAAAAATTTGTTGATTGACTTTCTATCTCTGAAGTATCCAACGTCGCGTGAAGCACGGGATATGACATCATATTTTGCGAGCTGTGCGCATGCGTATTCAGGTAAAACTGTATTAAGCTAGTGTTTAGGGTATCCTTTTTGAGAAAAAAACTTTTGATATAAATCTGTAAATGTAACATAGACAACTGTCAAAATTATGTATACTCAAATCTGTTCTGTTTTGTTCTATTGTTGTCGGAATTTGAAATAACTGGAAGGTCTTCTTTAAGCATAATATTTCCCAGGTAGAACCAGCTGTTTTCCGCAGGAGGGTTGTACAACTGAAGCTCAATGTGAAGGCAGATCCCGCGTCACCCCTCATCACTAAACAACGCGAACACAACCTGATGATCGGTATTCATCAGACGCCTGCTTAGGAACTAATCCACGGCTTTTTTTTCAGCTGTGTTTCGTATCGAAGAATGATATCCCTATTAGCAAACACCAGACCACCGCCGACCCAAAGAAGATTTTTTCGGAATATATTTGTCACTGACATAGCCATGTGTGTATTCGCGTGGAATACATTCATAGCTATACGACTTTCATTACAGCAGTTCGGCCTACTTAGTAAAAATTTGTTGATTGACTTTCTATCTCTGAAGTATCCAACGTCGCGTGAAGCACGGGATATGACATCATATTTTGCGAGCTGTGCGCATGCGTATTCAGGTAAAACTGTATTAGGCTAGTGTTAAGGGTATCCTTTTTGAGAAAAAACTTTTGATATAAATCTGTAAATGTAACATAGACAACTGTCAAAATTATGTATACTCAAATCTGTTCTGTTTTGTTCTATTGTTGTCGGAATTTGAAATAACTGGAAGGTCTTCTTTAAGCATAATATTTCCCAGGTAGAACCAGCTGTTTTCCGCAGGAGGGTTGTACAACTGAAGCTCAATGTGAAGGCCGATCCCGCGTCGCCCCTCATCACTAAACAACGCGAACACAACCTGATGATCGGTATTCATCAGACGCCTGCTTAGGAACTAATCCACGGCTTTTTTTCAGCTGTGTTTCGTATCGAAGAATGATATCCCTATTAGCAAACACCAGACCACCGCCGACCCAAAGAAGATTTTTTCGGAATATATTTGTCACTGACATAGCCATGTGTGTATTCGCGTGGATTACATTCATAGCTACACGACTTTCATTACAGCAGTTCGGCCTACTTAGTGAAAATTTGTTGATTGACTTTCTATCTCTGAAGTATCCAACGTCTAACCACATAATATAATTCGTCTTGAACACGTGGTCGCGTGAAGCACGGGATATGACATCATATTTTGCGAGCTGTGCGCATGCGTATTCGGGTAAAACTGTATTAGGCTAATGTTTAGGGTATCCTTTTTGAGAAAATACTTTTGATATATTACTTTGCAGCTGAAAAGCCCAAGATGAGTTTCTTTTGATCAGATGAATTCGTGTTGTGTTGACAGTTTCATTTCATATGTTCTTCATTAAATTATAGAACTTCTGTGAATTGGTGTATACTGTTAATGGGTTAAGCAAATATCTGAATATTTTGCACCAATTGAGGTAGTTCTCGGTAGAGAAATTGCCAGCAAATCCTTTCCTAAATGGTCCAAGATCGAAATAGGCCGTGACAACAGTGACATCGTACTAACGGCTAGAAGTACCGTTCGCTATCAAAATCTGCGTATGAATAAATTTCCTGTCACCATGTGGTGGTATATCTGTGGACGTCCTTAATTATGTTGCTTTGCTGATGGTGTTGTCTGTGTAATTAAGAACCCGTCCAAACTGAAGACATACAGCAACATAAAATAACAACTACACAATGAAGTGTGTACACAATGTGCATGAAACATTCAATTTATTACATTAATGAAACGCATTAACTCCTATAAACACTTATGAGAAAACACAGAGGCTATCTCTTGTCCTTATTAAGTACGAGTTTTGTAAATTGGTTGCGACTTTTTGGAGCCTCCATTATATTCTGTTTAAACAAATGATTCTGTCAATGTTTAGGAATACATCACACCAATGACAATGGTAGAAACATACTGAACGTGTCTGGTAAGTAATGAAGCATGAGTCGCCCGAATAAGGAAATACTTTGCAAAGTCCATTGATATATATATATTTATATGAATAGGTTATATATAAATGTCCAATCTACACGACCTGTATTTTCAGTTGTATATTTATATGATAGCTCGTAGACATTTAACATACACACAATGGTTTGATGAAAAGAGTTCATAAAAGACATAATTAATCAGTTTAACTAGCAAAATATTTATTTGACATATACTTTAACATGTATATAATTAATTTAGAACATTGCCTTAGACATTAAAGGAAATATGACAAATTCTAAGGTACAACTAAAATAAATCAAGATAAGGACGTCCGACCAAGTCTTAGTATCACTACCCGTACCATTGTTAGTCTGGTAAAAAGAAAATATGATTGATCCCCAAATAAAATTATAACTCGTCACCTGACCACGCAACCGGACGCAACTGGACGAGTTCCGTCACGAAAAAACAAGAATTGCGGCCTCGTTATTACACAAACATATTAAGAAATAATGAATTTAGTGGCAAATAATTTCGCTAATTTAGCAATTAAAATTTTTCTGCCGTCGCCAACCGAAATACGATTGAACGGATATGGTTAAAAGCAAAAGTAAAAACAAAACAAATACAAACAGTCATCAATAACTGAATAAACGAACGCATAATAAAGTATTTCTTTCGCTGATGCTGTATTACTTTGTTTATGACAGATGGTAGAACACAACTGCTGTGACGAAGACAGTAGTAAACACTGCAGCTTTCTTTTTCTGTATCACACGCAAGACCAGGACTACATTTTTCGATCGTACAGGTTCGGTAATATCCGTCATTCCCATTATATTTTTAGATTGATCTTTCGATATTTTGAGTTTAAATTGTAAATGCAGGAAGAAATGTCAGTCAATTTATTTGACAATCCAAACAAACAAAATACAAACATTACCAGACAGACCTGGTTGCTTGTGGAAGAATCCGCATCGCACTCGACCTTGAATCAATCGACTTACATAATGTTCCCAATTTATGATTGATATAAATAGCACAAAAAAAACCTTTTAATAAGCCCTTCGCATAAGTCGGTTATTTTATATTAAAATGCATAGTGAATATCGCAAGCCAGAATCATCTTTAATATAATTTTGACCAATCGGAATGCTGATTGCGACCAATCAAAGTGCTTTGTTTTCAACCAATCGACGCTCAGTTTAAATAACCTTTGAAGCACTTTTCGAGGCGTATAAAACTCCGAGTCTTTGATAAAAAATTGTCATATAGCGGGTACATGGTCAAGTGGTTACACAC
The DNA here is from genome assembly GCF_026914265.1 of Mya arenaria. Taxonomy (NCBI): domain Eukaryota; kingdom Metazoa; phylum Mollusca; class Bivalvia; order Myida; family Myidae; genus Mya; species Mya arenaria. The sequence goes on from NC_069129.1 coordinate 74,933,437, forward strand.
TTGACTGTCAATCCAGGGGTCGAATGTTCGAATTCCCTCCGCAACGCTAAAATGCTTATCGTCTTCTTGGAGGGACGTTAAATGGCGGTCCCGTGTGACAGTGCTATACATTTGGGCAAATAAAAGCACTAGGGTTGCTCTTACCATTGTAACATTCTGTATGTGCACTTTGCTCCAAAACCTAGAATGACTTACAATCTTATCGGAGCACTCGCCAAATTATATTTCTAGATGCAGTTACCAACCAGAGAACATCAAGAAATATTTGGTATTTATCAACTTGAACTTTGTAGTTCCTGATTTAAAATATTAACTATCTATACTGAAAAGCTAAGCTTTGACGTATTGTTTAGTTGATAGTTGACGAGATGACCGGGTTGTTTAAGATACGATAGTTCATTTAAAGCCTACATTTCTATGCACTTGCTGGAAAGCTCAGCCATTCTGTGAAGCATACTACGTTGCATTTTCTACAATAGCTCACATAATCTCTGCTTTCCTGTTTGACGTAGTTGGAGCGCACTTATAGCTAGGCGAATTGCAGTTATAAAGAAAGTAAATTAACCTACCTTTGTGGTCTATCAATGAAAGCCAAACCTTCTTTTAACTCACATAGATCACTGACAAAGCAGCATATTTGGAACATTTTGTAAATTTGAAATTCATTGTCAATAAATCGATCAAAGGCAAAAAGCAACTAAGACAATTACTTAAAACTGAATCTATAATTATTTTGAGAGTATTAATTTGGAGCTGAATCAAAATCGTTTGTAAGCAATTAAAAGTTTGATACTTGAGAAAGTATTATAAAGTGTTATGTGTTGTCATTAATAAAAGAGTTATGCCAAAAGTTTGTATAAAATAGTGTACAGCCGCTAGGTACACTCCGCACACTGCAATCAACTGTACTTTTGTTTTGTCTTAACCCAAATCAGCAAAAACTTATCTTTTTACTCGTGATTTTAATGTATGAATCTTCAAATGATGCTGTCCATTTTGTACGAGAAGTTACCTTCAATTATTTAATGTATACGTACCCCAGTCGATCAATGCGTAACTATTATTGTATTGACTCAACGTGTCACAATGCAAACAAAGTAAAAAAAAATGGCAAACAAACTTTCAGTTATATCAAACACAAGAAACATATCATGCTGCTACTTTGTGGGCTGTCATCAATCGGGCGATAATGGTGTTGTTTGTTTTAAACATCAACTCCAATAACGGGTGATTATAATGGCTGGTTATTGGTTGTGTTATGTACCTTTGTGTATTGGATAATGTCAGCTTTATATTTTCTAAAAAATATGCAAATGTTATTGAAGAAGAATACTTCTTTGTTGGTTATTTAAATATTTTGAAAGACCTTAATCATAGATCAAAGTAAGTTTATAAAATTCGACCATTTCCCCAATATGTCTCGAGCATTTTCCTAAATCTTTTCGTATGTTTTTTACAGATTATATATTTCTAAAAGAATATGATTAAGATCATTTTGCATCATATTTTTTCATTATTTTCATCATCGGACAACTAAAAGTTAATTTTAACTGCCTCGTTAAAAATCGATGATTAAATTATCATTTCTTTCAAATTTCCATTTAATTTTTGTGTTTTAGTTATATTAATATCATCTGGTCAACATTCATTGGAAAAAATGTGTATTTTAGTAGCTTCTATTAGATTTTCGGTTGATGATTCAGAAAAAGTAATTCCATCTAATAAAATTTTCATATGCCTAAAATATCATTATTTTGCATTTTTTTTTTAAATTTTCGTTGGTAGGGTAGGGTGAAGCATATAGTTAATATATGTAAATGAACCCCTTTGGTCAATACCAACTCAACCTTTCAGTGTAGTGCTTGACATATAGTTGGAATATCATAGGATTTAAGATCACAAAGAGTTTGGCCGCTCAACTGTTAATTCATTTCCATATAATATAAGCATTGTTTTTGACAATTTGGTTTTAAATTTAGGTGGCATATTGCCTGTACGTATTTCTTGCTCTGGCCAAATAGGCACAGATACAAATTGATAGGACATGTAGTTTATCCATTCTCAGAAAACCCCTCCTGCGGCTTGAGGCGACATGTTGAACAGGTGCCCAACGCGTTGAAACTGGTGGTTGAGTCTTAGTTTAATAGTTCCTTTATTCATGATATTACCTACATATACAAGTTCACGTTCGCAGCCTCAAATGTTATAATTGGGAACACTTGTATACAGTATATATTCTATATTATATTGTCTGCAATATTTTAAATAATACATTTGCTTTGCTGATCTGATTTATTGTATACCAAATGTGTGAAGGGTCATGCTTCATGATCATAAAAAAATATAAACGTCTTTGATTTTGCCTTGGTATTAATTTCACACTGGCCTGGCATTGCATGAAGTGTCCCCTTTCTTTGTAAAAATCAACATATTTAAGAGATATACTTTGTGAGGACTTGGGCAATCGAATCATGAAGGCGGAATTTTGAACACCATTAACACAAGCTAACGGCTTGGTAATAAATATAACTCTGATAGGGTTGCAAGTTAAAGCTAGGTTCTGTGTATTGAACGTCTTTTTATGAGTAAATAGATGATGAATGGTGAACTAGTATTGTAATAATACTTTTTTCGCAGAGACATGCTTGTTTTTTTGTGAATTATCACACCGTCTGTTAGCATTTAAGTAAAGCATTACAGTCGTAGAATGGGGGGGGGGAGTCGTAGAAAAGAAACTGGAGCGGCTAGTTAATTATAGGTTGGACGCAAACCGAGGTAATTCAACAGTTGCCGTTGGTCTCTGAAACTCTTGATTTGTTTTATTTATTTAAAATATATCATCATTTGCCCGATATATTCATCATTGAACAGATTTGAAGTTATCAAACGTTAAACAGTTAGACAGTTCATACCTTTATGAGAAACAAATGTCTTAAATGTAACATTGGCCAGATTTATACACCTATTATACAATAATGTTATAATTAGGCAGATTCAACCTTTTATTCACATAGTTTTACATGAACACAAATAAGCGATTTCAATCAACGTATTCAAGGACCAACCATAATTTAAATTGTCGGTTTAATGTCCAAAAGTCCGTTTCGATAATTATGTTTTCCTCCTAACACCACCGCTTCCCCAACCCCCGACTAGACCTTAAGTGTCGGAAGAGGTTTTTCAAACTTAGAAACCTAGACCCTAAAAACTGCGTATCCCATTTAGGTAAACTTTCTTATATGGCTATTTCAATCGATGACGCGAAATCAGCTTCTTCTTTGTACTGGCGAGCTGCTCATATTTATGATAAAAAAACATAGATATATATATATAATGCAACAATTTATAAAGTTCGAAATGGCAAACAACTTGTTCACTGAAGCATGTGTGAAGGAGCTATCTAGATAGATTGGAAGTGTTCTCTTCTTCGTGCTTATCCTCATGGTTCTTTGAAGAACATAAGAACCATGTTCCTGAATATTAAGTACTTCTGGAGCGTGAGTAAAGTTGGTTAATTAAATGTTTTTAAAAGTGGATAGGTTTTACAACTGTTTTGGTATGTGTGAATTGTTATTATTTGATTATTGTAAGTATATAACCTCATATACACTGGCATAAACAGAAAGTTGAGCTTTTGAATTGTTAAAACTAACTTATTTATAATTATGCCAGGTCCGCAACAAAAACAGAACATTAATAAAAAATTCTTACTTTGACATTCCGAGAGATCATTTGACCAACTACTTGTTTTAGATAATGATAAACAGTATCAAATAGAGCTAATTAAAATTAACACAATGACGTATTCATGGTACAATATAAGTCCTGAATACAAAAACACAGTAATAAATTAAACAAACGGTATAGAACCTAACGACATAATTTTTGACAGTGTCAATTACAATTAAGGTATTATTAGCAGCAATTTCACTCTTGATTTAAGAAACTCCAAATTTGGATCACTGATTGGTTTTGAAGAAAAACTTATTCATCAAACAGAGTACGGATCTTCATTGCCAGACATAACTAATTTTATTGATATATTGCATGGTTACTGTGATTTTGTAAGTGATTCAATTGTTGACAGGGTCTAGGCCAGAGTTATTTATCTTTAGATTACGGGAGATTTTTAAAAAAAATGAGGATACGTTTGATTTTTTAAATCACCTAATATCATGAAGACAAAACACACCTTACTTGTGTCAGCTTATTCATAGGCTAACGTAAGGGTGATAGATAACCATGAAGTTTCAACACAATTCAATATCCTTTTAAAGACTGAAAACATTGACCTAAACACAGTTCAATTGCCTATTCGAATTTATGTTTAAGTATATATTTGTTCAAAGGCATCTATGTATTTTCGCAATGTGATGCATATATTATCAACCAATAGATTTTATGAAACATGTCAGTGTAATAAAGATGTTTAAATGGCCATTACTGACCTCTTGTACACAATATAAGCATCTCCTATTGATATGAACTAATCCAACATTGATCAAAGTTTAAGATTCGAAAATGATGTCAATTGTATTTTCTGTTACTTTAACAAATAGCACGGTGACAATTTACCGTACTGTGGTTTTTATATTTAAAATATTACTAAATTAAGTCAATTCCCTGATGAACATACCTCCTCACTTCCAATTTTGACAAGGCATGCGGATGCATAGACGGTCAAAATCTGTAAACGTCATATATGTACGTCATCCTAGAAAAGTCTACAGCATTAACTTAAACTTGACAAGTGTAATATGTCTCAAAATATGAGTTCTAAAAACAGATTTTAGAATTGATCCTGAACAATATCCTTGTAATTCCAGCTATAGGAATGCCCTTTGACACATGGGCAACCGATCAGTTTGACTTCTTGCACTGACTGCAAAATATTATCTTATGTTCCGGTGTTATCAGAAACAAACACCATATAATTATTACATCATTTTCAGTATTTTATAACGATATAAATTCTTATTCATTATTAATCAAAGTAACAACTACGCACTTAATAGGATATTTTGTGATTTACAAATTCAAAAAACAAATATCCATATTGACTTTGATGAACACGATATCATTTTGCAGTTTGTGTTTTTCAGAAGTTATTCATTGTTTTTTGCGCTGGAATCCAATTCATCCTTGTTAATATACCCGTGGACCAGCGTCTTTTTTTGACAAATACAACCCACAAATTTCTGTCTCTTTATTTTTCCGGAAGTTCAACACGCCTTTAGTTCTCGACGGTTTGATTTAAATAAAGAAACATTAACATCTGAACGTTTTTGTAGTAAAACCTTACTATTTAGATGAAGAAATCGCAGGAAATAAGGGGTATGACATTGACTAATTAACTTTCACTTTTAACAGGACGTTGTTATGGTCATGGGTACTTGTTCTGTTTCCCCGCATATTTTCGACCGGTTTACGTGGTATTGAAGTAAATAGACCGAATTATAACACCAGTTATTTTGAGATATGGGTTACAGAACACTGTCCGGCGGAAAAAAGAAAATAAAACTACGATCATGTTTATTTGTTTTATTTGGGTTTAGCAATACTGTAACAATCTTTAGCAAAAAGTACCGGAAAAGGTACACTATTTCATTCAGGTATGGTTTACATTGATTAAAAAAAATATTTTCTAACAAATGCTGCTCAATATCTCACAAAAGGACAATTAAGTGCTACTAAATCAAACGGTAACATTCTACTTAAATTAGCAAAATCTCAACAGCAAAATGGGGGGTTTCTTCCTCTACTTTTGGGAGCATTAGCTGCACCATTACTTGGAAGTATATTTGGTAAAGGACTACAAGTTGATCGTGGTCGTGGTTAATAAGTTGATCGTGGACGATGAATACATGTTTATTCACAAATAAAACCGATGAGAGGAATTTTCCGGATAAAAAACAACTGATTTTATTTGAAAATATTCCAATCTCAAACTTTGACCTTTTTTTATGGGTAAAGCAATTCGTCATAAATATTTTAAAAGTGTCTACAGTAAAGATAATAGTATAAATACTACAAAACATGAATGTCTGATCTTTAATCAGGACGATAATACTGGCAATGGAACACACTAGTGAAGCTTAATTTCTTCACTTTATTTTTATCCTCTGGGTTACCCCCACCTATTAAAGTGCTACACCATAGATACAACAATATTCAATACCAAAAATGACAAGTGTACTTTGTGGTTACTATTGGTTATTTTCCATTAAGATGATAAGGAGGGTTATTCTTACTACAACATACTCTACAATGAGCTAGAACCTTTAACCCATACACAAATGAACACATAAAGAACTATTTTATAGAACATGTGTATGTTTAATATTGTATTACTTGATGCTGATTCTAGAGTGAAAAAATCATTTGTACCTATGTAACTCACATATGAACGGAAATCAACTGACTCCGATTTAATAAGGTGGATCGATGAAAATGATAAACAACGTTGTTTTTTATTGAATGATGGGAATATCACTGTGCAAAGTAATTGTGTTTTACAAATTATAGTAGATGGCACGAAAAATGGTTTAGCGAAACTTACACTAATGAGAAAAATAGAATAATTCGAATACACATATATATATAGTAAAAATAGTAAAAGTAAATTAAATTGGTTAAGATTTACATATTCTAACTCGTTTAAAAAGAATGAAGTCTTTAGCGTTACATAAATTATACAAATATTTAAGTAATTGATATGTAATTTAAACACTACAGATAATGTAAATTTACACTAAAGATGGTGTAATTACGGCACTAAAGATAATGTTAGAATTACATTTAAAACTATAAATATAATATAATGTCAATAAAATGGACTGAATCACTTAAAAAGGAACAAAACATCTGTAGCAATAATTAAAGACTTTGATGGTAAGGTTTATAACTATAAATTAAGACAAGGTGCTAGTCGTGATATGTAATATTTATGCAAAAAGCTACAGAAACAAGCTCAGTAGCAAAAAGTTTAAACATAAACCCGGTTTAGTGGCACTGGGCAAACGCCAAATACATAGAACACAAAACCACAAACAAGAAACATAGAAAAACAGCACAAAACTCCACAAACAGCACAGTGCATACATACTATGTATATAAAAAATGTATGTTTATCAAAAATTGTTAGGTACCGCCTTGGAACGGTCAGTAAAATGTAAATATACTGGGGGTTTAAACCAGTTTATGTGCACAAACCTCATTCTTATCCCAACAATCCTTAATAAAGATAAAACGCAAAAGCTAACTCGTATCAAGGTAAGCATTAACTTGTGAAACTTATCAATAAAACAAAAAATAATAAACGTATAGGTACACCCCAAGTACTTCTATGATTAGAGATCCCAACTCTATTCGCAGTCGGAAGGATTAAGACAAATTATTCAAACCTGATACAGAAAAATTAGATATATTACAGCAAAATATAGAAGATTTTGGTGAAAAGATATTTCTAAAGCAAAAAGGGTTTACCCACTCGTGCAACTATTATTATTGTAGTAAAAGTGTTTAATAATTAAAACACCTGGAAGTATGAACAAAAATTATTAAACCGCGCTAATGACAATAACAGGTATCTGGAAAAACAGATGAAGAAACTGGAGAAACAGACGGAGAAACAAATGCAATGGATTTAGACTTATATACTTATATACTAATATACATATATATATTATATTTATATTATATGATTATGAATTACGATTTTTGTCAATCTTACAGAGTAAAAATAAAGAAGAATGGGCAAAAACTAGTCTTGAAAACTAAGGAATAATAGAACAATAGATCCGGAAGAAACTATTAAATGTACTGATGCAGAACCAATGAAGGCAGGTGAATATGTAAAATAACTTCAAACTGATTAAATAGTTCTCAAAACGTACAACGGTCGTCTTAAAGTGTGTTTAATAGCTCATAAGTATTTGGAAAGAATATGTAAAAAAAAAAAAATGTTCAAAGAAATACATAAAAAATCTCTTATGGCGGACAATATGGAAAATGATGAAGCAAGTGACATTCCACAACTAGTTAGTCAAAATAAAACAATTGCCAAAACATTGCATTGTGTACTTACTGAACAAGTTTATTCTGATTTGATTGATTTAATTACAAGGAGATTAATTACCAAAACGGTTTAATTTTTTCTGAAAAGTTAACACAAGTCTCTGGGATGAAACCACACAGAAAAGAAGTGAAAAGTATTCCAAGATTATAAGAAATGGATGTGGAACGAAATTGTACAATAATCCTGATGAATTATTTGACTTTCTAGAACTAAGCGCAGGAAAATAATTGCAGGAAATAATAGTTCCCATCACATTTACAAGGGAATTTCAATTATTGACGAATTACTGAATTCGGGGATATTAACTAGGGATGAAGATAATGAATTTGATATATTACATATTTTGTTTATATATAATGACATCATATAACATAAAGAAGAAAAAGGTTACGCAATCATTCAATCCCCAGTATGTTTTACTAGAAATACTAAGTTAATGGGAAAGTCAACAAGTGCCTCGTGTAGAATAACCAAGACAAAGTTTATTATGAATGATGGGAGTAAAACGGTAATTAAGAATGATGGGAGTAAAGTGGTTAAAGGGTTTAAAATGGATATTCACAAAGTGATGTTGCCATCAAAAAAGGATTAACCTTACGTGGATATAAGTATCGTGGCCGGGTAATCCACTGGAAAGTGGACCGCCAGTTAATAAATTAGATGCCATATGTGAACAACACAATCATTGTAATTATGATGACCCAATTATCTTATCGCTCTGTGATAAAAAAATGTTTTAGAAATTAAAAACAATTAATCCACAATTCAATTCTTAGATGGGGTTTTTTCTTATAATTTCCAACATACAACACAGCTAAATTATTAATTCCCTATTTGCATCAGTATGCAATCACAATTTTACTATATATCACTAGTAAACATCACATTTTCGTAACATCACAAGATTAAATCCGCTTCAAATAACAGCGTAAAACTATGAATGGAAACTTTCATTTAGAAATACTACATGTATGTCAAATTAATCAAAGCATATTTTGAGGAAAGCGTGTACATTTCTAGACATATTAAAGGCCCATTCTCTATCGCACTAATTATGTAAGCTGTTCACAGTTAAACTAGTTTCGAAGGTTGGCTGCATGTCGAAGGTTATACGAAGTAGTATCGCCAACTACTGTTGGAATCAGAGTAGTTAGATATGCTGGTGAGTGAAACAACTTGTAAAATAGGATAGGTTTATGTTTACGTCGCCTCTCATTGAGTGGTTCAATTCCAGTTTCAACATAAAGATTTGTCAAAGATACTAAACGAGTTGAATTAAGAATTAAAAAAGTTATTAGAAAATATTACAAAAAGTAAAACGGTCGTGTAAAATGGTTAGGTCATTCACATGATTTTAATTCTAGGGTACCCGTGTCAGTAAAGCATTGCATCATATAAATAGTATTTTGTTTGACCATTCAATTGGCTTGGATAATTCTGTGTTTGAGTCGGATACTGAACTTCCGATTAGTACCATGGCAAAGGCAACGCGACCGGTGCCGGACGTTCACGTACAGCCTGCGATCCAAGCGTCTGTGATGTATACATATACACAGCAGTACCCCCCCCCGGGATCACGTCCGGTTCTTTCGTTAACGCAGGACGCTCGCACGCCCGCCATCTCATCACCAGACGCTGATTTCGACTATCTAAAGTGGATCAATATTAAGTTAAACAGTTTAAACAATCTCTTGGATACTCTGGACAACCTTGAAAAGTGGTCAGTTTCTATGAGTTAGGGATGAAATCAATGTGGAAGTTTTAACATAATCAAAATTTAAAGTTGGACGCTAAAGCGAGTTCCGTTGAAAAACGCGTGAACACTCTGGCTGAAGTATAACTTAGCGACAACCCAAAGCGAGCGTGACAAAGTCCGTAACGAGGAAATAACAACAAGGGACGATATAATTTATGTAAAATCGCAATCTATGCGCAATAACTTAGTGTTCGGGAACATAACTGAAGAAAAGGCTGAAACTTGGGATGAGAGTGAAATTAAATTAACAGACTTCATTTCTAATAAACTGAAAATTGCAAAGGACATTGTTGATCGTATGCAATTTGAGCGAGTATATAGAATGGGCATAACTATCTAAAAAGCAGATACCCCCGGAACAAAGCGGCTAAATTCTTCAGTTTTAAAGACCGTCAATACGTACGACGCTAACGTGAAAATCTACAAGATTTTTTCTTGTACAAGCAGTTTCCCATGAGATTTCCGCTCTTCGAGCTCCTATACCAGCATTGAAGGCCACCAAACGCTAGGGTTTGTGTGCCGAGATATCTTTATTGGTCTTGCAATTAAGTTATGTGACCAAACCATTGTAGATTTATTATGCAATACCAAAATTGTTTTCATTTATGAAATTTGGGGAAATAAAAACTCAAAGTTTGATATTTATGGCTAAAAATGGTACAATTTCAGAATCGTATGCGAAAACGTCTAGTAGGGGTGTTGTCGATATTTGTAATACCATTTGTAAAGGGGTGACAGTTGTTAGAAATTATCATGATATAATACTATGGCTTAAATTAGATATAATGTTTTTCGGTCTCGACCATGATATGTACCAAGCAGGTGTATATATTTGGGATGCAAATTCGTCGGCATATAATTTGATAAATAAAGATTCATATGCTATTATTTTAAATGATGTGCATTACTTTCAAAGTGCAGGCCAATGTTCTTTAATAAGGTCATTTCAATTAAAAGGTGGGAAACGGGGGTAGAAGGAATCATATACAATATGATCGATATGTTAACAATTTAGACTGTGATTAATACTGTACAGATACACCTATTGTTTGTTTTTCAAAAGATCAACTTTTTAACAATTTTGAGAGAAAATGCTTGATCTTGGCAAATCAACATCATTACGTTTTTCAAACGGTAGATTCGGTAAAAACTTTGGTGTTGGAGATTATACTTATTTGTGCTCTAATGATTCGAGCGCCATTGATAATCTTTTGCTAGGTGACCAATATCTTGATGTCGCTATGATTGTTACTGTTTGTCAATTCAATGAATGGTCTGATCATGCACCTATTGTGTTTTGTATACCCACACATCTGCGTCATCAAGTTTTTAACACTGATCATTTTACGACTATAAATAAATGGAACAATGACTTACATACCGAATAAAAGCAACAGATATTTGCAAAATGTCCGACTTAAACATTATTATTCACGATAATTTGTTAACCAGGAAAAATACTATTAATACATGTATAAGTAAATTTACCGATATTAATTTTAATACTTTTGATTCTTTTTTTTTATAAAAGTAAATAATACACCGAGAGGAATTATAGTGAACATAATTTTACTAAACAGGCGGAATGGTTTGATAATGTGTGCATAAATTCAAAATGTATATTTGCAATCGTTAATAAAAAAAAATTGTAACAATTATATAAAATAGACAAGAATAATGTGATATGAAGTTTAAGTAAAAGCGTTTGATTAAAATGAGAACTATTAAAATCTTCGCCATCAAAAGCCTTAAGACTTTTGGAAACATTTTATTCAAAAAAGTATGTTTATAATGATATTTTTAAGGAATAATTTTATAAACATTTTTCAAATCTGAATAATAACATAACAAATACAGATAACGAACATGCTAAAATATTTTGATGACGATGATTGCAATTTTGTAGTATTAGATTTTCCAGTCACTGTTCGGGAAATAGAGTCTGTTATATATAACAATTAAAGAAAAATAAAGCCTTAGCGAGCAACAAGATGCTTAACTTATTGTTTTATGACATTATATGATATTTTGGCCTCGCACCGATTAGTTTCCCGACCAATGAATGGAAGGTATAATTGTGCATCTTTTTAACAAAATTGGCCCCAGTGATGTCAATTATTATCGAGTCAAAACCCTTGTAAGCTTTTTTTTTAGAAAATATTAAAAATAAACGAGTCACTGATTGGGATGAATGCAATGATGTCATAAGTGATGCCCAAGTTGGCTTTCGGAAGGGAAGGTCTAAAGAGGATGCTATTTTTGTTCTTAATGCTGTTTTTATAAATTCTTAAACGGAAATAAGTGATTAGCATGTGCATTTATTGATTGTAAGGAAGCCGTTGATAGTATTTTAATGGGTTATGGCTTAAACTGTACACAGTATGTATTCGTGGAAAAGTTTTTGCGCATAATTGAAAATATGTAAGAGAAGATCAATGCAATTGTTAGATGCTGAAATTCTTTCTCAGACGTTTTTGATTGTTCTATTGGTTAAAACAGGGCGAAGTCATGTCGCCTTTTTCAATATTTTTTTTTAAGATTTAAAACTGTTTTAAAATTGATGGATAGTGTTAATATCGGTAAAACAATAGATGATATATCATTCATGTTGTTCGCTTATGACAGTCTTGATCTTTTGTACGAATATTGCAAAAAAAAGTTAACCCTGAAAAGAGTACAGTTGATGTTTTTAGAAAAAGTGATCCTGTCAAACTAATGAGAAATTGTTATATGGTGATAAAACTATAAAAGTTGTAGATGATTTTAGGTACTTAGGTACTGTACTTAATTACACTGGAAATGTTGTACTCAAGCATTCCAGCATGGTTAAGGATTAAAGGCGCTAAACACATTGTTAGTAAATGTAAAACCTTTTGTTTTTAAGCCAAGTACAGTGTGTCAGTTGTTTGATGCCTTTGTTTTCAAAATATTAGATTAAGGATGTGAGATATAGGGATTTAGTAATAAAAGAAAATAGATCGTTTGCATATGAGATTATGTAAAACATTGTTATAATTCAAAACATCAACATGTACAACATCTGTCTATGGAGAGTTACCCAGAAGATACCCATTGTATACTAATAGATATGTTAGGAATATTATATTTTGGTATAAATTACTTGAATCTAGTAATTTTACAGTAAAAAAACTATATGAAAATATGCTAGTGGATATTGCTCGAGAAAAACATAATTGGGCATCTTATGTTAAGAATGTATGCATGTTTCTCAGATATCTGGAATAACTCATTTAATATAAACATGAGCTATTTCCATGTCCATATCAAGCAAAGGATGTTAGTTCAGTTCAATCAAGTACGGTTTAACTCAATGAAGATAAGTCCTGTTTTATATGTGTACAAAGAGTGTAAATATGAATTTTTGTTCTCATTGTATAAAGTTCCGAAAACGTACTGCATTGCATTAACAAAACTAAGGTTATCCTCGCACTCCTTACACATACAAAGTGGTAGCTATGGCAATGATAGCATAAAGCATTGTCACAGATACTATCTTTTTGTGGTTTTGGAGATCGAGAAGATAAGTATCACTTTGTATATATTTGTAAAAACATACGAAACATTTACGAAAAGAATATCTAGAGAAAACTCACTATCTTAGAGCAATTGTAAAGACATTCATAGAAGTATTGCAAACAACGAACATTTATGGGATTGTACGGTTAAGTATTATTTTTAAACATCGAGCCTTTATTATACGTTCGAATACAGTTATAAGTTATTAGTTATAATAAACGATAGCAATCTTGTTTTGTTAGATGTACTAAATACAAACCAAAACTCACATTAAGTTGTGTTAACACTTGACTAACATGAACAAATTCGGCTTCTTTTTGTATGATAATATTCCAATTTTACCTCGGTCTCATTTTCACTCATGTACGTCGGTTTTGGATATAAAAACAGTATCTATTTTGGATTGATTACTTATTTCTGGTACAATATAAGTCCAGATTACAAAAACACAGTAATAATATATCACAACGGTAAAGAACTTTAAGACATATTTTTAGAGGTGATATAAAAAATAATATAAAAGAAACGTTAATTACTAATGACGACTTCAAACCAGATGAAGCAAGCCCAATAACAATTAAGTTTGACTTGTCGAGTTTAACGTGTCTTGTTTTTGATAGCAGCAGTTTTACTCTTGCTTTAAAAAAACTCCGAATTCTGATCATTGGTTGTTTTTGAAGACAAACTTATTAACCAAACAGATTATGGATCTTTCTTGCCAGACGTTACTAATTATAATGATGCTTTGTAAGTTCACTGTGATTTCGTTAGTGATTCTATTGTTGACGGGACCTACGGCGATATCATATGTGACTTAAGTATGATTCCCTTTTAAAAATGAACCCCAGAAAATTAAGTTTTGCGAAGTGAATAAAACAATTGTTAATTTTTTGAAATTTTAAGTTACAGACGCCTTTGATAGAATAGTTAACTTAAATGGAGTAAGTACAAGTTTTCCCTTTGCAATAAAACTACTCAAACGCGCGTGGTCAAATTCGTATACATTGATACCAGAACATTTAATATTTTGCCACGAATATCTTCAGACACGTATACAGTTTGTGATGAAGTAAAGAATCCTTTTTAAAGTGGACAAATAATAGGTAAAAACACCCCCAGGCTCCGATGTATACTTTGTTATCATTGACTGTAAGCAGAACATTTTATCTATGGTATAATAACCCGCTCGAAAACTCGCCTGCGCTTCTTCGATCACGTCGAATGCCCGATCAATTATGATACCAGAAAATGTTTTGCTTATGACATTGATGAGAAAAATGCCCCAATAATTAGATGGATCGGTTCTCGAGCCGGACTTAAATATTGCCAAAAAGCGTCTTGGATGACCCTGTATCTAACACTTTATTGAAAAGTATCGATAGTATGGGTGCTATTTCGTCGCACCTGTGCTTGTAAAACTCTGACCATAATCCATCAGTGTCACACGCCTTGTCTGTTCTAAGTTGACTGATACTCCAAAACACGTTTTTGTTAGTAATAGAAAACTTCAATACCGAATCAATTTCATGGTTGTGTATATCATCCGTATTTAGATTTATCAAGTAAAACTGACCATCAAATAGGTCTTTAGAATACCTAAACCACTCTTTATTCTTAATATTACAAAGAAATGATTTATATTGGCGTGTACTAGAAATTAATAATGACCAAAACTGTTTAAGATTATTTGCTATGTCGTAACAGGATATATTTACGGTAAATATGATGCAAAACCTGGTTCGATCTGCAAAGTGATTTAAACCTGTTACGCATGGCTTTATATATAGCAAAATCTTGCCTATTATTTGTGTGCCTAAAGCGACTTAACAGTGAATACTGGTCGCGCTTCAATGTATCGCATTCGTTCTCCCACCAAACGGTCTGATAATGTATAGCAAACTTAAAGTCTTGATTTCAGCTCATATTATATGCAGACGATTTATATACATGTAATCGTATCGCCTCGTTCATGTTTTCGTAAAAAGCAGTTTGAATGCGTTCGAGGCTAAAGTCAAGATTTATGCCAAATAAGTAAAAAAAATCATTCGAAACATTTTGTCTCCTTTTATAAGTCTCGTAGGTTACGTTGATTTGAGCCCGGTATGGAATATCACTTCGTGTATCGCGGTATCTTATATAAGAGACGATGGGAAAGAGGTCTGCTTCATCCCTATACATGACGCTTTAGTATGAAATATATACGGATACAGTTTTGAGGCAATCATATGATAGTTTACAACACTCTGTCCCACATTTGCTTAACACGTTATATTATATCTTCATGTAACCTATCATTTAACAAATGTTCATTGCTAATACAAATTTAGTTCAAACAATGACCTACACAAATAATTAACTCGACCATGGTCTTTTTTATTACGCGGTTGTTCAAACGAATCGCCCACGATATTTACATGATATCAATATACATTATCTAAGTTATCTGCAGAAATGTAGTCCCGCAAATCATAAGTTCTTGCGTAAAAGTCGCCCGCTTAATACATGCAACAATATGAATATTGATTTTAATTAATTCGATCCTATTTTCTAGCAATACATTGCTATTTTTCTCAATATATCTATTATATATAGCTGAACTTTCAACCGAAACTTATACAATGTACACCATTACGTTTTTCATTAAAATCAAACATGCTTGATTGAATATATAGAGTAATACACAATCTTCAAAATCACTACATATTTGACGAATAAGACTGGATTTACCAAAGGCATTAACGCTCCCATTATTTCGAAAACAATTAGTTTGTTTTGTTCTGATATAGTCAAAGTGACAATAAGTGTGCAATAAATAGTCAAATTCACTTTTAAAATAGCATGTTTCGAATAATTATTTTATGTCGATACACTCAGTATTAAGATGAGTGGTTTTGAATTTCGCTCTTCATGCTTGGGTATAATATTACACCGATTCGATTAGTGTCATGTGATGTTCAGATGTTAGGCATTAAAATGCACAAGACACTTCCACTCACAATTTATAACCGGATAGCATTATATGTGTATAAAAGTTAACTTTTGACCTTGTTTTGTAAAGACGAAGCTGCCACTTGATAGATATCGAATTAAAAGGTAAGTACACGCAGTAACTTTCAACAAAGTGTACGGCATTTTTGTTAAAAAGATGATAGTTTATACATGTAAATAACTTAACATGCATATTGGGATACTGTAAACTGTATTTATTTATCGGTACGCATGATAAATATACCCAGATTTTTGTATATATATATAGTATGTATGCACTGTGATGTTTGTGGAGTTTTGTGCTGTTCTTCCATGTTTTTTGTTTGTGATTTTTTGTTTTTGTGTTCTATGTCTTTGGCGTTTACACAGTGCCATTAAACCGGGTTTATGTTTAAACGTTTTCCTACTGAGCTTGTTTCAGTAGTTTTTCACATAAGTATGGATCTTAATTATTGTTTGGTGCGAGACTTAGTTTACCTCAGTATTGACATGTATCATTAATACCACAGTGTAAAAAAGTTTCTATAATCTTCGTTCATTGTAAAATTTTAATGATACTCGTATTCACAATCAATACATCCACATGTAAACCAAACATAAATATGAGTGATCAACCTTTAACTAATTACTAAATAATGCGTTTAAGGAAAACAACTGACAACAAGATTGTAACCGTGCATTTAATCAATAGCTGATAGCGCATAAAAATAGTAAATGGCGGGTGGGTCCTAAAACATTTACAGTGATCAAGTACCGTCTCATAAGGTAGAAATACCCTGTCTTCTGCACCTTTCTTTCAAATAAAACACGCTATGCTTCATAAGAACAATCTTTTCAATAAATGTTTGTCCTTTTCGGTATATTTAAGCAACTGTATTAATTGCAGTACTTTTTATTTTGGAGTAGGAGTGCATCGTTTAACTTTTATAAAACCTAAGCGCCGCCGAGAAGCCCTAAACCACAATTTAGAATTTAAGATTGATAATCGGCCAAATGGAGTAATTAGCGAAACCTTGCCTTGCGATGTAAAGGAAATATTCCTGCATATTTTGGTTATCTAGACCCTCTTATACAAGAATCGGGTCGTTGCATTTGCACCATTTTTAGTGATATTTTCATTTTTAAGATGGCGTCAAATTGCAAGCTGGCTGTCAAAATTTACCAAGTTGACAATTTTATAGTCTGTGTTAATGCTTTGATTCTCTTAAAAGGTTTACTTTTCAAATATAAATGTAAACATACCACTGAAATGTATACCTATTACAGTAACCATGGCGTACAAAACTGACAAATTCATTGGTTATTCATATACAGTTTGATGCTTGGTTACGAAAGGAAAAAAATGGCCACATCTGTAATGTGCTTGACACCTGTAAACCCCTATAAATGTCGAATTTAAAGTACAATCAGCTTGAATATAGTCAGTGTTGTCATTCTTGTGATTAAATAGTATGCCAAGAATTGGCCTTTATGAACGTATATAGTTAATAACTGGAAATAATTAAACTACTTCCTTACTCAATTATGCTCAATATTGTTTTTGGAAATACTATTCATAGTGTTATTTATGTTCTCAAACCTTTCAATTCTTTATAAATAGCCGGACATTCTATCGAATTATGTACATTTATTGTTTAAAGAAAGCAAAGTGACAGACTGGTTAAACTGTGAGGGTGCACAGATAGATAGTTGAATTATTGTCTCAGAATGAGCTGATTTTGGCATGAAAAACAATTTAACCACTGACAATTTAACACAATTTATCAATTTCAATTTATCTTGTAAAGGTTTTTCTGAAAGCTTTTGTTATGATTTTTGCCCTAAGCATAAATTTTCTAAGTTAAAATTGAGAAACTACGACCTGCTGTTTTTGTCAAATGTCTCATATTACTGACTTTCTGACATTTACAACAAAATTGGCTCCATTAAATAAAATAAAAACAAATGTCGAAAAGGTCAATCTTTGTAGGCTTTATTATATGTCATATCTATTTAATAAAAGTGTCATTTTTGTGCTTGACTTGGCACTTACTCACGATTTAAAACATGTGCAATGAATTATTTGGTATCTGTGTAGGTACAGCCATATTATAGGTCATATCATATTTAATAGAAGTGTCATTTTGGTGCTTGACTTGGCCCTTACTTATGATTATAAAACATGTGCAATTATTTAAGTTCCTGAAATACTAAAAGAAGATTAATTCCTTCATGACAAGTCTTCTTGTGTTGGCGACCTCGGTTTGAAACTGGATTTCGCCTCTTGGCAAAAATAAAGGCATCTGCAAAACGACATATTTGTGTAAACAACATGATATTGATATTTTCTTATATTGTTAAAATTATAAACTTTTGTTGCTCATTGTATAAAATGGAAATCAAAGATTCAAGAGGCATATCACATAATTAATTATTATTTATTTTATTTATTTTTCTCTCCTATATACACTGAGCAAAATTTCTAATTAGTCACACGAGTTTAAAGACAATAACTCAAAAACTATTCGATAGTGAACAAGTTTTTTTTAACACGATTCAAAGATCAACTCGTCTGACACAAGTACATAACATTTTATTGAATTCATTTGAATGATCTGTGCCAATTCATTTAATACCACTGTCAGTTTAGAAAGTCACAATTTATTTAATACTTCGTATGGCCCCCGTTTGCAGCAATCACTGCCCGACAGCGCGACCTCATAGAGCGAATGTATCTTTGGAGAGTTCCCTGGAGAATCCCAGTCTATGCATGCACCACCACCTGCTCAGGTTGTCCGAGATTACCTGGTTGTGGCCCTTGTCTTATGGAGCATTTGAGCGCGTCCCAAACATGCTCTATGGTGTCCGGACTCAAGTCCGGACTCCTTGCTGGCAATTGCATAACTTGGATGTTGTTGTTTCTTAGCAATTGCTGCGTTGCTCTTGCGGCATGACATGGCGCATTGTCTTGGGCAAGTAACATACCTCGATTGGCGGCTATGTGTGGCAGGATAACAGGTCTACGTATGTCATTTTGGTACCTTAGTGCATTCAGATTACCGTGTACCCTGACCAATGGCGTTTTGGTGTGCATGGAAATGCCTGTAAAAAACATAACGGAGCCACCACCGAATCGTTCCTGTTGAAGTACACACTCCGCGTGGTTCCGTTCCCATCGGCGACGGTAGACCCGCACCCGACCATCAGCTTGTTGCAACTTTACTCTCGTCTCTTCAACAACAATGACATTGGACCAATCAGCTAGCGTGAATCGTAGGTGACGTCGCGCACACACCAACCGATCATGATGCCTTTGCATTAATACGATACCTTTTCTTGGTCGTCTTGATCTAATACCGACCTCTCGGAGGCGGTTACGAACAGTCTGCGGTGTAACATTTCTACCATGCAAACCCAAGGTTTGCCTCGCTGTCGACGTCGCAGGTTGAAAACGATGCCTCAAATGACTCAAAATAATGTACCTATCCTTGCGGCGTGTGGTAACTCTATATTTAGGATTCCGCCTGCGGTCAGTGACACTTCCGGTTTGCTGGAATTTGGACCAGTGGAGCTGAATTGTCCTAAATTGTCTGTTGACTGTTCCGGCTGCCTGTAATAGAGGCAAAACTTTGAGCATGTCATAAAATGAACACCATGAACATTATGATTCAAAATAAATTTGGTAAAGAAATGACGTCATGAAAAATGTGATAACATACCTATCTGAGAGATTGACCAGCTGCAACCATTCCAACCGCTCTACCACGCTCTTTTATGGTCATTTTTGCCATTTTGTTATGTTTTTCAGTTCATAAAACGTGTAACAAGTGTAGATCATTATGTACGAAAACCACGGATTGCACGATAAAATTTCACGCAAAAGGTGCACACGGCTTATTCGTTACACTCCGGTTCATTTGGTCAAATATTGAATATTTTATTAGTGCATACGATACGTTAAGTATAATTCATACATTTAATACAAGATGTTTTAAAAAAGGAGTTTCAAACATTTAAATGTAAATCTTTTTAGGCTGACTAATTAGAAATTTTGTTCAGTGTATGTATATATCTTTTTAAACAAAATTTCATATCAAACACTATTGATAAATATGTTGATACATCTGTCCTACTACTAATAGCTGTAGAGAATCTCTAATCAATATGTCCACCACACTTTCGTCACCAGGATGGACCCACGTCATGATATCCTCAACGTTTGTATTGGGTTTTTTGTTGAGAATTGATACAACAACCATTGGCTTATATTTACACCTCTACTTTCATTCCTTAAATGAACTGCCTTTCGGCAATTGCGTTTATGAATCGATGAACACAACATGTTCGGATCGCAATTAATCGCATAAACATGAGATCTATTGATCTTGTTTTTGTTTTTATTGTGGCAGCAGGTCCCGTAAAATATAATTTAACATTTTAGAAAGTGTTAATTTATTAAATTTTAAATGTTTTGTTTAAAAAGTGTTTCAATTTTACGTTTAAAAGTGATTTCAAGTGGTTTATCTTTTCCCGCATTATTGTGACGTCATTTGAATTAAATGTTTCCGGTTACAATCGGGTCGTTTTATTTATAGAATGTGTAAGAAAGGATTACTGAAAAGTTTTCCTAAATGAAATGAAGTATTTTTTTAACAATTCTTGAATAAAATAATGAACTATTGGTTTAAATTTAAGTAATGAATTGCAGGGTTGATGTCATAATCGGGGATATGAACGCAAACGGGCTGGTCAACATACGTATTGAGTATTTCGGACTGCATACACTTTGACCAGCCCAATTGCGTTCATTCCCCGATAATGACATCAACCCCGCAATTCATTCCTTTAAACATTGGCATCCCCTTGAACATTCTCTATGACCTGTGTTGAAATAATGGTTTTGGCTTTTTTGAGTATATATATATATGTGCTCCATCTTACACTTAAAATAGACGTGAACTGTCTCCAGCTTCATCAATGAACATTTATCGGGCGAGTTGGCGTGTGTGTTGATAATAACTTCTTGCTTGAAATATAGTCTTTCTTTATAATTTTTCTTGTTGTGGAGATTGCTCTTTGAACACTTGATTTAGAAATGTAAAATATAATTCACATAATTGTATTTGAAAGGCCTAATTTTAATTTAAAGAAACAAAAAACCCAGCTGATGTGAGGATATCTTTGACAGGAGTGTTACGGATATTGCTCTATACCAGAACAATATCCTGAATGGCCTCCTTCTAAAGTTCGGTGAGATCGACATATTTCTCTTTGTTCACCGAGGTGAAATCAAATCGTGTTTGGGTCTTGTTACACGATTCCCTCAACACTTTATAAATGCAAACAGATGCCTTGACAGATTGGGGGGCTTCATCTTTTATTTGGGATTCATCCATGTGAACCGGACAGCATTTTGTGCCACCTTTGAATTAATATGACATTCCGCTGAACAAAAGCTGAAAATCTTGCCTCTGATGGTACAGTTATTAGCTTTGGTCCGGGTCTCTTACAAATAAAGCACCGTAAATGAGATTTTGTTGTTGAGGGGATATTCAGTCTTACTGATGGAAGGATAGCAAATGATGTTTTCTTTGATGTTGGAGGCTACTGGGCTTGTTTCTGAAGGTTTTCATATAAATATTGATATTCTTTATTGTTTCTTTGGTAGATGAGTTAATTACCAGATTTTCAACAGGTGATTGCTTGTAAAAGTGCTTTATACGGCTTTTGTTGTAGAGTACATCAGTGTTCTTCAATTCAATCGGCAGGCCCTTAAGTATCAGTTGCTTAATTTGTTTTAATCATTGTGACATTGTATGGAAAGACGCTTTTTTCTGTTTACTGCAAAGGAAAAAGTTGGAAATTAAATTTGCTAAGGAATCGTCAGATATCGAGGGAGTGTTTTTACGTTGATGTTGCTATTTTAATTGTTCAAGCCCAATGGATGCGAGCATTATCATTTTGTTAATGAGGTGGCAGCGTTCACCAATTACGAATTTTTCCTATTGCATTAGGGGTTTACGGCAGAGGTTGTTGTAAAAATAATATGACTTGTGAGAACACATTCAAAAACGTATAAAACGTCACAAACACGGCAGGAAACGACCATTATGGTAAAACATTCGTTTATTTTGGCGGAAATTATCAACGCAAAAACACAATATTTTTTATATAAATATATAAAGCAAGAGCACATATGCATACAAATAAGGCTTTGTAAAAAAAAATAGTGAAAATGATGTGGAATGGCAATTTACAATTAAATGAAAATGGTGTCATTCATGTATTTTCGTTAACTAAGCCCATATTTACCTATGGATATTGTTACGATCGACAACGTTGCTTCCGCTATTCTTGAACTTGTTGCTTTGACGGTTTTGTCTGAATCATAAATATTCCAAAAACAATATGATGGAAATGTCGACATCAATTACAATATCACAAATTGAATCCAATGTATCATATTAGTGTATTTTTTTAATTATTTCTAATGAAAGGCGCAAATTGATAAGAATAGGAATAATTTTGAGGCTACTTGGACGCATTGTTGCACTTCGACTTGTCTAAAATGTAGTAAGTAAAATAATATTTGTAAAAACAATATAAATAGATTCCGGACAAAATAGTACACCCAGTGTAGACGTTATAAAGAAATGCATTACCATGAGATATTTTGGCAGCCGTTTTGGATGCCATTTTATACGTAATTCTGTCGCGAAATGCTGTTCCAATATTAAATGTAAATTTGTTATGACATTTTGAAATAATATCAATTAACTCAAGTCAGACAAACCTTCAACACATATGAACAGGTTCATAAGATATTTTCATTTTGTATTTATTACGGACATTAACGATACAGCAAAATAACAGATCTTCTCAGGCTGACGTGTCTGAAGTGTGTGTTCAAACTTTCAATACGTCCACCAGACGGCTGTTGGCCGCTAGGCCCGCATTCTTTTATAACCATATCTCGGAATTTCATACCTTCAGATCGACATAACATTTTTAACTTTTCACGATTTTATGCGCGCACGGGCGTACCAACCTCAAAATATTTACATCAACATTTACATCTGAATTGCCTAGTTACCAAACTGCTCCAATAGCTACGGACTGCGATCTGCATATTAAGTAGCTTGCTAAAATAAGCGCTATAAGGAGTATTCATAATATGTTATGCAGTTAGAATAGTGAGAATGAATTGCGTTCTTGCGGAATTACTCAACTAAACTTATAGAAAACGAAATTATTCTAATATTGACTAGTTGCTAAATACAATATAAAAAGAAAAACACTCAAATAGTTTTGAAATGAACGCGTACTGAATCAAAATTAAAACATTCCGGCCGTGGGACTATATTTATGGTACCTTCGGTTAAAATAGAATCTGGGTCATCGGATTCGGACAGGTTTATTTTTGGTTTGATCTATTCATGATAACTATCGTAATTGAGGCGAATTAAACCGTAGCTAAACCGTTGAACGTCGTATAAAACCGTCTTTTGTTTGTATGAATATGTATTTCATCCCTATTTATTCAAACAGTAATGTTACCATTTTCCTAATGAAACGTATCCCAAGTCATTTTAGTTACTAATTAATTGTACCTATCCAATTGAACAAAACAATCGTGCTACCGCGAAGACTAATTTGAACAATTTAACAGGCCTATCCCAATTTATAAAGACACCTACACAGAAGTGGTCAAGGTTTATGCAAATACCGTTTAGCCATTTTCTACGTTTCACAAATATTTTGTGAATACAGGATCGATTACAATGCGAATGGTTTCCTTGAGACTAACAATGTCTACGATGGTGGCCCCTAAAACACTTCGAAGAGAGAACAAGTACTAAAGTAGTCAACCCAAATCCCCGTTATAACACGACCGTGTTACGGTTTAGCACGGCTTTGTTACGAAAGCGTTGTGTAAACTCCAATGCAATGGACGTTAAATAGTAATCGTTCAGTGTCTGGACCTGTATTCCGAATGAGCCTCTTGTCCGTCTTTTCTTTTATCACCACGTTCTCCTGTTATTTCAATCTACCAACATTTGTTATTGCATGTACACAATTACTTTTCTACTCCGTCTTTAAATGGAGATTTACGTTAGTTCAAACAAAATACTTAAACAAGTGAATTATGATGAATTATGCAACCGAATAAGCAAGAATACCGCTACGACGGTAAGTTAGAACTTTTCAAAAATGTCCTATTATTTATTTTTCATTTCGAGTACAATTGAGACATTTCAACCATTTACGGAAATAAGTATTTGTCGTAAAATTAAACTAATATATGAATTTCATCTTGGACGCAATATTGGCTTACATGATTTATAGCTTTTGGTAGTGTTGAGTAAATATTAATTTAATATGTTTTAAATAAATAAATAAATCAAATAAGAAACAATATATTTTCCAAATCGCTAAATGCCTCCAACCTATCAAAGAGGAGTTTTTCATTAGTTTTTTATACTATACAACACGCCTATTTTTAAGTATACCTCATTTTGATTGATCTTTTTGCAAGCATCTCGAACGTCATATTGATGATTCAAAATGCTTTCTTCTTATATATCAGATTGTTTCAATGTTAACAAAAACTAAACGATGGTTTCAACCAAAATTGTAAGCTAATGCACACATTTGAAAGAAATTCCCTATTTTGTTACACTTCTGCGGCCATCTTGGACGCCCATTTGATGGTAGTCTAGGTAACCAACATCTCCAAAAAACATAATCGATACTGCACCATGGGTTTTTGACATACAATGGTGATTAATGCGTTTGAAACATGTCTGCATTAATCTGCATTATTAAGACTAAGAACCCTTCGTTTATAATCATGATTACGTAACTTCTAATTTCACCAATTATAAGCCACTGACCTTGATCTTTGTGCCTTTCGACAAAATATTGATTATAATTTAGGCTACTGTCCTTGATGCTTATTCTCAGAGGATCATGACTCAAAACAACTTTCTAAAACATTCTTGACTTCTCAAACCTTGACAAGTAAGTGATAAAACGTCATAAACACGATGTAATATGCACAAAGAGTATATTAAATAAATGAGGTTACTTCATGATCTGTCCACATCAATACTCTTTTTGTTTGTTAATTTTACAATGTACCAATGGTTCAAGTGTCCACTGACCATTCGGAACTCCGAGGCTATTTTCCGTCGAAAACAACCTCGCATGTATACCGGTTCATCAGTAGAAAAACTGCGTAAAAATTAATAATAGTATTACTTAGTCTAAAAAGATTGCCATTGAAGAGTATTATTGCATTAATAATTATGATTCCCAAGGGTAAAGTTCAACTGATAAATTTTGATAAATACGCGACCTTCTTGCAGCGTAGTTTAATGTTAGATTTTCTGTCATTGTAAACCGTTCATATACATCCGAGTTCGTTTTCGATGGAAAATGGCCGAGGAGTTCCGAATGATTCATAGAGTTGAGACATTTTCAATCAAGAATATAAACAAAAACTTAGAGAAACTTGCTCGGAGATTGGCAAAACGTAGTTTATCTGGACCCAAAACACGTATTTCACTTTGTTTCAGAAGTAGAACTATGTTATTCCATGCTTTCTGCATGAATGTTTATAAATGGTCAAATTTTGCGGTTGGAGTAATATTCATCATTGATCTGCGTTTGAAGCGCATTAACAATTACAGACCATGCAACTGAAAAAAACTATACTTTTGCCAATAGTAAAGTTGGTGCTTGCACTTTGAAATAGTATGAACATAATATGAAGACTTTCTTAAGACTTTCAGATTAAGAACGGCGGAATCGGCGGAGCGAACAAGCCCGTCATAAAAAATTTGTTTATGATGTGTTCTAAATCTATTGTATTGGTACGTGTTTTCACCAGTACCAAACTTCGACGCCATGCCTTTTTAGTTTCAAAACTGCAATGTACGCTTAACCAAATCGATAGGCGATTATAATTGCAGCAAATGTAGGTTTTATTTAAATTTAAAGGCCTTTCCTTATCAGTGCTGACAGAGTTGGCTTGTATATGTGTATATCTCTGGCTGAACAGCTATTATCTGAAATACAATAGGTAAAAGCTTAAAAACTGCTGTGATGAAGTAATCAAATATAAAGCATTTTCAAGACAAAGGACATAATTAAAATTGATAGTTTAAAAATAATGGTATTATCATTGTATATGCATGATTAAAAGAAAAAAAATGAAACAAACATGCCACTTTTTACTGAGATTCCCTGTTTGAAAATATCGCATAACGGTTTCCCATTTTATAAATAAACAACAAAACGCGGAATGGTTTTCAAAACACCTTGTTAGTCATGTGATTGTTTCACACACTTACCTGTAAATAATCGTTTTAGCGACTCGCTGTCATTTTCAGAGGAGATAACCTCTTTCAAAAACTCCTTCGACCAATCTCTTTACCGATGTCGATCTATTGGCCTCTGTGTCTACGTTGTTTCGCAGCAGTTTTCCATTTCATTGCAATGCAGCCTTGTCCATTCTTTCAGGAAGCCATACAGTTGTATAATTAGCATGTTAAAGCCACGTGATGAGTAGAGATAAGTATACCGACGGTATTTTAAACTTACTGGAAGTAACGTCGAAGACGGTCGTAGACGACCCCAGCAAATTTCGATTTGGACAAATGCGCAAAAGTGCAAAAGAAGCATGTGTCATAAGCAATGCGATAAACCAGTAAGTAAGATTCGATGTGTTCTTTACAATGATATCAATTGTGTTTTAGGTTTGTTTTAACAGTTTTCTTTTTTTCTTGCAATTGAATCATCTGGTGTCTAATCCCCTTACTGCCATACGGTTAGGGTTAGAAATGCTTATAAAAGGCCTCATGCATCTAGTTATGTGTTTCACAACTTGTGTTTGCACGTTTGAGTGTGGCTATCCGTACTAGTAAAGGTGGTAATTGTAATAGTGTTCGTTGTCTCTTCAATGTAAACTGATGGTATAATCACCCAACCACCACACGTCCCTAATCCCTGCTCACCATTGAGTACTCAGTCCTTCTTTTTCGATTTAAATCCTTTATTACAAACGTACACATATCGAATAATGCAGCATGTTGAGTTTCTGCGTACATTGAGTTAGCTCATGAGTACTGCCCAAAAAACATGTATATTTAGTGAGACTCGCATAGATTTGGCCTTGCTCGTGATAAAGTTGATATCTATGCTGTTGATGTATGACATATGTCTCAAAATTGAACGCGTCTAAAGACTCATTCTTTTTAATAAATTATTACTGGATGGTGTATACCTCAAAACTGATCCACTTATACACGTACGCATACATGCAGCATTTCGCAACACCTTTCTTATAACGTCATGTATATACAATTGGATAATCACACAAATACTAAAATAAACTGCTTTAAACACAGACATTACGAATAACTTCTGTTTGTTTGCAGACAAGATGCAGACAGGCATTTTTAACTTCGGACTTGGGCTGTCCGTGGGCCTTGGGTTTGCGTACATGGGCATCACCTACTTAGCAACCCCAGATATCCTTGGGTTATCAGCCAGCGTAAAGCACAACGAGGACGGACTTACTCATGAGGGTCATGGTAAGTGGAATGGTTACCGTTTACTTTACTATCTACATCATCACCATCATCATGGTAACCGTTGACATTACTATCTACTTCATCATCATCATCATCATCATCATCATCATCATCATCATCATCATCATCATCATCATCATCATCATCATCATCATCATCATCATCATCATCATCATCATCATCATCATCATCATCAGCAGCAGCAGCAGCAGCAGCAGCAGCGGCAGCAGCAGCGGCAGCAACAACAACAACATCAGCAGTATCATCATCATCATCATCGTCATCATCATCTTCATCATCATCATCATCATCATCATCATCGTCATCGTCATCGTCATCGTCATCATCATCATCATCATCATCAGCAGCAGCATCATCATCATCATCAGCATCAACATCATCATTATCATCATCATCATCATCATCATCATCATCATCATCATCATAATCATCATCATCGTCGTCTTTTTCTTCTTCGTCATTATCACCGTTACTAGAATTGTCATCATAGTCATCATCATCGTCAATATGCTAGATAAAATCATCAAAATGTAAGAGGCAAGTTCAAGCAGGCATCCGTTTTGCACATAACGGCATTAAATTTAATGTGTATGTAAAATTCTACATAATTCATCTGTATCAAAGGCGTAACATTAAAATGATCGGCATCTTTATTTTTGACATAGTTTATGTCAAGTTTATCTTGAAATGTTTCTTAAATTAAAAAATATCTCATACAAAACTTTTTCAGACTACGACACAGAGGCAAACAAATTGTATGATCAAGTACGGGTTTTATGCTGGATAATGACCAGTCCCCAGAATCTAGAGAAAAAAGCCGTTCATGTGCGTGCCACGTGGGCTCATAGATGTAACAAGCTTATATTTATTAGTTCAGTGACTAATGACAGTTTTCCTACGGTTGGAGTTGATGTTCCCGAGGGTCGCGATCATTTGACTGGTAAAACTATGAAAGCATTTCAATTTGTGTTTGACCATCATTTCGACGACGCTGATTGGTTTATGAAAGCCGATGACGACACATACACTATTTTAGAAAACTTACGTTATTTTCTTTCGAGCCAGAACAAAGACTCGCCAATTTTTTTCGGTCATCATATAAAGGATAAGGTTAAACAAGGGTACTTCAGTGGAGGCGCGGGGTATATAATTAGCAAAGAGGCGCTAAGGAGATTTGGCTCTCACGAAACGAAATCATCCATGTGCCGCCAAGATGGTGGAGATGAGGACGTGGAATTTGCCAAGTGTATGTTGAACTTGGGGGTTAAAGTTGGCAACTCCACTGACCGGTTCGGTCGAAGTCGATTTCATTGTTATGAACCGGTTACACATCTTATGGGCGCCTATCCGAAGTGGTATATTAATTTTGACGCACACGGAGCCAAAAGTGTGAGTAAATGCCAGGGGTAATTTATTCCTATGGCTCAACAAAATAAAAATATATCATATAAAATAGAGAGTGTTACGACTGTCTGACGTTTAGCCTTCAATTTGTACTTTTCCAACCTTATAAATCATATTTGACTCTTAACAGTATGTCAAATGGTTGTACAGAAAACCGTAAACTATTATATGTACTACCACATGTACAAGGTATACTTCTCTGGTCTTAGCGGATAAATACCCTTTTTACTATTTATTGAAAAATAGATAGGGAAATGTTTTTAGAACCCATCATAACATCGAATCTTATTGTCCTGCTTTGTGCTATGGAAGAAAGTGTTAATATGTATTAATACAACACTGAAGTTGTTTTCAAAACCTAAAGCCTTGTTCATAACTAAAAACAAAACGTTTTGGAATCAAAATGTCACTAATACCATATTTTCCGTAATTAAATCCTCCTAAATGTAGCAATTCTAAAATCTCTTAGTAAAATATATGTCGAGTAATAAACCTTGCCCGAATGGAAATAGCGGTATTATGGATCCTAAATAAGTATTTACTTTTACTCTTTCAGGGTCTAGAGAGCATCTCCGACTATGCAATAAGCTTCCACTACGTGCCCCCGGCCAACATGTACGCACTGGAGTATTTTGTTTATCATTTAAGACCGTACGGTATTCATTCCAAACTTCAAGAATTAAATCGGAATGTGGCGTAAAACCGTAAATGCCGTAGCATTAAAATTAAATAATATTTAGATAAATGCAATTATTATTTAGGTGTGAATTAGAAACGTTGACAATTTGTGCAAGGGGCGTAATGCTTATGGGCTTGGTAATATAGCTATATAGGAAAAACGTGGCTTTTGTGATGTGAGTCATGTGGCTTTTGTGATATTATAATCAAGCACATGGTTCTATGATTCTAAAAAAGGCGACTGCAATCAACATTTGTGTAAATATTTCAGCGATCGAAAATAGTTCTTGCAAAATTAAACGTGAATTGTAATAAAATAATAATCTGTCAAAGGGATGAAATGCCCTTGGGCTTCGGTAATATAAAGGAAACATGTGGATTGTGTTATGTGGAAGATGTGACTTTTTTGATCTTACAGTCAATCACATGGTGTTGTGAACCTAGCAAATGTGACTGCTTGGTTAGACATTCCATCAATCCTTTGCCAAACAGTTATTGTTTTACAATGATTTGTTTCGGATATTAGAAAGGTTCTTCTTCGATACTTAGCATTCTTTTTCTATCATTCATTCAAAGTTATTGGTTATCGAAGTTATACAGTTTGTATAAAGATTTTGCTAAAACATGTTTGTATATAGCAAACATAAAAGCAATAGCCCGGAGGAGATTTTTAAAAGTCGATGATGACCGTTTTTCGCGTTGGCTCGGAAGATCTGATAGTAATGAAAAATAAAGGAGACAATTTCATTAGTTCCGCATGGTATAAATGCGGATATATGACTAGAAAAATAATCTGGTGAAAGTTCGAAATGAGCTTGGTATGCGTGATCTCTACAAATTTTAAAACAGCCAGTTCGGAAACAGCTAACACAACATGGTTATTGATGAGTATTTAAACGTATTATGCGATTTTGCTGGAAGAAGAGTTGTCTCCCCTGCCTGATGCATATTAATATTAAAGAAATTATGTCTGTCAATTTTCAACGGTATGTATGAAGAGTAACGGAAGAAAGTAACATGGCTGCCGATTATGCTAATCTGAAATTTGGTCAAAGCGATAAAATAAAGTTGGAGCTTACGTCAAAACAAGACACTTCAAGCAGTTCAATCTTTAGATGTGACATTAAAAATACGAGGGCTGTCCCACTAAATCGTAGACTTTGTTGATAAAAAAAAAATATACGCAGTCACATTAGAAAAAATGCTTTGCATCTAATTAAATCAATATACGAATAAAAATAATCAAGAAAAACTGAAACAGTATTGTTTAGTTTAGTGTTCATACATTGGTTCAATATACAAGTATACCTTTAGGGCGCAATCTAATAAACAAACGAAAGAAAATTTATGTGATAAAAGTGTTCTGAGCAAACGTTTGCGTGAATTTTCCCGAGAAAACGTCATATCGTATGACGACGACATCAATTTGACGCTGAGTTTTGAACAATTGACGTTTTCACTGACAACGATACGAAGTTTTTAATGTGGTATACGTAAGTCTACAGCACAACATATACTTACATCGTCACACGTGAGCGCTTGTTGTGTCTCTAGACTGTTGACAGTGGAATAAAAGGATGCTCGAGTCAGAGCGAATTATAAAAACAGACGAGACTTTTGGCGTTTACCCAGTGCCATTAAACCGGGTTTAAATTTAAACGTTTTGCTACTGAGCTTGTTTCAGTAGTTTTCGCATACATATTGGGTCCATTACATTGAATCGGAGAGTAAACAGGCATCAATGGTTTGGAGGCATGCCGACAATCCACCACCTTACAATTCGAAGGAAGTGAAGTTGATGGGAAAGGTAATGAGATCAGTCATGTGTTATAAACTTTCAACCGCACATTAGTCCGTGACTGGTTGATGAACGTTTATGAGGATTGGGTAAGACGCTACCAGAAGTGTATTAAATTGAAAAGCAATAATGTGTGACATTATTATAACGTTTATCGCCGCAGTTTTGACGTCGGCTTGAGTCGCTTATGTGTACATGGTATTACTAAATATCTAGAATTTGTATTTTTTGTTATTTTGTAGTGTAATTTCTTGTGTATTTGCACAAGATGATGAATTAAACGTATAAGGACTAGTTTATTAGAAATAAGGAAAGTCTACAATTTAGTGGGACAGCCCTCGTATGCATGCATGGATTTTATTTTTCAGTTTGGAATATCATTTTTGTTTCATGCTTTTCGATGAAATATGGGTTTTATCAGTGAAATAACAGCAGTGAAAATATCAGTTTGATATTTTCACTGCAAAATAAGTAGTGAAAATATCAACTTTCAGAACTATTTTAAAATCCTTTGTAGTTACTTAAGGAATGAATTGCGGGGTTGATGTCATTATCGGGGTTTGAACGCAATTGGTTTGGTCAATGTGTGTGGAGTCCGAAGGACTCCACGCGTACTTTGACCAACCCAATTACGTTCATATCCCCGATAATGACATCAACCCCGCAATTCATTCCTTATATTTACACCAATAGTTCATTATTTCATTCAAGAATTGTTAAAAAAATACTTCATTTCATTCAAGAAAACCTTTCAGTAACCCGTTCTTACCCATTCGGTAAATAGAACGACCCGACTATAACCGAAAACATTTTTTTCAAATGACGTCACAATAACGCGGGAAAAGATCAACCACTTGAAATCACTTTAAAACGTAAAATTGAAACACTTCTGGTACCAATATATTTAAAATATAATAAACTAACACTTTTAAAAATGTTGAGCTATATTTTACGGGACCTGCAGACACAATACAATCAATACCAAGATCAATAGCTTTCATGTATATTGTTATGCAATGAATTACGATCCGAACATATCCGAATATGTTGCGTTCATCGATTGATAAACGCAATTGCCGAAAGGCAGTTCATTTAAGGAATGGAAGTTAAGGGGTAAATATTTCCCCTTGATCAAAACAAGACACTTCACTTTGAACCAGAAAATGTCAAATTTAAAGAAATGTTTTATGAATTTAAATAAATATATATTTGGAAACTAACAACGTACCGTTTATTACCTGTTATCCCGTTTTTCAAACGTTTTCTTGATCTTAAAGCTGAATGTTAGAACATTTGCTTTCATACCAAACAAATTCCAGACGAAAACAACTGTTCGAACATAAAAAGAATGTTATATTATCGTTCAAATGTATTTTGAACTGTTTGTCGTTGTAATACGTAAAACGAGCTTCCCGGAAAACTCACAAAACAATTTACATATAATCTGATATTTTCTACCCCACCCACGCCTCAAAATATGTAAACAAACTAGCGTGATCCTCATCATTACCTTGATAACGACCTGTCTTCAAGCAAAACAGACTGGTCTCTGACAGTAAGATGACTGAATATCCATGTATCTTGAAACACACTTTAAAAATGTTTAAAATCCAATGATTATCCGCATCTGTTTTGCTAACACATTTGATCTTCCAAATGTTCATTCATTAAATCGCGGCGTAGTAATTATTATGTATTCATGCCCCGCTTAAAATAAAAGTGTTTTCGTTATTTTTTGGAACATATGTGCACTTATAAAACTTCATTGATTACTGTTTATAAAAGCTTTGCACTAAAAAACGAGCGAATAATAAACTATAAGAATGAATAGCTCGTGATCATAGAAAAACTATATTTTCACTCGTGGCTTCGTCTGTAATTTGTAAATGTTTTAAATATATGCTTTACGTTTTTTCAGTGAAATTAAATCGACATTCCACTGTTTCAAACAGTAAAAATATCAATTTGATGATATTCACTGTTTTGAAAAGTTTGTCATCGCAACATATTTTATCTCGTGGACACCGAAAGTGAATGATAAGATTAAACTTTAGAAATTTTATGGGTCCTTACCAACCACTTTTGCACTTTGAAATTCCCTTAAGTTATAGATACAGGAAAATACTTTTTTTTTAGTCAGATTCATATTTGAATGCATAATTTTAATACTAATGTAACCAATCTTTCGAATTCTTAAAAATCACAGCCTAACCAGCACTGCGTACTGTAAAGGACAAAAGTCGGTTACGTCAATAATTCGTTATGTTTTGTATCCATGTTATATAATTGAGCATACACTGCAAACGGTAAAACAAATCGTAAAGGTTAGCGATCGTGAGCGACCATCAGTCTTAACTGAATACCGACAGAAAAATTTATCTTGAACTCTCGCAGAAGAATCCATTAACGTGACAAAAAAAGTTTAAATTAAACTTTTGGGAAGCGTATTTTCCTTTAGTATGTGTATACCACGTGTCAGATCAAATGGTTCATAAATGTTTCGTCGGAAGTCAATATTTTGCTTTAAATGAAGACTTGAAACAACGATAACTTTACTTGTTATCATTACCATTTTAAATGAAACAGTCTTCGCGGTTACAGAACCCCGCCTTCGGTCTTTAACAAGAGTTTGAAAGTTTAGTTCCTTAAAACACTTCGACAAACCTCTTCACAAACCGCCGTCTGGTGGAGCACTGTTAAAACAATATTTTGGGAACATATTTGTCAAAGTGTTGAGGAAACTAATCACATAATCAAACTCCGGTTAAACAAGAAGGCCGGGTTTTTTAAGCGGCATAGACTGCCCTTTGTTTCATTTAAAATGGTAGAGAAAAATAAAAAAAGAAGTTTTTATTCTTCATTTGAGGAAACATGTTGCTTTCCAAAGTAGCATTTATGACATAATGTATCACGTAGTAATCACCCTCTGTCATTGTTACATGCCTCAATTATATTAATAAACACATGACAATGAATTTGTGACGCAATCATCCTCGGTCGAATGTA
Source organism: Mya arenaria (assembly GCF_026914265.1). Taxonomy (NCBI): domain Eukaryota; kingdom Metazoa; phylum Mollusca; class Bivalvia; order Myida; family Myidae; genus Mya; species Mya arenaria. Next base: position 74,968,278 of record NC_069129.1, read on the forward strand.
GGTTTTAAAGTCCTGCATTGTGTTACATCACTCCCCCACAACTAAATATTTTCCTCCAGGAAAATGTATTGAAACAAATAGTAACACAATGGGTCGCCTTACATGGTATATGATACGAACTAACGATTCTCTGATTTACAATGATTTTTTTTTGTTTTCAATCATATTTCGCTTCATTAATTAATAATAACTTCTAACTCACAAAAGCATTTGTAGAAAATGATTGTTTTATTGAGAATATTAGATTTTATTACGTCCTGCCTTGTCTATCGATTGCTACACTATGACTTTTCAATGCTTATTAACTATCACTCCTGTCGGCGCCAATGCTGTTGTTGTTGTTCAATGACTCTCTGAAGAAAACTTTCACGGCCCCAACCGGCCTTCGGTACTTCCATCACGTCCGGCCCTGCTCCGCGATCGCCCCGTCATCGACTGTTATCCAGACAGCGCATGGGGCACCAACACAACCCGTTGTGACTGTGTCGCCTGGTCCGATACCAACGGTGGCATTGTAGGGTCCGCCAGTTGTGTACCGGACTCCACGACAATGTTGACCGTCAAGCGACTTAACGGCGCTACATCCAATCCCAGGTCGGCTGGCCGCAGAATGTCCATTGTATTTCTGAACACTACCTCAAAAAGGGGCACCCAAATGGAATTCATGGCTTGTTAAATATATATACACTGAACAAAATTTCTAATTAGTCAGCCTAAAAAGAAATACATTTAAATGTTTGAAACTCCTTTTTTAAAACATCTGGTATTAAATGTATGAATTATACTTAACGTATCGTATACACTAATAAAATATTCAATATTTGACCAAATGCACTGGAGTGTAACGAATAAGCCGTGTGCACCTTTCGCGTGAAATTTTATAGTGCAATCCGTGGTTTTCGTACATAATGATCTACACTTGTTCAATACACGTTTTATGAACTGAAAAACATAACAAAATGACAAGAATGACCATAAAAGATCGTGGTAGAGCGGTTGGAATGGTTGCAGCTGGTCAATCTCTCAGATAGGTATGCTATCACATTTTTCATGACGTCATTTCTTTACCAAATTTATTTTGAATCATAATGTGGTGTTCATTTTATGACATGCTCAAAGTTTGGCCTCTATTACAGGCAGCCGGAACATTCAACAGACAATTTAGGACAATTCAGTTCCTCTGGTCCAAATTCCAGCAAACCGGAAGTGTCACTGACCGCAGGCGGAATCCTAAATCTAGAGTTACCACACGCCGCAAGGATAGGTACATTATTTTGAGTCATTTGAGGCATCGTTTTCAACCTGCGACGTCGACAGCGAGGCAAACCTTGGGTTTGCATGGTAGAAATGTTACACCGCAGACTGTTCGTCACCGCCTCCGAGAGGTCGGTATTAGATCAAGACGACCAAGAAAAGGTATCGTATTAATGAAAAGGCATCATGATCGGTTGGTGTGGACGCGACGTCACCTACGATTCACGCAAGCTGATTGGTCCAATGTCCTTTTTGTTGAAGAGACGAGAGTAAAGTTGCAACAAGCTGATGGTCGGGTGCGGGTCTACCGTCGCCGATGGGAACGGAACCACGCGGAGTGTGTACTTCAACAGGAACGATTCGGTGGTGGCTCCGTTATGTTTTTTACAGGCATTTCCATGCACACCAAAACGCCATTGGTCAGGGTACACGGTAATCTGAATGCACTAAGGTACCAAAATGACATACTTAGACCTGTTATCCTGCCACACATAGCCGCCAATCGAGGTATGTTACTTGCCCAAGACATGCGCCATGTCATGCCGCAAGAGCAACGCAGCAATTGCTAAGAAACAACAACATCCAAGTTATGCAATTACCAGCAAGGAGTCCGGACTTGAACACTATAGAGCATGTTTGGGACGCGCTCAAATGCTCCATAAGACAAGGGCCACAACCAGGTAATCTCGGACAACCTGAGCAGGTGGTGGTGCATGCATGGACTGGGATTCCCCAGGGAACTATCTAAAGATACATTCGCTCCATGAGGTCGCGCTGTCGGACAGTGATTGCTGCAAACGGGGGCCATACGAAATACTAAATAAATTGTGACTTTCTAAACTGACAGTGGTATTAAGTGAATTGGCACAGATCATTCAGTTTTCAAATGAATTAAATAAAATGTTATGTACTTGTGTCAGACGAGTTGATCTTTGAATCGTGTTAAAAAAAACTTGTCCACTATCGAATAGTTATTGTCTTTAAACTCGTGTGACTAATTAGAAATTTTGCTCAGTGTATATTTATATATATATATTCTTTAACACTCTTTTTTTCTCGTGATTGTCATTGTTCTGGTATAATTGGTAATGATTGCTCTAACATAAGGTTAGAACGTCTTAATTTGATCACCAGTATCCACCTTGGGCGCTTGTCGCTATCCACTAGGACTTTCTACCCTTTCGATTTATTAATCATTGCAAACTTTTTTATAATTATTTACATCTTCAACCAGATAGTCATCTGTAACTTCATTCTGCTTTATTTCGTGCCATCGGCACGAAGGAGATAACAAGGGTACAGACCGTCGCGCGCTGTACTATCGTCCCTCGGGGCAGTTGCTGATACGGCTTGTAGTAAATTTCCACCAAGTCCAATTCTTGGAGTTCGAGTTCCATCGAAGCCGCATCGCCCTTCCACACCGACGTCACCCTGCATAAACAATGTGGCGAGCATAATTTTGACCATTTTTTCAAACACCGTTTGAGTATCAAGATCTCAATTACCAGGGCAAGACTGAGGCTCCGGTTATGCCAACTTGTCCAAACTTTCTTTTGTCCGGTTTTGTTAATGCGATCATTAGCCAATTGTAAAGTAGTCACCAAATCATTTAGGGATAAATCTTAAATCTCTGTGAGTTCTTCCGGGACAGTGATTTCTTGCACTTCCAGAAAATTTTCCTTAAAAGTTTTCAATACTGAATTATTTGAAAAGGAATTGGTCATGGGTGCTCGTAGGTGCGACCAAGAAAAAGTATGTATTTGACGCTGTGCAGCCTTCCTGAATACCTATTGTTTCGACGAGCGGCTTTGTTTGCACTTGAGTATGTTGGCCATTACATACCAAAGCGATTTGTAAGCTTGTCCTCGAGAGATTTACTAAATTCCTATCATTCAAATGCTGCGCAATTGGTAAAATACATTTTGATAACCTTGTTGAATATTTTTTTCAGCAGCGTCCTTTCTAAAAATAAAGAAATTAATCATACAAGATTCCCCAATATTCTGGTTATACTTTTGATAAAATACAGAGCAAAATGCTGCATCTTTGTGGCTGCAAGAACTTATCTCATTATTGGACAGTAATTGGCACTTTGTTTTGGTCTCATCTATCTGGAACCCATTGTTTTCTTAATTATACACAGTTAAGAGTTCGGAGATACGTTGTTTACCTGGTTAGATTATTGGGACAGGTACTTAACTCGGTATATTTTTGCGCTATAAACTTAATAGGTTTGATCCATCCCCAACATAGGAATAAACAACTTAACAATGATTTTACTGTCCACGAAAGCGTGATGCCTGTCAAGTACCTCTAAAATGACCATAAATCTGTCTAAGGATTGACAATAAAATACAATAACTTTGGTAATGAGTTGTTTATTTGTAACAAAAGTGTCTGAAATCTTCTCGGATCGATAACTCTTGAGAAAGTTACTTAAAGCCAAGAAATAAATACGTGCTTGTAGGTCAGTCATCTTGTATTACGTGAGGCAATTCTTATTTCCTTGACCACTAGGTTCAATCGCGTATATATTTCGAGAACTCGGTGTATCTCGTTTATCATCCGGGAGAGTTCATGTGTTATAACATTTATTTTAGGGTCCACCTCTAGTAAACTGCCTATGATCACGATTATGGACTGTCTATGTTCCTGTTTAAATGTGCGCGATTCGTTCATGACCGTTAAGCTTTGTTCAAAACATGATTTACTTTCCTTTGTGATTTTGCCAAATTTAAATCTGATTTTGTATTTATTCTAAATCTCTATCACTTACTGAGCCAAATAGCCACGAGAGTGCATCACCAAAAAATGGCAGTAAAAATCGACGGTGGCGTAATTGATTTGTCATTGACAGAGTTGATCGTCGTAGGTTTCGATGTCTAACTTTAAAGTATTACGGAACACCTCAAAATCTATATTATCAGCCGTGTACCTTGATAACGAACTTTCAAATAATGCTAAGGCATTCATAATGTCCGACGGAACATAGCTCATAACGCTACTAAACTCGGCAAAGTCAATAACTAAAGTCGCTAGCCACTTTGCTTTAGTCGTCGATATGTTATTTGCCTTATAAAAACAGCGTTATCGTTACTGACCGCTCTGTTTGCAACGTTCGCTGCAGTCGTAAATAAATATATACAGGCCGCCAGAATGCTTATGAGTGTGATTCGCATTGTGTCCTGAAACAACGAACACAACATTTTGTTTAACCAAATCATATTTACAGCATAACTTCACTACGTATACTGTGAAGCTGTTTTCTAGAAACCGATAAGTCAGTTTTGCCTAAATACTATAACAGCATATTTTCGATTTTCGCTTTTTCCGATTTTTCGGCCGAAGTTTTGGTCTACTTGCACGGGCTGTTAAAACATTCAGCGACGTTTTATCCTCCCCATCCGAATATGATAACACGGGATTGTGATCAGTCATAATATGGGTGTCGGTGGATGACTCAGAAGCAGCAGTGCTGGCATTATCCTAAGCCCGGGCGCGGCGGTCACATGTCACGCATTTCAGCCAAGGGAATATCATCTTCTGAACTACTGTAAGTACGCACACTACGATACCTGTTTTGCAAGATCAGCTCGATTGCTAGAAAAGGTGTCAGTGGTAGATCTAGAACCATTACCAACTGGGACAACATAACGAGCTGGGCGTAATTTTCTGCCAGTCCTTTTGCTGGCCAAAACCCATTCATCAAGATTTGCGGGGCCTTGATGCATTAGCCTTGGTGGTAGAACCATCAAACTGATGTTTGATAATGTATGTCATTAGTGAGGTTTTCTCCAGAATACGATAATAAGGCTGCCATTTGAGATCAAGCTTATTTTTCCGCCCGTGCTTACAATAGTAAACAGAATCATGAACCTCGAACTAAACATTGCGTGGACGCTGATTGGCCATAGTATTGTGTTAGATGTTTTATTATCAAAAGACCAAAGCAGATTTGTTAAAGGTCGAAATATAAGTGAAAATACTAGATTATTGTATAATGTAATGAAATAGTGTGATGATAAGAAAATTCCTGGTCTCAATATGCTGAATGAATTGGAAAAGGTGTTTGATTCTCTATCGTTTAGTTTTATTGAAAACCAAAACATAAGCATTTTCTTAAGTATGGGAATATGTTTAAAAGTTGGAATAGAATATCTTTGAATAAAACTGAAGTTTTTGCTAAATTTAATGGATATTTGTCAGATTTGTTTAAAACAGGTAGAGTTTGTTGACAGGGAGATCCAATTTCTCCATATTCATTTATATTATGTGCGGAACTCCTTTTTATTAAGATAAAAAATTGAAATGATATAAAAAAAATATATGTATCGAAGGGGTGGAATACAAGATTTCGCAATTTGCAGACAGTACATATTTATTAATAGATTGTTCAGAGAAAACAGTGAAAACTTATATAGATTCTGGCAAATATCAGGTCAAAAATTAAATTTAAATTAAAAAAAAAAGTTAGTTTGGATCGGAACACTATTCCAATATTCTGCCAGTTTCATTAAAACAAAATTTAAATTGTCATGGGGTGATACAAGATTTAAATAACTTGTACATTTTGATGCAGATCTTAATAAAATGTGTGAACTAAACGTTGATGAGAAACTATTAAAAGTTAAGAATAGCATAAAATATTGGAAAAGAAAAATAACCCCTAGATAGACTCAAAGTGATGGCTAGCTTATTTGATGTGACTAAGATGTTAAAGTGTGAGAAAATGATTTGTGAACATATTGGACAAAAATTGTCACATATCTTTTGAAAAGATGTTATCAAAGCATATCTGCTTTATATATAGATAAATTATGTATTTACAAAGTAAAACAATTCTGCATATGCCTTCATTCTATAATCATTACTTTAAAAATGGAAATAATGTATTTATATATGCCTTATTTAATAAGGGATTACACTATGTAAAATACTTATTTATTTTAAACGGTAAAATTTACGGTCTGAGCGCTTTAGAACTAATGTGATTTTTACATTTTGATGGACTTAAACGGCAATAGATTCATACATAAAGTAACAGAACATAATAGATTTCTATACAAAATGTTTATTATAAACACTGGTATACCAACCAGTCATCAAAATTGGATATTATTATATGAAAATACAAATATAAAATGGAAAGTTGAATATAGTTATGTAATAGATTGCACAAGGGACTCATATATTTAATGGTAACAAACAAGAAAAGTTTACAGAATACAACCAACAAATCGTTGCTTTATAAAATGAAATTAGTTGAAGATAATCTATGTTCTTTTTTGTGGAAGCTGTGAGGAAACTTTGCTTCATCTTTTTAGGATTGTTATAAAAACACCCTGTGCTATAGCATATTTTTCAATCAAAATGTATTCCATTAATTTGAATATTGCCATAGATTGTATGTTTGTTTTGCGAGGGTCTGGAAATTATCATTTCAGTTTCGACCTATTGTTCATTGAATTCAAAAGATTCACTTTTCTCTGTAAAAGAAAACAACATAATTCCAACAGTATCAGGGTTTAATAATAGCCTTAGACTGGCCTTTAACATTTATAACAACACAAAATTATCAGATAAAGAAAAGTTTAATTGGACAATTATAGAACGTTTTCCATTGTAACTACATTTCTAATAAAGTTTTACTAGAATAATAATTGAATATGTAACTTACATTGACAATATGTGATATATTTGCATGTTGTTGTTTTTTGTGTGTTTTTTAAATTACATAGTTTTCCTTTTTCTTTCCTTTCAATGAAATCATGGATATTTTTTCGGCGTTTAAAGTGATATAATATAAAACGCTTTATTGTGTGAGTGAGGCGAAACCATTCAAATCATAAATCACTTAACATATGGTCACAAACTTAGAAATTATTAATAAAATATATGGTTGTTTTATCTATATTTTTAACTGTACTGTTTATGTTTATCTATAATGACTATAGAATATACCCAATTATTTATTTGTATCTTAGAAAGTAGAACTACAATACATAGCAAATGTGTACATATAAATGTTACTTTGCTTGATTTGTATATACTTCGCACTTTTTGTTTGAATAAATGAAATTGCTTATCTTCGAACCTAGGCTGACAACGAGCGTACTGCTGGGGCTTAAAGCGATTGGAGTTCAGAGCATTAACCTGATACATATGTCCACTGACATCTGGATTTAGTTAAGGGGAATCGTCACCATGGGCACTATGCAGTGGCACACGGGAAAGTAGGACAGCAACTGCTTTACCGTGCCTACAAGATACTCAATCTTACAGTTATAGCATGCAATAGACAATGTCCACAACAATACCTTTTTGTTTTGCATGGGTGATTCCAATAAATATTTAAGGGGCTTGTGATCACACTTAATGATGAAAAGGGAATTGTGTAGGTAGTGATCCAATTTCTGGACACTGTAATATATGGCATAGGCACAATTTCGATCGAAGACCATCGTGTTTGAGTATCACCTAATCTTCAAGATAGAAAGTAGAAAGGACATTCTACTTTTTGACCTTGTTCATCTACTGTTTGTGTCAAACATGCCCCAATACATTTATCATTATCATATATGTACAATGTGTAAGGAAAATGTGTGTCGGGAAAACTAAGCAAAGGTAAATAAACTAGAGCATTTAACAAATTCTGAAATGCGGTCACGCATTCTAGTTTCATTAGGGACTTGGCATAATTTCTGGTCAATGTTAAAATTGGTTCTGCTATCGCAGAGAACTTAGGAATGAACCGACGATAATAGCTACACATGCCAATAAAACTTCGATCCTCCCGAACAGTGGCTTGAGCTGTAAGATTTCTTATCACTTCTACCTTCCTCATTCTGGCTGAATGCCAGATTCATTTATTATTAAGCCAAGATAATTAGTTTCAGCTTTCAGAAACTTCAGTTCTTTCTTCAGTTCAAGTCTAAGATGGTGATTCCTAAGTCTATCGAAAACTTGTTGGATATTGAGCCAAGTGTTAACCTAGAGTTTCTAAGTATATCAAAATATCTTCTTAGTATGCAGTGGTACAACCACCCATCCATATATTGGCAGAAAGATGGTTGAATCATTCCACCCAGCAAAACCCGATTCACTTCTCATCTCTCGAAAAACAAACAGACATGCACATCTACCTATGTATTGATAATATTCAAATGATAGAAATAACCACTCATAAACGTATTGGCGTAACTCTATCTAATAGCTCCTCATGGCATGAACGTATTCTCACTGCGGAAAATGGTTGAAAATATGGGAAAGAACGGTCCCATACATCTTGAATATAAGGACGTGTTCGGACCAGTACATCCAACGTATACGGAACACCACGTACCCGTGAATATACGGAGTTATCATATAAATGTGTCATTTTTATATTTCTTTTACGTATTTTTGAAGAATTATATATTTTAGGCATGGCATTTTTTGGCAAAAATATATGTATTGATGTACGGAGCCTGTGCATGCAAAATGTACATGATGAATATACAGACCCCGTACATGCTACGTGTACGGTATGGATATACGGACCCCGTATATGCAACGTGTACGGGATGAATATACGGACCCCATACACACAACGTGTACGGGATGGATATACGGACCCCGTCCACACAGCGTGTATTGGATGGATATACGGACCCCGTACGCGCAACGTGAACGGGATGAATATAAGGACCCCGTACGCGCAACGTGTACGGGATGGTAATACGGACCCCGTACACGCAACTTGAACGGGATTGATATACGGACCCGTTCACGCAACATTTACTGGGCGGAAGAACGGACCCCGTATATGCATCGTGTACGGGATGGATATACGGACCCCATACACACAACGTTTACGGGATTGGAATACGGGCCCCGTAAACGCATGTATGTACGAACCTTCATGTACACGCAACGTGTACAGATGAATGTAGGGACCTTATACGGGGTGGAACTATGTAGGATTTGACATTTTCTCAAACAAATTGTTGTATGATTAAAATTCCACTGTCTTGTCAAACAACAATTTATAAAGGCTGTTAAAAAATATGAAGAAAACATTATAAAACTAATATGAGTTCCACTCTGCGATTTCTTGGCTTCAGGCATTAGGTCAAATTGCGCTCGGACATCAGGTCACTAAAAAATATTTTATTACAAACACAACAAGCTTATGGCTTACAGGCAATTTGAAATGCAGATTTGATATAAAACAGCAATATGGCAAATTCATCACCATGAAGTTAGAAAACCCCGTGATAGAAAAACCATTATAAATTATTATTGTTTGAGAATTATAAATACCAATGCACGGTTCACAGACATAATTACAAACTCATACTCGAAGTCCCATAAAAAAATAAATAACACTTATTTTTTGTTTTATCTTATGATATGCTAGCTTGTAGTCTTACCTCGTTATTGTTGGGTTTTCTTCCTTGTTGCTATTTGGCTCATTTAATGGCACATATGATATCGATTCTCGCGCTTTCTGCATCCCGCTGTTACGATTGGTTATGAGCTGTTGATTGGTTAAAATGACCAGCAACGGAATATTGGCTGAAACTTACGCATTACTTGAAAATATAGACTAAATATTAAAATTGTTTTATTTACTATTATTATTTCTATTATTATTATTATTATTATTATTATTATTATTATTATTAATATTATCATATTCGCATAAATATGCATAGAAAAAAAGACAAAATGATGTTGTATGGCTAAAAGCGTTACTATAATTCTAATGCTTGAAAATGAATAGAATTTTAGGCAGATTTCCAAACAGTTGAGATCATTATTGATAGTTATCTTACTGACTGAAATAAAGATATTGATGCCAAATTTAGCTATATCTGAGACAAAACCTAAACAAGTAAAGATTGTCAAATTTAAAGAGTGCAACTTTAAAGATAGGGCATTTTATTGCAACTCCCTCATACCAATGGGTGGGTTAGGGTCAACCGTTATCAATGAAAAAAAGTTAATAATGGGTAACAAACTATGAAAAAAGTAAACTAACGATTAGAGCCGTTTTAAATTAATTAAGGAATAGAATAAAAATCTGGTTTGCTGCTTCTTAAATTTTGATTTAATTGTTAAACTGTTTTTTTTAACCACGAAGATGAACAATAAGTTTCAATTCAGAACTTTCAATAACATGCAAACTTGAAATTAATAATCATTGTAATTTAATAAGTAATCAGTCTCTTTTTTTAGATATGATCGCAGAGCGGATATTATCAGCATTCTTGAAAACAGTTGTCATAATTGTTGCAAACAATAATTAGTGAGAGAAGGAAGCTAGCCATTTATATAAGTATTTATTTTTCATTATTTCAATTTATATATAATTCGGTCATAAAATTTGCCGCAGTCTGTCGAAATAATTAACAAGTTTCAGGATGTGTGTGTTTTAATTGTATTTAGTATAATTTTATGACTCACTGGCCATGCGGTTTTTCAAAGCAAATGATCATGTCACTTGTTGACATGACGCGGGCTATCAGTCAAACTAGCCAGCCAAAACCCGACTGACATGACTTATCAGTTGCCCTTTGCTAACCACCATGACCTCCGACAATCTGCACTTCAGTAGTGTAATACGCCTTTTCTCTATATATTTATTACAAATAAGTTCTTCATAATTGAGAGAAAGATTAGACAAATAAGGGGAGCCAAAAAACTGACATTAAAACAATTACATTTATTTTGACTTCCTATGCATTTCTTTTAAATACATAATAATTACTGAGTAAAACTGCACTCTCACAGATTGACCGTTTTGACAAATTGTTTTTTTCTTGGAATGAGCCAACTTTGCGTAAATGTCTGAAAGTTAGTGTATTTAGGTTTGAAAATTGATGTTTTATGGCTAAAAGCGTTACTATAATACTAACGCTTTAAGAAAATTAAATATTTCTGCAGTTTTCAAAACAGTTGAGAACTGTTATACTGTGAAATATTTTATATGACTGACATGAAGGCATTGATGCCAAATTCAGCAGATGAGACAAAACTTAAAAAATATCAAAATTGTCAAAATTGTCCATTTTTGAGAGTGCAGCTTTATTTCAACTCCCTGAAACCAATGGGAGGATAAGGGTAAACTGCTTTTAATGAAAAGGAGGTTCATAATAGGAATCAAATTATGAAGAAGTTAAGCAAACAACTAGAGATATTTTAAATATAATAAATCAAGAATAAAAACAAATCTGGCTTCTTAAAAATTAGAACTTTATGCAGTTTAAATAACAAACAATTAGAAAACTTGAAATTAATGAATATTTTTGTTGTTTTTAAGTGGTAATCTGTCTCTTTTGACGCCTTATTTTAGATATGATCTTATTTTATCAGCATTTATCAAAGCAGATGCCACAATTTATATAATATTGTTTGAATACAATAAAAAGTGAGATAAACATGCTGGATATTTATTCATTTTTTATTTATTTATTTATTTGTTTGTTTGTTTGTTTGTTTGTTTGTTTGTTTGTTTGTTTGTTTGTTTGTTTGTTTGTTTGTTTGTTTGTTTATTTATTTATCTATATATTCATTTATTTATTTATTTATTTATTTATTTATTGAAAAAGACAGTGATGACACCTTTGAATATATTAAGTGCCACCTTTCAATATAAAAACAACATATATAAGTTATGCACCCCATTTTTTCGGTCACCAATAAACTGAAACAGTCGTCTGTGGACTTATCTGAAAAATGTATTAAATGTTAATTCCTAAGATTTACTAAAAGTGATATAGCCTTATGTGTTTATATATATATATATATAAGTCCTAGCATTTAGGAGTGAACCCCTCCCCTCTTAACGTATATGCCCCATTGGAATATTCATCATATTCGAGAAAACTAAGCAACACTAAGCGTGTACGGGAAACACAACATTTCCATTCTGTACGGGTACTGTTACTTGTATATTTCCGAACATACATAATATACCGGGATTTGTACACGCCAGTATATTCATCATTACGGGAAACTAAACATCCCCGGGCCCTAGCCGTGAATTTATCCACCCAACATTGACGAATTCAATTATTTTGTGTTATATAGATGTAATTGTAATTTCTTCAAAGTCTGTTAAAACACACCAAAGCGTTAATATTTCTACAAAACGCGATTCCTGTTACCCTGCGAAATACGGTAAAATGAAAAGGTCAATGATAAATGTAATAAATGTTGATCATATCATATAAGCTGTCAAATGTTACACCACTTAGCATTGTCAAATCTTATTATTTTGTATCATAAAGATGTCGCTTTAATTTCATCAAAGGCTGTTAAAACCCCAAAAAGCATTTACAATTTCTACAAAACGTGACTCGTATTTACATATATGCTCTCAAATGAAACAACAATTAACCTTACGTGATTACAAAATTCAAAACTATTTTATAGCATGGGTGTACGGGATAGAGTACATTTCCGTATATCCATAGTGTACGGGAATTGTAACTTTTCATTCCACTGAGCGTGTACGGGAACTTGTATATTTCTGTACATCCTTAATATACGGGAATTTTACACGCCCGTGTATTCATCATGTACGTGAATGTTATAATCCCGTACTCAAAATATTTACGGAAGAGCATAAATTCCCGTTCAATCAACATCTACGGAGACCGTCCGCTCATGATATACGGAGATGTACTGTGTTGCACATTCATCAAAATATTTTTAGTACTAGAAAAAAACCAATTAACCCTACCAGCTTTGTCGAATCTTATTGTTTGTTTATTATAAACATGTCGCTTTAATTTCATCAAAGGCTGTTAAACCCCAAAAAGCATTACATTTCCTACAAAACGTGACCCTTACTAACACATTGCTGTTTCTCTACGTAACACGAAAAAATGTATACAAGTCAATGGTTTAAATGTTGTTTATATCATATATGCTCTAAAAAGTAAAACACTAAATTACATTACTTGATTACAAAATTCAAAACTAATCTATAACATAGGTGTACTGGAAAGAGTACTTTTCCGTATATTCATAGTGTACGGGAATTGTTACTTTTCCGTACACTCAGCGTGTACGGAAACTGGTTTATTTCCGTACATCCATAATATACTGGAATTGTACACGCCCGTAAATTTATCGTGTACAGGAATGGTATAATCCAGTACTCTTAAAGTGTACGGAAAAGCATACTTTCCCGTATTTTCAACCCGTACACACAATATATACGGAGATGTACGGTGCTGTACATCTATAAAAAAGTATAAGTACTAGTCGTAGGTCAATCAACTCAGTATCGTCCAATATATTTTTTGTTATCAATCAGACCTCATTTAAATTTCATCAAAAGCTGTCGAAACCCATTAAAGCATTCAATTTTCTACAAAGGTTATTTTTACTGACACCTTCCTGTTTTTCCACGTAACAGTAATTTTTTATATCAATGGTATAAATGTCTTTCATATTATATATGGTATTATATAAAACACTCAAAGACTTAAATTGATTACATAATTCATTCTTTTATTACAACACGGAAGTAAATCGAAGCCCGTATACTCAAGATGTGCGAGTTTTATGAACACACCCGAATATTCAACATCCCGTAAACTTAACGTACATGTTGGATGTACGGGTTTCAGTTGATTCCCGTATCTTCAACCATTTTCCACAGTGTCAGTCCGTCAAAACTAAAACCTGGCAACGTATTTACCTCATGCAAGTACGTCCTTGCTCGCAATGTTCTATATAAAACATGTATTAGGCCAATTTTAGAACAAGCAAATGTGGTTTGGTGCAACGTTTCACAGGTTGACGAAGATGACCAAGATAAAGTTCAGCATGATGCAACGCGAATCATCTCAGAAGTAACACGACTTGTTTCCATTTCAAATCATTATATTGATACAGGACTTGAATCTCTGAAGGAGAGAAGGGGGAAACATAAATTAAACTCACACAAGTTTCATCGTCTTACGCCAGCTATCTCACTTCACTTAGTCCGTCCCGATTTGGTGATACAACCTCTTACAATCCTCGGAATTCTGTTAACCTGTAATATTTCTTGTAAACTCTACTGTTATGGAAATCATTTCTACCTACTACAATATCGTTATGAAATGCAAGTTAATTTCTCTCCATCCTTGCCATCCTTCAAATTCAACCTGAACAAGAATAAACAATCAGTTCCTCATTTCTACTATGATTGTTAACGCAAATAGAGTGTCATTCATGCAAGGCGGCGGAAGCACTGTAGTTATCTTAATGAACATTTATTCTGTAAAAACTTTATAAGTAGCCAAATATGATGAAATTGAGAGCACTACCATTTTTCTTTAACTGTCCCCTTTATCATGCACAAAGGCATCACCTTTTCAACCAATTATCTACTATAAGGATTATGTCACTCCAATTTATATTGTTTGGATCACAACACGCCACGGACCTGACAAACCCAACGATATTCAAAGACGTCCAGCACTTCATTTGCCAAGCGAAACGTTTTTGATCTCCTTCAGATAAATGAGAACGACTCTTAAACAGACCTGACCTATCCATGCCCCCACCCCCTTCATCCTGCTCATCAAGCTACTTTCTTTGGCTATTTTTATACTTCAACCGCATTTTTCTACCAGTTCATGTTTTTGTCATTGACTTTCACCTTATCCACTTAATTATAACAATGACATAATTATGAATAATTGCAATATTTACACCATTACAAGCAGCTTAAAAGAGTGACAGAAGCGAGGCAAAGTATAAGGTATCAAGCTTTCTTATCAATTCTGTCGAAATCAATTGTGTTGTGCAGTCATCAATTGTTTACCTTTCATTTATTATTAATTATTAATTTCGCTTTATTATATATCAAGGTTTTGTAAAAAAAATAATAATCAATCACTTAATCGCCCTGCATCACTTACACATCATCCATTATTTGTATACAGTTCATGGAGGAATCTATCTTCAGTAAAACTGCGGTCACCCATGAATTGAACAGCCTTTAAACATTTGAGCGATTAGTGCCCATATGATACTGTGTTTATCCCATCACCTCAAATAAATCTCTTATTATCAAAACAAGATAAACTAGTCTTTGTGATGATGTAGCTTTTTAAATTGTGTTTGATTAATCTGATGGTGTTCATACTATGTTTCATTGATAATGTTTTGAAGAGTGTTTCTTTGCAGTCTTCAAATACCAATTTCTTTTTACAACTTCTTTGGTTATTCCTTTACATTTTTTAAAAGCGTGGCCCACGCATTTGTCATTTAATGTAAATGAATACATCTTTGATCGGAGCCTTACAAATTCTGTGATAGGAGTGCCCGCTGCCTCCTCCTTCATTTTAACAATAACTTTTTTGTAATTAAATTGGTATTTACTACCACTTGGGTAATCACTGTTATCAAAAAGGTGTTTATCAGCATGTAAATCCTCATATGCATCTTTTGTTTATATTTCATAACAAAGAGAGTCAGTGTCTGTTAAAAGTAAAATTACATTCTCTTTACCATATTTCTTTAAAATGTAATTGTAGTGAAAGTCATACATAAGGTACTTACTAAGTTCGAGAATTGACATTCCAACATAGCATGGTCGATTTGCAACTAATTGTTGTTTAATTTTATTTATAGCAAATAGATCGTCATTAAACATCTTAGCAGAAACAAATGTTTCCCTCGCCGAATGCTTTTCACGTACCTTTTCATCGTGCGAAAGAGTAAAACATACCCTTTTACGAAGATTTCCCATTGTTTTTTCCAAATACTGAGTTATTTATCTATTTAAAGAAGTCTTTTTCAAATGCATTTTTTGCGTTACTTCTTTTTTGGTGTATTAATTTCAATTTATTCTTTTAACCAGGCTATTTCATCAAATTGTAATACCCTGTGCACTTTAGTTATTTTCATTCCAAGGCTAAGATACAAATTAAGATTCCTTTTGTGAAGTACATAATTTTCTTTGTTGAACAGTGTTGGGATAAGTTTTGTTGTTTTATCACTCGTTAAGTTAAAAAAAGGTTTTGACAGTAGTGAGATAACCATTCATCTTTTACCACCATTTTTTCAGGTGCTAATGGATAATCAGAATGCAGGTTATGTATTTCCTTTGGGTATTCAAGATCACATTCAATAATACAATTAGCTTTTAGATCCTTTACGTCTTTTTGGTCAACCCATCTAAAGTTACCTGTAGGAAGTGGTTGACTCATAGCCCGTCCATATAAATTATTTGCATCAAGGTACATTATGTCCTTATCATCTTCATTCTTCTTTTAAATATATGTTAGAATTATAGCTAATACCACCGCGTAGTCCTTTTTCAATCATTAAATGCATATCTATATTAGTAATTAAATCTAGTTGCTCATTTGTCATTTTTAGACATCCCAAGCAAGACCAGGATATGGTAATGACATGGATCTAATTTGTAGTACTCAATACAAGTCTTCCTGAAGTTTTGAAATACATCTGCTAATAAAAGAACATCTGTCTGTAGGTAACGATCATGATTATCTCCCATTGTCTTACAACTAAATAATCTCCACACATTCTTTGCATGTTGGTAGTCTTCATCGGATATATCTTCATCTGTTAGTTGATTTAAACATATTTTATTCAACATATACAAACAAACTACACAGAATATACACAAATACAAGTTGTCTATAATATTGAAATGGATTGGAACGAAAGCATAGCTTAAAGAGTTCTTTTCCATGGGAATTGGATTACTCATTTACCAGAAAAATGCGTATGATTGACGATTAGACGATACATATCTTTTATGCGAGAAAGGTTGTTGCTAATGCTAAAAAATAGGAATACGGTTTTTGTTTGTTATGATATGTGTTCAATAGTTCAAACACGATACATAATAGATACACAATAAGCACAAGTGACAGTATTAAGGATATATAAGTAGGGTGTGGACAGATATGAAGGAAGAAAAGAAGTTGGGTACATACCATATTTAGGAAACCCTGTAAGTCAGGTAATGATCAGAAACGTTTCGATATATATGCACAAACTTACAGAAACATGCTCAGTAAACATAAACCCGGTTAAGTGGCAATGGGCCACGCCAAAGACATAGAACACAAATTCACAAACAAGAAACATAGAACAGCACATAACTCTACAAACAGCACAGTGCATAAATACTATATATATATAAATAATTGGTATGTTTATCAAGAATTGTTAGGTACAATCGAGTCTTGTATGAATTTATGAACAGTATCAAATATATTATGGAGTTGTTCTTGTTGTTTAGGATTGGATTGCCATAGAGAATGAAGACAATGTAAATTTCTGTGATAATTGACATATCACGAAAGAAAGTTTGTCGAGAGTCGGTATATAAAGGACAATGCATAAAATAGTGAGTACTACTTTCAACTTCACCACACTCGCAAAGAGGAGAGCTGATAAATATTTTCCAATAAAGATGATAGTTAAGACCACTGCAACTAGTACGCAGTCGAGTGTGAAGTGCTTGTAATCGGCGGTTACCGTAATAATAGTAAGGCGGGCAGACTGGCAATCGACTACGAAGTGCATATTTAAAGGATGCAATTGAACGACAATCCCGCATATTCTGTGGAAGTTCATTCCATGCACGTATAGTTGAAGGTAAGAATGAGGAAAAGTAAGAATCTGTGCGTGACATAACCGTTCTTGTGTTAGATGCATTCCGTAGTGGATAATTCTGTGTACTGACATTTAAAGGTGCAAGGGATGATAGATATTCTGGCGCAATGCCGTTTTTCATTTTATAGAAGAGACATAGTTTGTGATTAATGCGTCTTTCTGATAGAGTAGGCCAACGTAGCTCCGTATGGAGAACATCAATCGAAATTAACTTAGTAGACCCACAACTATTCTACCGGCTTCATTTTGTACCTTTTGCAATTCGTTTTTTTCGTAGTCCGTACTATTATCCCAGACAATATCCGCATATTCAAGAATCGGACGAATGTACGAAAAATAAATAGTTTCTAGACATTTTCTGTCCAGACGGAACTTAAGCATTCGCATGATGCATATTCTTTTAAGGGCTTTACTTCTGATGTACTCAAAGTGTTCATGCCATGTACAGTCACTGGAAAGCACCAAACCAAGATGTTTATGCGAATTAAATTTCTGAGATTTGTTGACCATACATAGACAAATGGATAAATACGCGGTAGGCGTTTTCTGGAGAACAGGATTGACTTAGTTTTTGCAGGATTAAAGGTGACTAGCCATTTATCAGCCCATGTACTGATGCTATCTCTCTGGATTATTTCAGTGGCCCTTAAGGGCTAGTCAACGAGAATATAAAGACTAGTATCGTCTGCAAACAGCCTAACATTACGTCCAATGTTGACAACAATGTCATCTATAAATATCAAAAATAAGAGGGGACCTAGAATAGAACCTTGGGGTACACCAGCCTTAAGAAAGACCCAACTAGATATGGAGCCAGGGAGAACTACACGTTGCTTACGTTTGCTAAGATAGTGACTTAACCACGAAAGTAAGTTGCCATCGACACCAGTTTCTTGTAGCTTCACAATCAAGCTCTTGTGCCAAACTTTATCAAATGACTTACTGATATCAAAGAATATTGCTCTTACCTCAAGGCCATCATCTAATGCCTTACAAAATGTGTTGTAAAGGTATGAAAGCTGATTAACAGTAGAATCGCCTGGTCGAAAGCCTGACTGGAATGGGGTATAAACAGTTTATGTCACAAAGGTGGTTTAAGAAGTGTTTATATATTGCCCTTTCAAACACCTTTTCCATTGTATTAAGTAGGGAGATAGGACGATAGTTAACAGGAAGTATGGAATCACCCTTTTTGAAAACTGCACACACATCAACATCTTTCCACGGTTTTGGAAATCTACCGATTGAGAGAGACATATTCAATGGGAGCACAACGGGCGAGCTAACGGGAGATAACATTCTTTTAGGATTCGATTGCTTATGCCATCTGGTCCTAAAGCTTTATTAACAGGCAATGATGATATAATGTCTGTTATCTCATTTGGTAGCACTGTGATATTGTCAATTTTGCGGTTACTGTTATGATTACTAGCTGGCGGAACAATGTGGCCGGTATCATCTAATAAAGATTGGTTTTTAAAGTGGGTATTCAGATTTCAGCTTTACTAGCGTCATCTAGGCAGAGTTCGCCATCAGAGGGATCCTGGATTGCAATAATGTTTGGCCTTGGTTGAGAATTAACAAACGACTTCAGATCTGTCCACCACCCTTTAGACTGAGAAGAACCTGAGCAAATTTTTTCTGAGAGATTAGAATAATATGTTTCTTTTGCGTCAAGAATAGCCAAAGTTGTTTCGTTCCGAAGTTTACGAAATTTACCCCACTGTTGGGTTGAGTTTGTATTTTTAGCCTTACTATAGTAACGTTTACGTTTGTGAAAAAGATTTTTTACATGTAAAGTCATCCAGGGTACGTCATCTGGTCGAATAACGACTGTTTTAGTCGGGATACATCTTTTTGCGTTAATCAAAATGGCATTGGTAATATTGTCAGTGTATATATTGATATTCAAATTAGAAAGAGAGTCCCAATTAGTTCCCTCGAGATGATCACGCAACTCATCGTAATTACCCCTATCGTAATACCATACTTCTCTCGAGAAAGAGGTAGACTTACATTTTGCAAACTTAAGAATGCCACCTGCGATAGACCATATAGTGAACATAAAATTTGAACACGTCTAGAGTAACTTATATTGCTGGTGTTGTAGCTAAAGTCACCAGTGATGATTATATCACTTATTCCTGTATCAAAGGCAAGTCCCACAGAGTCCTCTATAGAATCGCAAAATGCGGCAGAGGAGTTAGGGGGTATGTAAAATGTACAAAATAATAACCTTTTACGGTTCTTTAGTGAAATCTCGACCCATACGCATTCGATACATTGGAGCTCTAAATCAGGACGACGCGAGAAATGAATAGAATCTTTGACGAACACACATACACACACACCACCATGACTTTCTCCTTGTCTATCGCGTCTCTTAACCGTGTGATAACCATTAAAGGATATATCTTCGCAGGAAATTGAATCATTAAGCCATGTTTCATTAAAAGCTATTATATCAAACCCACTCAGTTCCGAGAAAAGTATATCTAATTTGCTTTGTAGGCTTTGTACATTGTAATGGATGAATGAAAGATGATGTTGTGACAAGAGAAGTTTGGATAACTCTGAGCTTGGCTCTGATGTTAGTGAAACTGAATCAGGGCCAGGATTGGGGTGAATATCACCAGATAATAAGATAAGCTCAACAATCCAACATTCAACTCCAATTGAAGCAAATAGTGAAAAGACGAGCACAAACCATAACCCATTACAGCGGCGTTTAATTTCGTTGGAACATTTTTTTTCCAATGATTGGTATTGGGTGAGGAGCATGGTATGATTTAAGAGAAATCACAGCTAACACACTGCATATGATTGGACTTGAAAACATAAAAATAATACTGTTTTTTTTTCAACTTCCCCTGACTTTTAATTGTGTCAAACCAGTGGCCGGGGTCATATTACAAGATGTTTTCATGAAATAGAGTGTATAAGAAACAAGAACAAAATGACCGCCGGTAACTTGCGATTGACGACAATAAATGTCACTGGTATTTACCCACAAACTTTCATGAAACGAAAAACATGTAAATTTGAGAACAATAAGAATAGAAAGAAGAAAGAAGAAATCTTGATTAGAATATGAAACATGATATTGTTTTCAAAACAATGTCTAGAGAGAATGTGTAGGAAATGGAGATGGAGGGTTACAATAAAATAAATTTCAATATGTGATGTAGTATAACAATAAGGTATTATATTGCCTTTTCAAAATATTCGAACATTATTATTAAATAATAATTTCGGTAGAACTATGCAACTATCCATAAAATTAATTGTCCGTTGAACTATACAGTTGAATACACAACTCGATTAAGCAAATAAGTAATGTAATAATCTTAGTAAATATTAAACAGCACTAATATATTTTTGGTAACTTCTAAGACTGGTAATAATTATAGAAGCAATGAAAATAATAAATTAACAATGATACAGGTATTAACGCATCAATGTTATCAAATGTATGCAGTGATGACAAAACAATTTTAGATAAATAATAATGCAGTCAGCTATCGTTATATTAAATAGTAAGTACTGCTGGTGTAAACTTTAAACTTCAAAAAGAAATAACTTTTACACAAGCAGTAAATGAACATTATTATCATTAAGTAGGCTTAACTTCAACTAAATTGATCATATGCACACCGACTTTTCTATTATGAGAACAATTATGTTTCGGACCAAAAATAGAGGTACAAGAAAGGAAAAACCTGCAAAAGCCAAACAATTAGCCAGTTGAATATCAGTATAATTAGTGAACAATAAGTTATCTTTTAGCTATAGGTAACACAAGAACTATTTCTTAATTCAAATTAAAAGAAGAAAAATCGTTTTAAGAAACATTATGATCTAGATTGCGGTAGTCAAACAATCAAAAAATGTAATAACCTGTGATTATCAGTTTTATATAGTACAGTCAATGGGGGGATTAAGTGTGGTATTAAATACAGTAAATGGTGAATAAACACAGATGTGGTATTAATAAAGGACAAGGATAAATAGCTTTAATTCCTAGGTGATAGATTGACAAGTGTAAAATATCAACATAGTTTAAGATGAGAGTTATCTACACTGATCAACAAAGATTGCGTACAACGAAAGTTTACTGGACATTGCTATTAAGCACATATGCGTATGACCTCTGAGAAGTCGGCGATGTCCGTGGTACTGTTACCGACTGGAAGTTGTCAAGTTCGCGTGCCTTTGTAACCCTGTGCAGGTGCATGTCATTATCTCTGATCAAGATGACTCCATCAGAGGTCCAGGCACTGTTTATATTGCCATTTCGCACTAATGATTGGGCAAGGTAGAACACGTCACTCCTCGCCTTGCAAAGGTCTTCATTTACAAACACCTTCTTAAGATTTTGGCAATGCTTGGCCTGTGAACGTACTGAGTACAATTTCTGTCTCGCACGGAACGACGTAAATTTTACAATGATATCACGTGGCTTGGCCGGATCATTGCGCCGTGGACGACCAACACGATGGGAACGGTCGATTTCATCTAGCGATACTATACTTCCCAAGTCAGACACAAGTTTAGTAACGATATCGTTTGTACTTTCGCCTTCCCGCTCACAAACACCAGATATTCGTAGGCTATTACGTCTACTGTATTGTTCGAGGTGTTTTAGGCGATCTTCAGATTTTTCAAGAACACTGATGCGAGCTTTAAGATGAGCATTTTCAGTCTTCAGCGAGTCAATCTCGTCTGATAATCTCAAATTTATTTCCTCGATAACTTTAGGTATTAGTGTATCGACAGCAGTTTGTTACACATGCAGTATCAGGATGCTTTTCGGTAATTGAAGACAATTCAATCGGGTCATCAGGTCTAGCTTTTTTGCTTTCAGCAGCCAAGTACTCATCAGATGGGATGGGAGAAAGATCGCGCTTATTGCCCACTGGGGCTATAGGCGTTGAAGTTGTTGGAGATGATTTATCCATTTTCACAAAATTTCACAAAATTTCACAAAAATACCGAGATTGACTTTTAATGTTCAGCAGCGTAGAGGCGAAATTTCAAAATCTCGCTAGAAATATTCATCTAAGTCATCCATATGCGTTAATTTCCTACCACAATATTTAAGAACTGTACATCACAAACACTGGACTATCCTTTATTTCCATGACACAAATTTACTTTAAAACATCATAATTGAAGATATTCACTTACACTCGAAATAACACGTCCCGATACGCCTGACTGTTAGTTGGGAATAAAAAGATTTTTTGGTGGTAAGTAGGTATTATTTAACTTTTTAAAATCATTCATATACTCGTATCGGTAAACTCCTTTTTCTTTTCATTAATTCAAAGTCATCTTGAAAGCATTGTCTAGTAAAAGTAAATGCCTCTGAAGGTAAATTATTTACTAGATTCGCGAGAGATTGATTAAGAAATTGTAGACTATCAATAAACACTAAATTACTCACCATGAATGCCATATATTTTTCCATGTTGATTGGTATTACATTAATTCTTGTCTTCTTCTTTTTATCCTCCAATTGTTTTATTTTCTTTAATGTTACTAGATCATCTTTATTCTTATTTATTTCTTTTATTTCTTTATTAATTTCTCTATAATTTGTTTCATTCTTCTTATATTATCTTACCAATCTCCTGCATAATACAATGACTATCATATCCACGTAAATTGTGAAACACTACTGGAATCTTTTTAGTTAATCTGTACAGTCTAGAACAAGTATTATGCGCAGACCTTCTGTATAAAAGCGAAGCATGACAGTGATCTCTAAGTGCTTTGTTAAATATATAGTCTGAGTCTTTGTATTTCTTTTCACAAATATGACATACTTCAGATTTCTTAAAAAAAAATCTTGTTAAGGGCTTATTACCATTTCTTTATTAAAATGATCATTCATTATTTTAGCACAATACTTTTCTTCTTTTAACATGTCTTGCATGAGACGATATATTGAGTTTATACCACTATACACTTTTACATGTTTAAAATATTTATCATCATAATTACAAACTAATTTATAACCACAAGCGATATGATTTTGATAGGATGTGGTTGAGTTTCCAAATGGTTTATTAGATGGTTCAACTATTGCCTCAAAATCTGCATAGATGACAAACGGAGCCATTAGTTGCTTATGATAGTTTTTATATTCTAATTTTGTTATTCCGGGACTTGTCAAGTTTATTTTTTGTGCACCATTTATAGATAAACAAACATCTGTATGAGCTTTAAATATTCCTTTTTCGGTAAAGTGTTGAATACAGTATTTACAAAAGAACTTTCTGTTAAATATTTTTGACTGTGTATTCATTAGAGTATTAATATCTTTTATCCATACATAATAAGATACTGTGTATTGTTCTATTAATAAAAGATCACAAGTACCATTCTTGGCATTTATAGTATTTGAAATGTATAATGGATAAATTGGACTAGATTTATTGTTACAATTAATTCCAAAGACATTAAATCTAATATCATTCATTTTTTTTCTATTTTGGGAATATCTTTTATCTTTACTGGAAACTGAATACCTTCATAATTAAGTTGTTCTATATAACTTTTATATTTAGTTATTCTTTGTGATATTTTGTGTAGGAAAGATGTACGCTAAATGGCACCAACGAAAACATTCATTGTCCTTTTCATTCTAAATATTAATTAATCCTTTTCTTTTTTAATGACTGTTGGTAGCGGTAGATATGAGGAACCTCTTAAAGGCTTATACTTAACAACGGTAATGATATGTTTATCAACACTATTAATTGTCCAACCAGATCCTTCTAAAATCCAATCTATCATTCTATTTAAAAGTTCATTGTTTATATCATTTAATGTTTCAACTGTTTTGTTTCCATAATTAAACAGTTTAGCCTTAGATTGAAAGTAACCAACTTGTTCTTTGTCTTCATTTGCTTTAATAAATGTAATGTTTAGTGCTATATTTATTTTTATAGCATGGTGTTTTATTCTAATATTTAAAATAATAGATAGTGGCTTTGCAGTTTTCTCCGGCTGTACTTTAGGATAGTGTTTACTCAATATATTAGCTTCATATTCAGCAATTTTATTATCCTTAGATATTTGTATCGGTTTTAATACCATATTGTCTACCCTGAAAATTGGTTCTGATAAAGCCATCCTTATATACTTTAAAAAGAAAATATTTACGCTTTTAGGTGATCAAATCTCCATCTCGTTTTATCATGTCCATCAAAAGGCACTTTTTACTCTGTTTGTACCATCGCAGCACATTTTAATTAATGCTGGCTCAATTTTCAAATCTTTGCCAGCAGCATACATACTTTTATACTCTTTCCTGTTGGCTTCATTATTTCTTTCAATTGAAACAACTGGTATCGGACTACACCTCCTTTTCCTAAGAAATGCATTTATAAAATATATGGATTTAAAAACATCACTATCCGCTGGTGCAATACTTTTGATTTCCTTTATGTTCCTTTTAATATATTCTGCATTTTCTCTTATCTTTTTTAATTTCTTCATTTTTCTCATTATCGCTCAAAGTATTGTTACTTTTAATATTTTCTTTAGTATCAAAGTAATGTGTTTTACTATTACCCCATCTATATCAATGCCTATATTTATTTTTAGTATATTATCCATGTTCTCCATACCCATTTAATTTATATCGTTTTATATATCTTTCAAGTAGCTCAACGTTATTAGCTTGCTTTTCAAGTTCTAATATTGAACTAAAAACTGATTTAATTATTTACTTTTCATCAACATCCTGTTGCATTGACATATTTTGTGTGTATGAATTGAGTGTTTTAAAATTTCTTTGTTGGGCTTTAAGTAATGATTATTTTTCTTCAATATGAGTTTTATCTAACAAAACGGTAGTTCTGGCGGGAATGGCGCCCGCAACTGCTACAACTACTGGTATGGTTGGTACTAAAGCTTAAACTGCAGTGCATCCAATTAGGCCGCTTACTACTTTTAAAGATGCACTTATAGTTCCACATAGTTTATAACTCTTTCTATTGTAACGTGCCGGCTGTATGTTAAATCGTTGTCGTAGAGCTTATATGGATCGCTCTTATATAAATTTTCCTCAGGCTGCTTTACCTTATGATTAAAACAAAAGATTCGAAAATGATTGGTGAGATAAAATATAATCGACCAAATAATCAGGGTTCTAAGATTATGCATTGGTTTACATGAAGTTCAATCACTTTAATGATGAATGTTTTTCTCTTACGGGAGCTTGTTTACTGGCGATGCAAAATACCTCAATCTTTGTCAGCACGCAGATCGCAATGCTCTGTGGCCAACGCAGATGTCAGGTATAAGGCTTACTAGAGTTTCTAGCCACCAGCTCCGTTCACCAGACTAGATCGCAATGCTCTATGTATCCGGCTACTTGAACTGGAACGCTAGACAACCCTATATATGTCAAGTTCCTGGTGCCTTTCTATCTCACAGATCGCAATGCTCTGTGTTCAATATTAAACAGCCAGAAGGTCAAGACTCTAATTATATGCCTGCATAGGACTATTTCCGGTTAACTGTTAGATACTACCTCGACGGCGGTCAAACAAATAATGAATCTTTCAGCTGAGCGACGCGCTTATATACTAACCCGGCGGACGAGTTCATTATTAAGATGGGTAAAACGGGTATATTCCACTTTGCGAAAACTTGAAAGGAGACAGCTTTATTTTTACTAATACTCTTTATTAAAACAACTACCGATTAATAAATAACGTTTAACATAATTCCTTTAATCATAACTGTCGCTAATAAAATATTTGTATGGAATAAATAAGTCTAAAATATAAAACTAATCTTTGAAAAACACAGCGAGACATTTAACTTTGTTAATGCAAATGGCCAATTTATAACAAAGGGCGGTAATCGTGCAAATATGCGGTTACGCTACACTATATGCTGCAACTAATTTCGTTAAATGAGTAAAAAGCTGTTCTACATTTTCTATTTTAAAATCTGTCATTATTTTATTATCAATATTTTAAAAGTAGTATGTACTCAGGACCTGAAAAGTGTGTCCCAAATAGGCAAATGTTGAAAGGTTAGCCCCGTAAAGGAGTTGGTACAGTAAATTTACCATAGTAGTATGCATACTGTTTGTCGTTGGGAGTTGGCTTATTTGGAGTTTACTTGTGTTGAGTGTTTACGAAATAGTAGATCACAAAGCATTACATGGTTAAGTACCCCAAAAAATACATTTGTCAATGTTTTGTAAATGTATCTACTATCTCGCAACGCTCAATTCTAATAAGGTTAAAATTTGCAGACTGCGCTGTGACAAACAGTATGCATACTATTTTTAACGATGAGGTAAGAATGAGCGGGAAACATTCGAATATGACTTTGCCAAATGAACCTTATGAAGGGCGTAAAGCGTCATCGAACGATACACTTGAGATACGTACATATCTTTGTGAGTTTGTAGGAAACTCCTGCCGATTACCAAGTTTGCCATATTAAATTGTAGTTTTGAATAGTTTCTGTACACCGCTACCTTGAAATGAGAACAGTCGATGCGTACACTTTTACCGTAGCTGTAACTGGTAAGTTGGATATTGATGAAGGACTCCTTAAATTTCACCGGTACGCATTTCACGTAGGACAAGGGGAAGGCTCCAGTCCAGTCGTATGAAAACTGGGTAGATATCCGGTTTCTGTGTTGATGTTATATACCTGGAAATTTGTTTACCGCTTATACGCATAGAAAATATTATTCAGCCCTAAATACATCGTTTTATTAATGGTTGACGTAATTAACGAATTATTACCAACAGTTTTAATTGGTTTTACCAAAATAAACAAACTTTTGTTCGAATTTTTCGGCTGGAATTGACACGTAATTTAAATGCAAGTTACGGGCGGAAATGTTTTAAGCGTATTTTAAAAAAATATAAAAATGATTGTTGGAAGATTAACCTCGCCAGGTTAGACAGGAACCTATCGACGAAGTATGTTAACTAAGTAGGACGGAATTCAAAATACGAACGGTATTTAAGGTTACGGGTGGAGTTTCAGGTTAACACAGAATTTCGCTTACGGAGGGAAATTCATTACGGGCAGAATTTCAGATTCGGACGCAATTTCAGTTCCGAGCAGTATTTCAGAGTACGGGTGCAATATATACGGGCAAAGCACATTAAATGGACTTGAAAAGACAATTGAAGTAGCCATGCTTCAGCTTACTCAATTTATCTGTATTTCAAACATAATTCAATCGTAAATTTAGATATGAAATAACTGTAAAAAAAGAAACAAGCTCGATATCTTGAAACTTGAAACTTGAAACTTGTTTATTTGATTAAACGCCTATTTTTACATAAAATACTCAATGGCGTTGTACAATACAATGATAAAATATTTTAAATAATTTAAAGATATAATACTATCTAGACATCAAACATACTTAATTTGAAATAAACAAAAAAAATAAATAATTAAGCTAAATACATCGTTAAAGCAAATAAAACACATGACATGAAGTAAGATAAATTAAAATATCTAAAAATAAAATGAATATAAAACATAAAATAAACAATCATCGCATGCTAATATATCACAGTTAGTTTTCCACTGTTCATTGTTCAGTCACTGTTTTTAAAACAACATGTCAAATTTTCGAAAGTAATGTGTCTTCAAGTTCTTCTTAAACACTTCTAACGATTTCGATGTTCGTATATCAGATGGCAAATCGTTCCACAGGGCTGGGCCAATGGTACTAAAACTGCGATCAGAGAATGTTTTATGTTTGTTTGTTGGTACGACGTAACACCCCCCACTGGATAGCAAAGAACGAAGATTGCGTGGTGGTTGCTTTACTGTCAACAGATCTACTAGGTATGCCGGTGCCTTTCCGACCGAGCAATTGTACATGATGGTTAAAATTTTAAAGTTTATCCTAGCTTTCACTGGTTACCAGTGTAATTCAAACAAAGATTGTTTGGAGCTTTCATATTTGCCTCGAGAAAGCACAAGTTTTGCACACATGTTTTGAATTCTTTGCATTTTTTGAATATCACAGGCAGCAATGCCATACAAGATGGAATTACAGTAGTCAATGTGTGACATTACCAGTGAAAGAACAAGAATCTCCGTTGCCTCTTTGGTCAAATATTTTCGAATGTTTTTAATTCTCATGTAGTTTAGCATGGCTGTTCGGCATTTTCGTTTTACATGCTCCTTAAAGTTTAAAGTTTCATCGAGAAAGGCACCTAAGTAACGTATACAGTGTACAGCTTCGATACTGTCACCAACAATATTGATGTTTTTTGTTTGACATTTTGCAAGTTGCTGCCTACTCCCGAACATGATGAACTCAGTTTTTGCTGTATTCATTTTTAGTTTATTTTTATTCATCCAATCATTGATTATTACAGCACACTGTTCAATGTCTTGAATAGCACTTTGTTCTACAGAAGGTATGTTTGGCCGAAAACGTTTATTGGCAGTATGGTCGTCGGCGAAACCGTACACTGTGATGGTCGGGGATATCACATCAAACAGGGTACCTGCATAGTGAGATACAACCATGGGCCTAGACAGCTTCCTTGGGGCACACTACATTTTAGTTCTCGAGGTGTTGAATACGTCGAATTGACATTAACACTACAATTACGAGGGTGTAAGTACGAGTCAACCCATGCAATAGCCGTAGAGGAGAGGCCATATTGCTTGTTCAACACATCTACAAGAATACTATGGTCGACTGTGTCGAAAGCTGCGCTTAGATCTATGGCTATTAATGCTGTTACCTCTTGTAGCTCCAACCCACCCAGAATGTCATCAACTAGACGCAGAGAGAGCAGACTCACATGAGTGATAACGTCTATAGGCACTTTGGTTTTTGGGGAGTAGATTATTTTCATCTACATGTTTATTTAATTTCAGAAGCACTGCCTTTTCAATTACTTTAGAAAGGAATGAAAGATTGCTGACCGGTCGGTAATTTGAGAATGTAAGTTCAAGGCCAATCTTTTTAATCAAAGGTCGAACAATGGCTTTTTTCCATTTACTAGGGAAGACACCTTGCATAAGGGATACATTGACCAATTTGGTTATGAATGGCAAAAGTTCACCTAAAAACTGTTTCAGAAGCTTAGTTGGTAGAATATCTAGTTCACATGATTTAGATTGCATGTTTCCTATGATTTGTTTAACATTCTCTGTCAGTCCATCAAAATTGTCAAAAGATGGTATATCCTTCACTTGGGGTTCAAACTGATCAAATGTTTGTAGTGACTCTCGGATTTTGCTTATTTTGTCCATGAAAAAATCGGCGAATTTCTCAGCTGTGGTGTTGTCGTTTTCTCCATTCGACATTGGGTTATCAGCACTTGTTCCAGTGATGTCAGCAACAAATTTATATAACTAATTTATATAATATCGTTAGGAAAGAAATAATAAAAACGTAAAACATGCAAAATAAAAGTTATACGAAATGGAAATAGTGTCTAGGAAACACAATTCCAGTCTCTAGTTTACACCACACTAGAATTAGTACTTCCCTTGTTTATCACTTATTTTAAGTTCTTTATAGTGATGGCCTGATTTTAATATACTTCAGCGAACATCATGGCGGCATTAATTAGTCCCCATCTTATATCATATTCTGATTCAAAGCGCTTAAAGTGTTTAAAAGCTTTCGGCCTGCTATTTTTGTCAGTAAAGTTATGTATTTGTAAAACAAATTCACATAAACATCTGAAGATTTATATGCATGTTCAGTTCCGACGCAAACAGTGTGTATCAATCACTTGAACAACGCATTTAAACAAAGTATGGAGAAATACGCAATTTCCATACCAAAACCTTATATGGAACCTTGGTTCCACAAACATCGCACTGCCAAGAATACAGTTTTTAGGCATGTTTAAGTACAATATACTCTTAACTTAAAACATGTCGTATTTAATTTACAACCAGGGTATGCCCGCTAAACCAGATGTGTCCAGCAAAATGAAAAGGACATGTTAAAAAACTTTATGTTGATGGTCTCTTCCTACAAAGACAGGATCCTCACGCAAAATCCCTCTGGGTCGAATCACCAACATGCTATTTTGCCTGTATTATAATTTATTAATATTGCCCTATACTTTTGTCACTCGATGACAAAATTAATAGATTTATATTAGTGTTTTAAAAAAATATGCAACATGCTCAAGACTCTTAGCTAGAATGACTGAGACAAACTTGGAAATCTTCACACTCTTTCCGTACCATTCGGCATTACATAATTATCTTACAATTTGCACCAAACCTAAAGAATGTCAATAAATAAACAGTTTTTATTAAAGCTGTAATAGTGAAAATATGTTTAAGTAAGAGGTGAAGGTTGTAAGTAGTTACTTAAAGGAATAAATGGTTTGGTGCGATTCAGTCGAATAAGCAAAAACTTTATGTAACTCCATACTAATAATATTGATTTAAAAAAATAAAAGAGTAAAATAAGGGCCGTTTTTAAGTTATTCTAAACATATAATCTATATATATATATATATATATATATATATATATATATATATATATATATATATATATATATATATATATATATATATATGAATAACAATAATCAAAATGCTGATTATCCGATAAAATAAAAATAAAAATATTTCATTTCAAATATTTTGGTTTTTATATCCTACGCAAAATGCGAATTAAGTGCATCTTCAATACGATTTATGTTTTTCTTTCGGATTTTACCGAGTTTTCGGGGTTAATTCCGGGGAATAAACCTGTCCGAATACGATAACACAGATGCTATTTTTAACCGGAAGTATCTAGATCAATGGCCGGGGCAAAAATGTAGACACGTAGATATACATATATTTATTTTGATGCAGTACGCGTTCGCTTTGATATATTTGCGTATTCCAGTTTTTATAATGCATTCTCTAATTCGTCGATATTAAAATAATCTCATCTTCTATAATTGTATTTATGCAAAAACGCAGCTTTTCCACACTATATTAACCGCACAACATATAATGAATGATACTTACAGAGCTACATTTAGCAAGCTACCCATGCAAAAAGCAGCTCAGGTTTGAGCAGATTTGTAATGTAAATTAGTTTTAACCGCGCCGGGCTTGATACGCCCGTGCACGCATTGAATCGTCAAATTTAAGAATTGTTATGTCGATCAGCTGATGGTAGATCTCGATTTAGGGTCACAAAAGTGTGCTGGGGCCGTATTCAATATGTATCTTAGATTGGTTTCATCCTTAGATTGGTCGTTTTGTTCTTAGATTGGTCCTCAATTCTACCAGATTCTAAGATTTGGACTAAGTAGGTTCAAGAATCTGAGATTTCAACTTTGATCGTTTGAAGAAGTTAAGGAATGTTTTACCTTCCTTAAATATTTCATAACATAATAAGACCACGGCATTTTACGAGGATTTTTGCTGAATTTTAAAAAAAAAGTCTGCTCCTGTCGCTCAGCATTAAGTACCTTTTTTCGTTTTAATGGTTTTCTGTAGCCTACTGTACAATAGGGAGTGGGAATGGAAATGTGAAGGTCGAACAAATATCTCACATAAAAACACATGCTAGACTTGTAAGAACGTGGAATTATTACAGTATTATTCGTCTGATTTGTCATTCTTTGGTGTTGATTGATTCGCTACCAACAGCAAAAATAATGCATATTACATTAGCGAACGCCTTAACTACCTCATATAATTTCGCGATATTTTGGAAATGTTTTCATTTCAACCGTTTCACATTTCTTCAATGGGTATTTTTTATGTCATGTCGATAACCATTTTCTTATGTGGCATTTGATGATTAATAACATGAAAGATATTCGTTTACCACCTTAGACACATGTTAATAAACAATTATGCCAATTTATTTGTTTGACTGTGTGTTATGTTCAACTGTCAACTGTCAGTGATAAAATAGTTAAAGCAGTCAGACATGATTAGAATTCTAAAGGAGAATGTTATCTCGAAATATAATCATAACATGCCAAAAAAATCATTATCTGGATGTAATTGAGATTGGATTCCAATTTGAAGGGGGTGATTAAAAGAGGGTCTTGTTTTGTGTTGTTTATATCACAATCCAATTCTTGTTATATGTTACCCCCTTCAATATCTTCTGGTTCTTTAAAGTTTAATCTCAGAACAGGAAAAACAATGTTGAAAATATTACTGAAATAAAGTCAACTGTAAGTAATGATAGTGAAAAGATCAATGATTGGTTTCATAAGAATACATCTCTTATAAATTAAAATGAAACCATTCATGTGAACTGAGATAGCATATATATTTACTATAAAGAAAATAGAATCATAAATCCATGTTGCCCCATCAAATTTCATGGAAAGTTTGTAAAGAAATCTTTAAAATTGTGTAAAGAAAAGATTTGACAAGTCAATGTATTGAAAATAATTTCTACGGTAAGTTCATGAATGTATATACTTCTCGTAAAAATGTGAAGCTGCAACCAGGTAATATGAGTACTTCTTTATTAAAAAGCTACATGTAAGTTTAATGCAAACTATCGGCCATAAATTTTCAAAGTATTTGTCATGATGTTATCTTTTAATTTAAATTATGATTAAATAACATGTCAGGCTATAATTTCAGATCATGGATCGTGCCCCGAATCTTGATACTCTACTGGAAATGGATATTATAAATAGATACAGATTTGACAGAGCTGGAATCAATTATTTAACACAGCTGATCGGGGCTAACATTTCACCTAAACAGCCAGAAATAACGCCTTAAATGCTGAACAAAACATCTTGATTACATTATGATATTTAGCAACTGGCTTAATACAGTTAAATGATGCGGACATACATGGCGTCAGTCAGCCAACATTGTCACGTGTGTTGACTGAAGTTATTAATGCTCTGTCATCACCTGCATTGATAAGGCAATTTATTAAGTTTCCAGGTAGTGTTGAAGAATTCAGACGGAATGCCGTGCAAATGCAGGGGATTGCAAGGTTTCCAAAAGTCATTAGGGCCATAGACGGAACCCATATTAACATTGCCTCACCCAATCAACATGAAGAAATGTATGTAAACAGAAAAGGAAAACATAGTATAAATGTTCAAGTTGTTTTTGACGGATGGTACAATATAATTGATGTTGTTGCACGCTGGCCCGAATCCGTGCATGACAGTAGAGTTTTACGAGAAAGCTCGTTAAACAACCTTGAGAATGGCCACATGCCACATGGTTTCCATCTGCTTGGGGACAGCGGCTATCCAGCCAAAAGGTGCCTGCTTACCTCTTTCCTAACTCCGCAAACCCAGGCTGAACAAGCCTATAACAGGTATGTTTCAAAATAAATTTAACTCTGCATAATCTGAAATGCATAGCCCTACATGTATTGATCTTGTAACATTGTGGTTGATGAAATTATACTAATATTAAATTGAGAGCCCAAAATATTTTATTCTGTTGTCTTATCTGCTGGATGAAAATTGGAATCAAAACAAAGATTTATGCAACTTTTAGATAAACATTACATTAGCAGCTCAATGTTTGTTTCATACACACAAAGGCTGTTTCATCAATAATATTTATTACAGGAGCCACAAAGTCACTCGAGCTTTGGTTAAGAGAGGGATAGGTCAGTTGAAGAGGAGATTTGGCATCCTTCATAGGGAGTTAAAGTGTGCAGGTGAATTATAATATAAGATGAACAATTTAAGTGTAACATAATTTATTTGAAATTTAACTTCAAATAAAACTATCACAATATTAATATGTTACAGAATAAAGAATACAATTACATTAAATAATTAATTGTAACACTTAGTACTTTATTCATGTACTGTGTGTAACAGCAATTAATTATAACAATAACATTTTTTTTATTAATGTTAATTCAATACGGAATTCAATAGTGTTGGTTAAGTTGTGTAGATTTTCAGTAAACATTCATAATAAAATTTGTATTAAGATTTAAACGGTCACGCAAGTGATACTAGACACATTTAAGGAGGAAAGGAATTGCACTTAAAATCATGAAGCTAATTTCTTAAAATTCTTATGCTAGTTATAAATCATCAAATACATAAATATATATATTTATAATACATGTCTAACTTCTATTTAAAAGGCTAGTCATTGCTTGTTGTGTTTTGCACAACATTTGCAAGCAGCGAGTCATTCCCATGGCAGCTATAGCAGACAACAATGATGGTGGAAATGGTGATGATGGCCTTGTTGGGCTAAGATACAGAGACCACTTTGTTTCAACATACCTTGGTAAAATAATTTTATTTCAACATTAACATTACCAAGTATGCTTTAGCATCTTTTGTCATGTTATGGCAATGCTTATAAAATGTATTATTTTGTTAAAAGTAATAGTAAATAAAGTATCAATGGCACATTCAATAATGTATCTAAGCATTTGTTTTCAACGCAAAATACTATTGAACAAAATACAAATTCTGCTCATGAACACTTATTCTTATGGCTTTTTCAGTTAAATATATAACCCACATGGGGAAAGGCAAATACTTTTTTCAGTATATGGTCGCGGGTGTCTTTTTGCTAATTTGGACCCCAATAGGGTAAATTTGATTCTGTAGGGGAGTGGTATTACATGTAGTATAAAGTGCTTTCCCCCCATATAAGTTAAAATTCGATATCCCTTGAGTGCAGAACACAAGTTGCATAATTTCTGAAATGCCATCAATGAACAACAAGGTGGATTACCAAATACTTGGTACCTACAAGTCAACAGTAGTTTTAATCAAAGTCTTTAAAGAGTACCAACATACATAACTATGTTCTATAATAAAAGTATACTAAAATGTGCTGATAATTGGCAACAGACATATATCGGATATTAAGAATGTAGTTAGAGGTCCTTTACTGTAATCTCTTTCCAAATTTAACCTGTCAATGCTAACTTCAATATTTGTAAGTAATTTTAATAAAATTTGGCATCAGCATTCAATGTGCATATTATTCTGTATTGTTCTTTTTTTAATTGCTTTGCTAAAATAGCCACTTCTTATTCTAATTTTCTTTTTTGCAGCTGCCTGATTGCTTTACACTCCTGACAGCAACATCGATTGCATGACTCCAAACACATTGAAGATCTATCTGTAACCGTCGGTGACTCTAAAGTTAAACATTCTGTTAAAGTAAACAATTTAGGTGCCATCTTTGATTCAAACATGAACATGGAAGATCACGTTAATTCAGTATGCAGATTATGTTATTTACATCTTAGACAAAAAGGCAGAATTCAGAAATATCTGACAATTGATGCATCTAAGCAATTTGTGCCTTCATTGGTTATCTCGCAATGATTACTGCAATGCACTACTGTATGGAGTTTCTCAAACATTAGTCAACAAACTGCAGAACGTTCAAAATACAGCTGCCCGTATCATCACCAGAACCTTGCGGTACGATCATATCACACCTGTACTTAAAGAACTACATTGGCTTCCAGTGCAATACAGAATTCAGTTTAAAATTTTAACGCATATCTACAAAGCTTTAAACGACAAATCACCAGAATATTTGAAAGAAATGCTATGTGTTTACAAACCACGAAGAAATCTGCGATCTCAAAACAAAGCACTTACTTTAGTGATACCAAAAAGTAAAACTGTAACCTACGGCGACCGACGTTTTGAATATGCAGCTCCGAAACTGTGGAACGACCTACCATCCGGTTTGAGAGACTCAAGTTCATTGTGTTCTTTCAAACGTGCACATAAAACGCACTATTTCAAACAGGCGTATGAGTAGCATTTTTACCAGGAATGATCTGTGACAGTGATTCACGAAGACTGTGTGACCATTATGTGAATTTAAACATAATTTTACAACCTGTTTTATTACTACCATGATCTTTTAGTACAGTTACATATCCTATGTAAACTGTTTTAGACTATTGATACAATATATAAATGCAATTTAGATGTCAGGCGTAAATTATATTAACATCATTTTTAAATTTTTTCAAAGTTTCGCTAGAGTATTTTTTATCGTATGATATTGATATTTATTGTTTTTAATTCAGACGACCAGTTAAATACCACATTTCATTTTATTGTGTTTCATATTTTTTAGTATGCTGTACATTTATTGTTCAAAAGCTGTCTAGTATTTTAATGATATTGCTTGTAGTTAACTATCAGATTATATCGTTGTAAAGCGCCTTTGAACGTGTATATGAAAAGGGCACTATATAAGTTTGGTAAATAATAATAATAATAATAATAATAATAATAATAATAATGTCGAGGTTGTGAACACTTTGGAAGTCGTGCTAGCCTCAGGTCTTGAAAGATGATACGTGGCAGGAACCTCCTCTGCCTCCAACACTGGCTGATATGTTCTGGAATTACAAACTCTAATTCTAAAATGTGCTATCAATTTTTTGCAAATCTTGCAAAAAAAGTCACTATGCTGACTTGTTTAGAATGTGAGAGTCAGTTTTAAATATTTTACCCAACTTGATCATACCCGAGAATGTCTGTGATATATTTTGAAATTAAACCAGGTGCCAAATTGGGACTTTCCAGACTTTGGGAAAAATACAAAGTTATGTTTGAATGAAAAGAATAATATAAAATATACCTATTTCTACCTTTTTATGCATTTAATCTAAAATGGCTACCGGGTAGTCTTATCAAGATGTTGTTATCTTTTTTAAGCAATTCATTGCTGTATTCACTGAAAATCTTATTAATTATTTTGGAAAATATAATTTTATGGGTTTTTTTGGCAAGAGGCAGTAAATTGCACCAAAAAATCAATGAATGTGTTCTATGTCTTACTTAAGTCCTTAGATATTTACATGTACATGTCGGTAT
Source organism: Mya arenaria (assembly GCF_026914265.1). NCBI lineage: Eukaryota > Metazoa > Mollusca > Bivalvia > Myida > Myidae > Mya > Mya arenaria. The sequence continues at coordinate 75,005,989 of NC_069129.1, forward strand.
ACATCTGAAATCATTTCTGTGTTCATGTTATTTTATATCAATGTGCATTGTAGTGTTATCTCACCCTGTTATATATAAATGTCTTAGTGATATGACTGTCTTAGTGATATCAATGTCTTTGTGATATGTTTGTCTTAGTGATATGATTGTCTGAGTGATGTAAGTTAATAATTGTCTTAGTGATATGATATAATTGTCTTAGTGATAAGAATGTGGTAGTGATATCGATGTGTTAGTGATGTCAATCTGACAGTGATATAAATGTCTTAGTGATATTATTGTCTCAGTCATGTGAATGTGTAAGTTAATGGCAATGTGTGAATATTTTAATGTTTAAACTGTATTGGTTACATTCAGAGGTTATTGTTATGAATTTTTGATATGGATATGTTAGTAATAGCCATTGCCAACTTTGGAGCTTATCAGGGTAACGACGGTCTCTATCGATTTCTCCTCTCAGTGCAATAATAGCGTTAAGATACGCTTATTTATCTACTGGACGCAGTGTAAGATTAAGGCAGATAAGAAATACAGAATCTATGAGGGTCATAAAGTTGACCCGTCCTTTTATTATCCTTTCAGTTTTGGACGATTTTAGATTTAGCCATAATTAGGTAGAGCTGTTCTATAGCGGGATGTTAGTTGATAAAGTACTGAAATTTCAAATTATATCCGATAAACTTACTTCTTTTACAAATTACATTCCGTGTTTTTTATTGAAATCGATAATTGATCATTTATCAAGACATTTAATTCGGGCCTTTTCCACACCTTTATCTTAACAGTTTGGTATTTTTTCTAATAGCAGTGTAACACAAAATTGGGTGTGTAATTTCGGATAGAAACAGCTAAAATGAAATATTAACTGCAGTTGCTATCATTTAGTACCGGTCTTTAACGATACAAGTCAAGTAAAATGTCATTATTGTTGTATTGACAATAAGACAGATATACCCTTTTATTCAATAACAACACGTTAATTTAATGGCACTTTGACACGTTATGAAATCTAGTGCAATCGTTACTAAAATATGCTGACAAAATTTCATGTAAGACATTTCTTGCCTAATCAAAATAATTATATTTACGCTAAATTTATAAACATGTTTGGTTGAGTGCAAAATGGTAGACCAAAATGTTTACCATTAAGAATTAGAACTTAAGCAATACTAATGAACATGTTGATTCGATGTAGATATGTAAATTTATATCTTTGAATACCCTTATTTATTATGTTTCATAGCCCATATGTATTTCCAAAATTGCCAATGAAACTTGAAACATTAATATTTTATAAGAAAAGAGTTACGTATTAACTAAATGTAAAGGAATTATCGAGTATCATACATAATTTCAATTAAATAATAATGATAAAAGGGGAAAAAATCCGAAATAGTTATGTAATAATTGTATTGCTATAAATGACAAACTTCGTTGCACATGTCATACCCAGTGTCATAACATTGCCGATGGATTTTTCTATCCTACAGTGAATACTCCGCGGGGTGGGCCATAAAACCATTATCGTACAGTTGAATACACAATTTCTGGGCATCGATTTTCTACATTTTTTACAGAAATGTTCAAAAAGGACCAAAAGATATTTAAAAATTCATTATTTCGAAAAGTGCATTTGAAAGAGAAAATAAATTTGCATCGTAATCCGCTGATAGCTAAGCGATCGAAATACTATAATAGCTTTAAAAAACAAAACAATTTTTACCTTCTTCTTATTTCGATGTAACTTTTAATGACCAACAAAACCCTTAAAAAGGACCAAAATGTAAAAATCATACACTTAATACAAAACCATCATCTTCAAGGGCATGAATTATCCTAACATATATGTAGGAAGTAAGTTGATCTGTTGAAAGACTTAAGTCGTGAGAACTGTTTAACCATATTTTCCCTATATAACTCTATAGGCACTTTCGATTCACCGGATTTCTCAAAAGTTGGCAATGTAAGAATCCTTTTTATAACAAAGATGACATCAACAGCTTGACGAAAATGTTATACAACAAGTAACTGTGAGAGATACTTACGTGTAATCATTTACAAACTGATATACAGGCTGTGAATTGAGACCAACATCTGATCCGCTTTGGCTGAAAAATAAAGATTACAATAATTATTGTTTATTTGAGAAAATTCACACATCAACTCATTTCTGTATATGGTAGGATGTGGAACTTAAGCCTTATAAAGTATCATTTTCCACCATCTAATCAGTACACTTATGTTCACCTATTTACCCATTTAGTTATTTATTTCAATGACAATATAGCAAGATGAAGTTCATTGGCATTATGCATTATTGCTGAAGATCTCAAATTTCGTTTGTAAGATATTCCATCTACCTTTCCTGTATACATGTTGAATCAAATTCTTCTGATCCACCGATTCCATCCATGGCACAGCCATCACTGCCAATAACTTCAATTACAGCATTTGTCAGTTCTGACAAGGAGGCTGTATTTTGGCCATTTCATGAAAAAATAATGTTTTGCTTCCATTAACTTTTGATAAATTATTTGTGACTTTTGTACGGTATTGTCATTTCTATTTTTAATTACTGTTTGTATATAATATGAATATCACCAAGTGTGGTGGAAATAAAGACAAGTTGAGAGTTGAGTTGAGTCATTTCATTTCATTTCAATTAATTCTTAATGTAATTAAGAGTTCATTCACAAAATATTTATGTACATAATAAGTATGAGAAAGTGTCAAAATTCACTTTTTAAATTTATAAATATGTCTAAAAAAGGGATTCAGTATGCAGTTATAATATTACAATTGAAACTGCAAGTACAGTTTTATCCTAATTGATTACCTCACTTAATAAATTACATGAATTGATTAAACTTTTTATTTAATTTCAGAAGTATATGTTAAATGAGAAAAATATGAACCTGTCAGCTGAAGCTGCCTTCTGTAGTCCATGAACTTAGGGCGGTGGACTTGGGTCAAGTTGTCCCAATTCTTAGCTAGAAGGTCTACAGTTCTATGTATTCCTGTAGATTGGACATTGAAGCTTCTCTCAACAGTCTCCCACATTTTTCTTTTCGTCTCTGAGGTGATTCCTTAAGGACAATTTGTTTAATAAAAAATGAATATACGGTACATGCATGATTTTTCATAATTTTTCATTATTAATTATCAATAAATCCAAATGTCATGACCAGGAATCCATAACTGGGGGAGAAGGAGGAAGTTTCAGGAGCATAAAATAATTGCATGATTATCTACTTTTCATTTACAAATTGTATTGACACATAAATTATTTTAAAATGTCTATAATTTCCGGGCAACAGTGTTTGTGTGTGTTGGGTTTTGGGAGGGGGTGTGGGGGTCGCACGGGAAAACCTGCAACTGGATTACTACAACTAGGCAAAAAAATTGTTCCAAATAAATAATTTGCATATATATATATATATAATTAATCTATCGTTCTCTTTTATTTATAATATGTTCAAAGTAAAATGAATATCAATGGGAAAGCGTGATTTTGGTTATGAATGATCATTTTTTCTTTATTTCAAGGATAATTTTATCTTTAGTTTTCAATTACTTGGCAAATAACAAGATGTACTTACTTGAAGTATAGCCTTTCTTATATAAGGCGTGTTTTGACATGCCGTGGCCATTCTCCTCCCCCATCAGCTTGCAAATTAACAAACATTCTTCTTTTGAAAAGATTGGATTTCTCTTTTTCTCGTTATTCGCTGCCATCATTGTTTACATTGTCTGCATAGCTTCTACAACGTCCGCGCTTTTTTGTTACTATTTTTAACGCAGGGAAACTACAGAATATCTATATTTAGAACCACGTGCTTGGTGACGAATCTGAGAGTGGTTCTAAGAGAGGATCTTAGAATAAGACTTCGATTTCGATCTTAGTTCACATTTCAATTTAAGGACCGATTTAAGATTTCAAATTAAGATAAGGATGAATCTAAGAGAAAATCTCAGATAGGTATTGAATACGGCCCCAGGCCTATCGAATAAGAGCCTGGCACAGTTTTTTTTACTAAATGAAAATTGTAAACCTTCTTATTATGATATGTAGCACCCTCTCTCCAATTCCCTTTCTATACACCAAGCCGTTCAATCGTTTATTTATAAAGTCAAAACAATCACATCTGATGATGCAAGTTTAATTGTTAGCAATTATTTATTTCTTAGTAGCCAATTAATTTGTTCTATTAAACGAAAGCAAGGCTGACTCTCAGATCTTAAGCAGACTGGCTAAACTCGATCCGTAGACCTGAAGATTTAGACCCAATTACATTCTCTCAGATTTTAGCTACTTTGCAGAATATCCAGACTCCTAACTCCTAACCAGAAACAGACTCTGACTATAAACTAACTTACTTTTCTAGCAAGCTTCGGATAAGTGTTTTATACTTCCCAATTGACCCCAATTGCATTTGACCATTCAGAACTGTCTCCTAATTCCCCTTAATAGTTTAACGATATCACATGATACATTTAATCTCACGTGACTACATCCAAAGTATTTTACTGGCTATTGCCACAAAAAGGAGCTTGCAAATCAATAGTTTCAGTGACGGAAAAATTAATTAAACCAAACCCTTTAAAAAAGATTTTAGTAAACAAGGTAATTAAACTTATTTCTGGACAGTACTTAAACTAGCCATTAGCGGTTGACCTTAGCCGTAACCGATTGATATTCGATGGTACCAAGTAAAGTATGAGTTTAGCAAAAAGTAGGTCCTCTGATAATTATTATTCAAGTCTTAGGGCCTTTCTAAACATATGCTAAAATGATTGACTGTTCAATATTTTCTCAGAATATCTAATCGACAACTGCCGGTAACGGTAATGAAGCTCAAATGAAAATAAACGCTATGGCAGTTTTACGACTTAGTAGTTAAAGAAAGGAATGATAGGAAACAGAGATTTATTATTATTGGCGAGGGTCATTGTTACAAATATTACAAAAAGCATAATAAAACAGCAATTATTGAAGACATAGTTGTGAGAAGAGTGCTAAATTTGTGCCTTCTTTGAACGGTAACATCTTGTTCATTGTTACCGTAGAGAGCAAGTGTATGACATAATTCAATGGTGTTTTATTTCTAAATAGACAAGCGCAATAACTGTTCATGAAATGCCCTTAATATACTCAAGTGTTGTTCTAACGAATATGGTAAAGACATGGGTTGATTATTTTTCACAATCATTTGCATAAAGGTAATCATTATCATGACATAAGCTTGACTTGAGCTTATATTTTAGACAGTCGTATCTAAAATGTTTTTAGGCACATCAATTGCAAAACATGGATTACGCTGACGTGTTAGCGTTAAAACATCAATGTCAACTTCAACTAACGATATTCGCGTTATCCTGTTGTTCAAATTTCTCTTGATGTAAGCGCTAGCTAACGTTTATGTACGTTATGTGTTAACCTCATCACCAGCGTTAAGCTCACTTCTTGTTTGCATTTCCATAATCCATTACAATTCCTGTGGTCTGATGTGTCGAAAAAAACACAGATAAACTTACCCCGTCCACTCGAAGGGTTAATCCACTTTAAACTTTCATTTCTTAATCACAGGCAATGGTGTATTTTATTATTTATTTCATCGATTAAATAGACTAAACAGTGGAGATACAGTGTTTTTGACCACACGTGTATATCCATGTGCAATATTTAAACCACAAATGGCAGCTTAAAAACTTATTAAATTTGTAAAATATTCAAGCAATGGAGCAAAAACCTGTTTTAGTTTATATATACAGAACATAATATGAAAATAGGGATCAGAACAGAAATGGAAAATATTAGGCTTTTAACATGTATTTGGAGTTTAAACTTGGAACTTCTGTTGCATTTTAACAATTCTGTTGTTCAAAACAGGGGATTCTGATATTAAATGCTTATTTGTATTTTGAGATGAACAGTTAACCTGTTAAGTGAAGTAAAACAGGTTAATCCATAAAAGGGGAGATTTATCAGTGGGGTGGAGCGTCCGGCCGTTTCTATTTTACCGACTTAATTATGTCGTAATTCCAAGCGTATGGATAATGATAACAGTGGAAGAAAATATTATTTATTACTACTAATTTGATTTAAAATTGTACTTAAAGTGGCTTCCTCCGCTTATGTCAAACTACTGGCTTTGGAAATAGGACAGTGATTTGGCCTTTTACACTTATCACATTAATAGTTCATTAGTGGAAGCCCCATGTGTAATCGTGGAAATACTACACCATTTATGCAGGTAAAAATTATGCTATTAATTGGTAACCATATTCGATTTCATAGCCTGTTAAAAATATATAAAAGTTATGTACTGTTAATAAATGTGTAGGTAACATAGAAACAGTTACTTAAAAACACTGCGCTTACTTGTATCAAATGTTTCGACAGGTGATTGGTGATTCAACTGGCAGTGACTAGTCAACGGTATTGAGGAAATTATCAAATGTCATGAACAGTTTGGTCTTGGAGGTCTTGGGCAAACAGCTGTACATCTTATTCAATCACGTTAATATCATAACAGTAGCATCATGGCATTGCTTAGTCATCACATTCCATGTTGATCAAAAACATAATCCTTTCTTTCTTCTGTTGTTGAGAAAAGCATCAACTGTACTGGCCATTTTTAACGTCAACTTACTATTTAACGTTGACTATAACGTTGGTCCAGACCAACATTAGAAAAGTCGTTAAGTAAACATCCACTTTATCGCCGCCAGTGTAAATGTTAACTTAAATTTTTATTCTCAATTTAAAATGCATTAATTATGATATATTTATATCAAATTGTGCATTTTAATTAAGTTTATGAAAATAAAGCAGTTATCATAAATCATCTAATGGAAAACTTTCGCGGAAAGCCGAGGGGTAACGTTGATAGATTTTGTCGTTCAACAGATGAATTTCTTGCGAAATTTAATGATTGCGAGATGCCACAGAAGAACAGATTTATCTTTTTTTGGGGGTGATTTTTTTTTGTAAAACATATGTTATAAGACAGATTATAAGCTTAGAAAGTCGTTATCAACATGGTATTTTCACAAACGAAAAATATTCTAAAAAGCATTCGGCTAATAAAAAAAACGCACGTGCCGAACTATTACTGAATGTAAATCAAACAAATTAATTGTAAAGTGAGAAAACAGAACATTAATTTAAGAACAAATACTAGTAAAGTGCAAACTAGAAAAAGTTACTTCCATCTTTCACGGTCAGTTTTAGAATATTTCATTTGATTTTTGAACGGATTTATTATGGGTCATCATTTGTTTCCTCATAATTTTAACTTGTACTTGTTTCTTTTATTATACAAAATGTGTAGTGCAAAAAAGAGCATAGAAGATGCTTACCTTTTACCACTATTATGTGAAATATAAATAATAAAGGGAACAAAAAGAAGTAATATTTTCTCATGTCTTACGATTCATTTAAGTTAAGTGTTTCAAATGTTTGCTTCACTAAAATGTTTCAGTCAATATATATTACGAAATTCCATGTTACAAAGATGTAAAGTACAAGGCCTGTAATTTGTTCACGCCGAGATCTTTCAACATTAATACGCCCCGAATTTATAAGAAACACCCACAGATAACGTGCCGATTCCGCCTCAATTCCGCTCGAAACCGCCCCTTTATTTCGTACTGGCTGGCAAATGCAATATTTGCTTGAAAATTCTCAATTATAAGGGACTTAGCTCTAGAACCTTTAATCTCTTTTCGGTAATTCTACGCTTGATTTCTTTTATTTGGCGCTCGGATTCACTGTTAGAATTTAAGCCGCGGGAACAGTCGTCTAATATTTTTGACTTTTGACTTATCGTTCAATTCTATACGCGTTTTATTGTTTAATGACAAAATTTCAAAAACTCGAATCAAGTTTGTGAAATCTATTTCGACTTTTATTTCATACCTTGATACCAACGCAACAATTTGTTTTCGATAGCTTGCCGATTAAAAAAAATCGGATGCAATAAAGGTTTTAATGACAATGGAACAAGGGGTACTCCCGTTGACTTACGATTTTTAATCGTCAGCATTTGCACGACCCTTTTGCTTTTTGAAAATGTATGCCATTTATTCAAATGAAAGAATGCGCTTATAAAAAACCCATTTGATACTCTATGGTTACTGTTTGTCAACACTGTATCATTTTTCCTTCGCTTTCCTGTTTATCGTAACACCCTTATAAGAATGAAAACAATTAGAACTAGCCAAAGGCAAGGCCATAAGGAAATCACTGTTCAAGACGAATGTCGTTGGTTGCATTGTGGTGTTGTTCGACCGTCGTAAGAAGAGACACATTTTTCTTGCGACGAACAATGCGTGGTGGTTTCCAATGTGGTAATCGCATCATTTATCGGTAAAGCTGTTTTGATGTCTGTTGTCTGTTTGTGGTGTTTGTATTTGTATATGTGGTGTTTGTTTGTTAGTGCTTCTAGTCATTCTCGTCTAGGCCTTGTGCCTTTAAACAGGGTTCATTTGTCTTGCCTTGGCTGGTCGATGTAGTTTTATTGCATTTTTGTTTAAAATTTACGACATTCGTTTGTAAAAATACATGGCGTGGATGTAATAAAATTGGATTATTTATTGCGTCAATCTCTCGACATTTGCATGCCATCGTGATATTGTCGCGAAACAAACGTTCGAAATTCGTGCACAATATACTAGTTTTGGCGAACATTACCATTTTTGTATCATATTATGTTACTCCTGCGTAGCTGCTGCGTTATTCATGAGTTACTCCTCCATATCTTCAGTTTGTACCATAATTACGACTTCATTTATCTCCTCTGTCTTTAATTAATATATCAAAATATTCTTCATAGTCTGTTGAATAAGGCTTTTTCCTGAGGTTTCAAATTATGGTTTTAAATTGCGTCCTCTACAAATTTCTTTCTTTCTTTGGTGTAGTTGCGTATTTAACCACGTGTTGACATAACGCCAATAATTTGCTCTCCTGCTTGCTCTCAATCTTTCACGGGGTTATTTACAATTTATTATGAACTCTTTTTGTGGTCCTGAGTGTGAATCTTGACAACCTTTGAGGGTATGCATATTTTACAGACATTCGTCAGTTGTGTAGTAAGCTGCTAAGCGTTGACAATTGATATTTGTGTGTTGTTTTACACACGATGTTTGCCTTAATAACCTAAGAAAAAATATTGATCGCATGAATTTATTTCAATTTTACGACAGTTCAAAACACGCTCAATCTTGGTAGGAAATGAACTTCGCAATGCACTAAAATGATCTAGCCAATGATTGGTGCATGACAGCAATACGTGAGGAGTTAATTGCTTCCTTTAAAAACATAGGAACTGCAACAAGTCGAGATAACATTTACGACTCTTGCTTAAACAGCGGCATGGATAGCGGTGACAGTCACGGCAGAGGCAACGTTGACAATGGAATGATTAAGAGTTCCAATTTGAACGAGAGGTGTATTTACGTCGATGACACGACCTAAGCAGGAATCCTGTGTCGTAAAATCAAATGGCAAACACAGCGAAAAATACCAATCATGATTAAACAACTGAAGTCATTGCTGGTCGTTATATGCGGAGAAAACACACAGCTGAAGTCGATAAAAGTCACATAATTGAATATGTTTTCGTATGTACATCAATATCAAAACTACCACGTATGTTGTAAGTTAAATGGGTACAAATATTGTGAACAAAAACAAAAGATAGTAAAAAAACAAAAGATAGCACATTAACAAATATACTAACTATAGGTTGAACAAATCACAAACTAGTCGGCAAGGGGCACAGAACTATAATGTGATATGTTTGTAGTAAGAAAGCAATCACCAATTGTGTGTATAGCGAAATTTTTTATGACAAAACAATATTGATCTTTCATCTAGCTCGAATAATAGAGGGTTGAATAATGTCGAAAAACTTCACAATATTAGATATCTTTGGTTTGTATCTGCATGCACATTAACCCTAACTCTTCTTCTTTCCCAACACACAATTGGTTTATATTTTAAATCCCAGACTTAATTCTTAAACATGTGTAGCATGAAATATAGTTATTCTAATTCGAATAATACAACACTCGAATATGTTTCAAACGGTGAATCTGCGACCAACACGAAATAATCGGATGCAAATCTAAAAATGTGACAAAAATAGATAATTTTGGTATCTTGTTTCGAAGGTTTTGATCAACTGCATAACGGTTGGCTTCAAACCTATTAAAATGAATAGTAGCCAATGAATGGTATTGGATGGTATATATTTGCTTTAAAATACTGCCATAAGTTAGAACAAAAAGGAAAAATAAATACTACTCAAAAGTAATCACTTTCGAATTGGTGCAATTGACCACTTAGTGACTTCATCTTTACTTTCGATGACTTAACAAAATAATAGGTAACATACACTTTTATTATCCAAACAAAGACAACAGCTTGGCCAATCACAATGATATCTTTGCCATCAGTGGTTATTTTGGGAGGAATCAGATCTGTTGGGGGCTGCCTTTATGGATTTGATCAATGAATTTATTTTTTCCAATATTTTCATCGGTATTCGGCGAAATATAAGAATCAGGTGACATGGAGTATTTTGCCTATTTTTCAATACTAGGATGATAATCGTTTAGCTGAGGTTCCAATATTAAAGCTACATTGATCTAAAATATGTACATTTTATTGCCACCAGCAGATCAGAAATCAAATTTCATATGTTGTATTTTAATTTTAATTGGGTTATCAGAATTATTTGTGGGTTTCTGTGAGAGAAACATATTAGCCAGAAGTGTTGAGATTTGGGTTCTCCACAACACTGTTGTTTCGAATTAAACATCAATAGATTCTTTTTTGACCTTGATTTTAATATTTCTGAACTTTGTGTAGCTTAACATCAGATAAATATAATTACGGTAACTATATTACATGTAAGGTAGTACATTAATTTGGGGGGGGGGGTAGGGTTAGGGTTAGGGTTAGGGTTAGTAAAATGTAAGTAAAAATGGACGACTTGAAAGTGTACATGGGATAGGTGTCCAAATAAAGTGTTGTGGTCAATTTTTAAAAAGAAAACGCTCTGGTGAGGATGATATCACTAAGTGTGAGCTTGCATTAATTTATGAAACATTGAGGTTCATAGATTATATTTTCGAGGCTAACGTTATAACAATAAGTATGAAGAGCTTTACATTTATCTCTTATCATTCAGTCATAATTCAAATCTCCTATGCAGTCGATATCCCAAAATGTTATCAACATTTGTATCAAACACTTCAACAGAGATAATTTTTAAATATTGTATCTGACATCGGCGGTGTGAACAGACTATTCAATTTACGACTCTTGAGTGACAGTTCATAGCACATCTACTTAAGTCGGTCACATTCCAGGTCCGCGCGGCTTTTGAAATTTTTATCAAGAATTATACAAATGGCATGTAATTGGTTTTGTAAGCTGTTAATATTAAGGTAACTAAGCACCTGACGTTTGTTGTTTTCTTTTCTTATAGTTTGGGGATTTTCAACTTAATCTTAAGAGTTACTATTCGTGCTGCAATGTAAGATATAATAATTAGTCATAGGTGTTGTTGTGTCCGATGTTTTGTCTGGTTTCTGAAGTGATATTTTCAATGGGTATGGACTAACGAGTGAGTCTACACATGAAATGATTTTTTCATAAAAAAACATTTTATTTCATGCATATCGATGAAAGAATGAAAATAATTGGTGAATGGAGATTTGCTTCCCTTGACTTTGAAGTATATGTATGTAACAAGTGATATACATATTGACCGATTCGTATACAATTGTCAAAATCAAATTATGCAAAAAGGTTAATTAAAAAAAAAAAATGCGATTGATTATAATTATTAAAAAAGAACAAACTTACCGATTTATGTATGAACTATTTCATGGAAAATACTGTTACAATGGAACATACTGTTACAATTTACCCGCTTGGTAGGTATTGGTTGAATATTTACTTGGCAACATGTGCTAGTAATAGAGTTGATAGATCATTTCTTCTACAAACTCTAACCGCGTACATGTAAGCACAAGCATTTTGAATTCGACCTATTTCCTTCAATTGTTTACCTTCATCAGTTCAACAATTCATTTTTCGTTTTGAAAATAAAAAAAGCTTGTCCAAAAGCTGGACGATAAAGAAGTCCAGTCTTATCAAATAGCTCAGGTCATCGGCCATAAAAACCTGAACAATTAAAGCAGATTGAAAACCAACTAGCCTTACTAGACATCTTGTCGAGAAAACTTTCAAAGTCGGCGCTACATTCTTCTCAAAAGAATCTTCGGGCACATCTTCGACATTTCCTCTGAGGTCTTCGTAAACACAAAATTTAACGGAAACGTGACATTCAACTTTAAAAGATATGAAACTAATTCGCTGTCTCAAAAACAAAACATCCTTCGGCTGCACTGAGCATGAATTCACCCCGAAAAATTACGTAAGATCCAGAGTCTGAGACCGACAGTGACTAGATATACTCTACGAAAAACACTAAACACAGACTTCTGTAAATGAATGAATTGAGGTCGATTCGCTTTCAAAACGCATGAAAACACACACTTTGGATGACGATAGATTAAATACTTTTAATCATTGACAAACTATAATGTACACATTCAATATCAATGAAGGATCTTAAAAATGCGGAATTTATGTTGATATAATACAATCCTTCTGTAATATATCACTTAAGAATATACATTACACTTAAAGGACTGTTAGTTTTTATACTAAAAATATTTGTGTAAAGATGTATTGATATTGAAAAACACGAATACGCCATTCCACATTGTTATTTCATTTCATCAGACGACATTTTAAGTCACTAATCAATTTACTTAAAGTATATATTTATTTCAAACAATTGTTATTCACAAGTGGAGGATAATTCTTACCTAAAAAAAAATAAAACAAATGTAGGGTAACACCAATACTCAAGGGAGATGATATCAACAAAGCTTATATTAAGGGCAGTTACTGATAAAGTTTTATGCGAAAACAATTTTGTTGTTTTTTATTTAACACTGCACTTAAGTGTTTTCTATTAGAGTAGATGACATTTGGTATCATTTTTCTGTATTTTGAACCAATAGTGCAGACCTCCATGAATGTATTTTGATCGCACTTTTCGTGACTGTCTATTTCGAGGCTGATATTCAATTGCGTTCACTTTGTATAAATATGAGCATTGTTTAAGAATATACTTTGTCAATTGGTTTGTTCATTTCATAACGGTTAAATACCCATATATTTGTCCGTTATCAGGTGTGTCTTCGTGTTTGAAAAATGCTGTATATTTGGCACAAATATTTAAAATAAATATGTTGATTTACTTCATAGATTATTTTAAATAAGACCACGATACTAATAGTTGCAAGTACAGAAAGCTTTTTAAACATACCTCAAAAAGTTGCCGTATGTATTTAAAGTCGAACAATGTTAAAAAATGGAAATATACCAAGAGTTGCCACGTATGTTATTAGCAATACGTTTAAAAAATCTACGTAGGGTTATACATCAGATAGTACTAAAAATTGCAAATACATCATTTTCACAAAAATAGCCTCGAATTGTCAAACCTTGTAGACAAACCCGGTCAATTTCGAATGGGAACAATACGCACAAACTGAAAAAAATACATGTGTCGTAAGCGAAATATTACATCAGTAAGTATTATTCGATGCGTTGTTCACTTTTATGCAATTTGTTGATACCTTTCATTTTTTCATGCACTTGTCTAGTCCCTTTTATCAAAGCGCAACCAAATCGCTAAACATTAAAACACAACTCCAAAGATGTCACCAAATTGTCTGATTGCCTTATATAGGTCTTATCCAATGATTGGTTTAATAAGTTTAATTGACAACCAGAGCATCTAAACCTGCAATTAGTTTAATAGGTTAGGAATAAATGCTATAATTTTGCAGTGACACTATATTTAAGTATTTGTTGTATAATTTGTTGTCATTATAATTCGTCTATACTACAATAATAAAAACTGTGTTTATCGGCACAGGTTAAGGGCGCAAACAACAAAAAGCTAGAGACACATAGGTATGAACGTGTAGACACCGCATACAGGAACACCACAATCAGAGCTCACAAGCACCCAAATAGCTTGACCGATAGATGATTAGATAAACGCCTTGGAACGGTCAGTGAAACACGAGTTTACTGGAACACAATTCTACTGGAGGATCAAACTAGTTTGTATGGCCATAAGATTACACAACATTTGTTTATAATTTCAAAATTTAAAACATAAGCCTCATCATATATCCCATACAAATCATTTGACCAGTTATTTTGAAATATGATGACTCTTATTATGTACAAGTTGTTAAGAATGTTTGAGTATACCTGCGCATATGAGTTCTATCATAGCTAACTGAAGTATATATGACATGTTTACTATTGCATATGTATACCGTTTGCCTATTGATGTACGTATTAACGACCATTTAAGTAAAGCTTTTACGTCCATATAAGTCAAACTTTAACTCAAAGTATAAAAAATTGTTAATATATCTGTAGGAAATTACTGTGGGTTTTTTTTGTCATGTGCATACATTAATCCTAATATCACCACGGAAACCAAAATAAGATTGAATATGGAAATATCAAGAGTAAATATTTGAAATAAAAGCACCAGATTATGATTCCTGTTCAGTGTTAAATCCAACGTGAACTTAAAAGGGCTGTTAGTGGCAGCTTGTATGTTTTCAGTTATAAAACAAATGAAAAACATATGAAGTTGATAATATAAATGTAATATAAATTTTAAGAGATGATACCTTTAAACGAAATGGTCTTCTCTGTCGGCACCTTTCCACTATTTGACAGAATGTAAATACGAAGATTCGTAATGGATAACTTTTTCGTGTCAACCGAGCCGATAACATACCGTGATATCAGGTTTCTGTCAAAATCGGGCTTTGTACATTATGCATACTTAAATGTTAACAACTGTAAAGATTCTAGCATTTACGGTGATTTGTGTAAAACATCAGGTATGAAATCTGTTGGTAAAACGATTGTCGTATTTTGTGTTCTCGGTTTTCTTATAATCTTAATCCATTTCAAATATAATTACATTTATTATGGACGACTTGGAAAATCCATGTTAACTCAAAGAAGTAATCGAGGTAATGACAATGCAGTGCGCCAGTGTCGGTATGTCTTTCTGGATTTGGGTTCAAACAAAGGTGTGCAAGTTCGGAAATTATTTGAACCTAATCTTTATCCAAACGCTTCTATTATCCCCGTATTCGACCGAGTTTTTGGAAATATCTCCGAAAGGCAAAGATATGTATGTGCATTTGGCTTTGAAGCGAACCCGAGACATATGAAGAGACTAATATTTATTGAAAAGTCGTACAAGAATAAAGGCTTCCAAGTGGATTTTTACCACCTTGCTGTTTCAGATAGGGACAATGACAGAGTCACAATATTTTCGGAAACAAATTTTGATCTGGATTGGGGAGCTGGAATTTTAGATCAAGCCATCAACAATAAGGCAAACATGACAAAGTATAAGGTACACACAGTGGATATAGTGAGATTCATCGTAGAAATAATAAATCCTTTGAAATCAAAAGCAGTTTTTATGAAGATGGACATTGAAGGCTCAGAGTATTTGTTATTGCCTCATATGATAAAGAATAAGATTTTGTGCAAAGATATCATCACTTCAGCGGGTATCGAATTCCACGAATGGGCACGAATACCACTCAATACGTCTCTAGACTTGAGCAAATTCAAGCAAAACTTAAACCTACAGTCGTGCGTTCCTACAAGTGTTATTCCGCTTGACGATGAATCATATAACTTGGACGTAGTAATTAATTCGGATAGCTGATCAGTAGCTGACGGCAAATGAGAATATTACTGCCTTAGAACGGTCAGTGAAACACGTGTTCACTGGAGCATGTGTCTCCTTGAAGGTCAAACTAGATTGTATGGCCATAACATCACACAACATGTATTTATAATTTCTAAATTCAAAATATAAGCCTCATCATATATGCCATACAAAGCATTTGACAAGTTTATTTTGAAATATGATAACGCCTATTGTGACGTTCAGGTGGTTAGCAATTTGTGAGTATGCCTGGGCATTTGTTTTC
Source organism: Mya arenaria (assembly GCF_026914265.1). Taxonomy (NCBI): domain Eukaryota; kingdom Metazoa; phylum Mollusca; class Bivalvia; order Myida; family Myidae; genus Mya; species Mya arenaria. The sequence goes on from NC_069129.1 coordinate 75,022,129, forward strand.
CATCTTATCTAATTGAAGTATATATGACGTGTTTACTATTTTTACATGATTACCACGACGTCACGTTTGCCTATTGATGTAAGTATTTACGTCCATATAAGTCAAACTATATCTTAATGTATACTTATTTGCAATTATATCTGTAACAAATTAGTGTGCGTGTTTTTATTGTTTTGCACATACATTTATCCTCATATCATCACGGATACCAAGTAAAATTCGGCGTGTTCTTGAAAGGGCTTTTAGAAGCATGTTTGCATGTAATCAGTTACAAAACAAATAGAAAACATATCAAGGTGATAATATGAAATGTAAACTACATAGTTTTACAAATAAATCGATACAAGACTAAAATGGAAATAAAAACAAGTTAAGAGATGATACTTTTCAACAAAATGATCTTCTCTGTCGGCACTTTTCCACTATTAGGCAGAATGTGAATTCGAACACTGCAGCTAGTAAAATGTGAACCCTAAACCCTACCCAAGCATCATTGTTTAGTAAAGGATAACAAGTTCTTGTCAACCGAGCTGGTAACATACCGTGACATATTGTTTTTGTCAAAATCAGGCTTTATTCATTATGAATAGAAAGAACTTAACTCTAAAGAACTGTAAAGATTTTTGCATTTCTGGTGATTTGTGTAAAACATCAAGTATGAAATATGTTTGTAAAACAATTGTTGTATTTTGTGTTCTCGGTTTACTCATTATCACAATTCATTTCAAATATTATTGCATTTATTATGGACGACTTGGAAAATCCATGTTAACTCAACTAAGTTAACTAATAAATGACAATGCAGTGCGCGAGTGTCGGAATGACTTTCTGGATTTGGGTTAAAACGAAGGTGTGCTAGTACGGAAATTGTTTGAACCTAATCTTCATCCAAACGCTTCTATTATCCCCGTATTCGACCGAGTGTTTGGAAATATCCAATGCCTGTGCATGTGGCTTTGAAGCGAACCCAGGACATATGAAGAGACTACAAAGTATTGAAGAGTCGTACACAAATAAAGGCTTCCAAGTGCTCTCTTACCACCTTGCTGTTGTTTCAGATAGGGACAATGCCATATAAACAATATTTTCGGAAACAAATTTTAATCTGGATTATGGATCTGGACTTTTAGATCAATATATATGCAAAAAGCTACAGAAACATGCTCAGTAGCAAAAAGTTTAAACATAAACCCGGTTTAGTGGCAATGGGCAACGCCAAAGACATAGAACCTAAATTCACAAACAATAAACATTGAACAGCACACAACTCTACAAACAGCACAGTGCATAAATACTATATATATATATATATATATATATATATATAATTGGTATGTTTATCAAGAATTGTTAGGTACCGCCTTGGAACGGTCAGTAAAATGTAAATTTACTGGGGGTTTAAACCAGTTTATGTGCACAAACCTCACTCTTATCCCAACAATTCTTAATAAAGATAAAACGCAAAAGATAAATCTTATCAAAGTATGCATTAACATGAGGAAACGTATCAATAAAACAAATAATAAAGAAAACGAAAAGGTAAACCCCAGTGCTTCAAGCCATCAACAATAAGACCAAAATGACAAGGTATAAGGTACACATAGTGGATATAGTCAAATTCATTGTGGAAACAATGAATCCTTTGAAATCAAAAGGAGTTTCTATGAAGATGGACACTGAAGGCTCAGAGAATATGGTATTGCCTCATATGATAAAAAGTAAGTTTTTGTGCATCAATAGGTGACCTAACTGTATAATATACAGATACAATTTAGGGACCAACCCAGCATTTGGCATTAAAAATGGCATTTGTTTAGTTTGTAGCCGTACACATGTGTTCATTTTTATTCCATTGCATTTATAAATTATATATTATTTATACTGTTGACAGAGATGAAAAAAAATGATCAAAATGACATTAAAAAGGTGTTATACGGGGCGAAGTGTTGGGAATGTGACCTTCCAGCAGAAATAAAAATATATGCTTTGGTTAAGACAAATTTTATTTCGATCTAATATTTACAATTAATTCAGTTCAACAAATTGTGAGCATGATCATAATAAACAAGGTCCAAATATGTTTTGCATTGAGAGAAAACATGTGAAATATGCACAAAACCTTACTGTCGACGTAATTGAGAAGAAAGCCTTGAAGCTTATGCTATGCCTCCATTCTATAAGTCATACACGTTGCTTATGCTAGAGAGATGGTGTCAAGTGATTCAAAACAAATATAATCTTATAGTTTTACGGTGTATTCACTTGTATGTAAATCAAGTTGTTAATTCTGTATTCAATATATTTGAAAGAAAAAAGGATAGTGGTAAGGAAACGGACGGTGGAATGAGGGGGAGGGGTACATGGACTTAGATTTACGTTCTTTGTTCTGGACGAGGCAAAAGACGTGTGCTCGTCTTATATGAGATTTCCTTAGATTTAAAGTGTAATAATTGGAGAGCCAAATAACCAACGATGGATAACCGACCAATGAGATGATTTCTTTAAACGTTATATTTTAGAATGGTATCAAAATACTGGAAAATCCTTTATGTTATGCCATAAACAATAGAGACTGTTGACAATATGTTTTTGAGAATAGGTTTACATGCTTTACATACTATTTGTGATCACCTTTCTAGTAGAATTCTGAAACGTGTTTTATGTTCTTAGTTAATTTGTATTTAAAAAAGCACAGACGGCGATGCACGAATTTCTTCCTGGAGGGCGGACCATGTGGACATAGTTGATGTCAGAAATGAACTGGTCAACAACTATGATTTATATGAAATTTCGAAGAGTGTACGAAGTAGTATCGCCAACTCTTGATGAAATCAGTGAAGTTAGATATGATGGTGCTAGAAGATGAAACATCTTGTAAAATAGGATGAATTTATGTTTATGTCGCCTTTTCTGATTCGATTCGAGTTTCAACATAACGATTGGTCGAATATACTAGTCGCGTTACACCGGTTATAATTATTATATACATTTCTGTCATCCAATTTGTTTTGTTTTTAAGATTATTTAAAATTAAATGTGTTTCTATGTCACAACTATTTGAAATTATGTCATTAATGAATATCAAATCTGAATTAATCCAGGTTTTGAAGAAGAGACTTTTGTTATTACGTTTTATAAAAAAAAAATGTTTTTATTCAAACTTATACAAAAATGAATTTATGAATTTATTACCACAGATTATTTCCTTCCTAATATTATAAAATGTGTTAGACATTTTGTCTTGGTGAACAGACATTTGTGAAAAGTGGATCCATATTGACAGTAAGTCTTTATAAAAAAGGCTCAATTTGTTTATTATTGGTTGTAAGGATTTGATAGAGTCAATGTTCATGTAGAAAATAAGGAAGTTCTTGCCGAATTGGTCAAACATAAAAGATGGTATTGTTTTCCAGCTTGCGCTTATTGTACTGATAAGGTAGGTTACCCATTTTATTTTCATGGTTTTAGAAAATACACAATAACTTGAAATCTGGCATATCTAGACCACCTTCATGTTTGTTACCAATAACTGTCTTACGTTTGATTTTATCTTTTTTTCCGTTCCAGGAAAACTCGAAGATCATTGAATTAATTATCTTAGAAACATTATCGGGTGTTAAAATATTTTGAGCTAAGTAAACAAGCTTGGGAAAAAGTAAGGTTTTTATGTCCGTTATCTTTCAATAGTATGTAAGTTTTCGTTTACTGCAAGTGTTAATTAGCTGCTAACAATTTTCGATTTTGTCGGTCCAACTTAGGTTTACACATTCATTTTTATTATGATCAAAGTAGACGCCGAGAGATTTAACATGTTTTGTAGTAAATTGTACACCATGTAACATAGTGACGGATTGATTTTTCGATTTATCTATCCAGAGACCTAGCGTTTTCATCTTGTTAAGTTTAAGACCCGAATGTTTTCCAAAGGTATCAATTACTTCTAAAACAATAGGTATTTCTGCATGGTTTTAAGAAATAAAGTAGTGTCGTCTGCAAGTTGCGTAACTTTAATAATGTTGTATACCTTCATATTTTTTGCATTGTTTCAGTTTAATTGATAGAACTTCAACAACTGTAATAAAAAGAAAAGCAGAAAGAGGGCAGCCTTGTCGAACGCCACGTTGTAAATAAAATGAGTCTTATATTCATCCACTGTTTGCTATTTTGGATGTAATATTGCAATAAAGAGTCTTAACCCATCTTATAAACTTAATAACTTATAACAAGATTGTTTTCGTGGTTTTAATAGCTGAATACGCAAAAAATGACTCGAGAATGCCAGAATACTAACAGTGATCAAATATCGTCACATTACGTAGAAATATCGTGTTTTCTGCGTCTTTCTGTCGGATTGACTTGGTATCCTTCATAAAGACCATTGTTTTGCGATATTTATTCATCCTTTTGGTAGATAAAAAAGTTATTGTGGTATAACTTATTTAGAAGTAAGAGTGGATCTTTAAAAGAGGTTCTTGTAGTGTGTATTTTGTTACTGTAAAAAAACCGTTAATCATTTGTCATCGAATAATGCGATGTTTTACACTTTGTTTGTCCCATTATTACCACTCGAATTTCAAGTCTTTTGTCTTTGTAAATGTATTTTTCATATGTTTACTTTTTGTGATATGTTTCCGTTAGACGCTGAGGTTATTTGTAAGTGACTTTTTATTTTTTTACATTTTGTTAAACATGTGTTATACTTCAAAACACGAAATCTAAACAAACTGCAACCATTTCTCTCTATGTTTGTTTTGCACTGCAACATTTTTGCACTGCAATACAGACATTTAGTGGGAATGTAATTCAGTTTTTTGGTTTACCCAAGGTCGGCTCAATTAACTTGCTTCACATGTGCCTTATTTTCGTCCTGACCCAGATACGATTAAAACAATTGAGGATATAATTTTCTTTTTTTGTGATTTTTCTACATTGATGTGTTGCATAAGAAAAGTTTCTTTTCATAAAATGTGTTTGTTTTAATTTAATTTGCTGCAATTAACGCACTTTATACGTCTAAGAACTCTACACATGACACTAAACTCATATGAATCAAAAATTAAGAAAAAAAGACTGATATTCTAGCATCTATGCGACCTTTGTCAAACAAATATTACTACATATAAGCATCTGTTTTGAGACGACCCTAAAGTTCAACCATTCTTGATTAATGCAAATAGAACAATACCTTACAGACAGTCAAGGAAAACACACTGCGATAAGCACATTTTTGAATTGATATCATTCTACACCGTTGGTTCAAATTTAAGAAAAAAACAAACAATTCTAAAATCCATTTACTGAAAAACCCAATTGGGAAATCTTAACTGCAATCTGCTTAACAGAAGCTTCTTTTATCTTTTAAGAACTGCTCTCCATTATTACTTTTCACTTATAGTATTGAAGTATCCTCCAATTGATAATTATCACTTTTTTAAATGAATCATTGACCTTTTGTTAATGTATTTGTAACAATAACTAAACATGCCATCTGGTCGAGAACCATTATGGTTGGATGTGTTCGTATTGGTGTTATTCAAATTGAAAACAAAAACATCTTTTCACACACAGATGAATAATGGATACCGAAAGAGTCTCTTACAATTTTTTACATCGAAACATACATCACAGAGTCGTTTATTGTTATTCAAACGAAAATAAAACAACTCTATGATGTGTTTTGTCCAAAAGATGAACAGTTTTGATTCTTTTTATAGAAAGCATTGTGTTTGAAATGATTTACATGTTGTATCCAACGTTAACTGCTTAGAGTTTTGACTTTGCCGTCGGCCTCGGGCAGGGGGAAATTTTGTCCCTATTGTAATTTTTTATTTTCCCTGTTTTAAAGATCTTGATATTCACTAAATGATGTTAGTGTTGGCTTTTCAATATATGATATAATTCTTATATTGTTATAATTTTCAACTTACAAGGTCATTGAAGGCAGATCACCTGACGACATTCAGCAACATATTGGTATATTGTTCGAATATTGTGATAAATAAGGCTTAACAGTAAATACTATTAAAACTAAACTAATGGTCTTTTTTAAAGGAAGGGTTAATGCCCACTGAATATTGGACGTATAATGGACAACCCATTGACGTTCTAGATGATTTCATCGACTTTTTTTAAAAAGCACTCAACAATATATTATGTAAATGTATTTCTTATGATCTCAGACCAATCGCATTTTGGCAATTTTTATTTGATGCTTTGTGGCCCCTGTTTTTAATTATTTTTTTCGGAATATAGGGTTATACCAAGTGGAAAGAGATTGTTATAATTTTCAAATTTTGTAAACGTGTGTTTAATGTTACGAAAAAAACTCCAGCAAGTGTTTATAAGCAACTTGGTAGATATCTTCTTCATATACATAGATGTCTTAGAATTGTTTTCAATTTCGGTTTAAAGTTGATAACAGTGATAACGATATAGTACGCGCGGCATTATCTGATGTTTTAACGGTAGGAGTAAATATTTCAAATATGTTGTTACAGTAATTTGTTCGTTGGTAATCCCTTCTACGTTCTAAATATATTAAAGTTCATTTACTTTTAATTACCTGTTTGCATAAGTCTTGAAATGGAGGCCGTATTGTTAAGTACCTCCTAAGAGATTTTACTTAATATTTAATAAATGTGTATCATCCATATTGAGTGCTAAACATGTGTTGGTTATCCATCTAGTAAATAAATGGAGAAAACTACTTTCTTGAATATTGTTAGTGTCATACCATTTTAGATGACAACTTCTTAGTTACAAACATTTCGACAGAAATGTCTCATTATAAAATATTTGATAATGTTATTTTAACTAATGACATTTTTGTGTAAAATTTAAAACTAGAATTGTTGACTGTTTAAGCAAGAATGGTATAGATTTGTAGCACAGTTATATGTTATGTTTAAATGTTTATACGTTTAACCTAAAAAGCCCTTTCTGCTGTAGACTTAGACTGTCCGTTCATCCGTTAACAATGTAGACCAATTCTGCATGGTTCTTTGATAAAAAATGTATTACTTAAAAAGTAAAAGAATCACCGTTTCTGTTTTTTAATTCGAGTTTGAATAAGAAATAGGGAACTAGTAAAGTATTCTTATTCCTTATTCGAATGCGTATTTATGTTTAAATGATTCTGAAGCGCTCCATCCCGCTGAATTAGACATTGCATTTGTTCAAACTATTTGTTAAGATCAATATGGTATTGAGTTTTCGTTAACAAATGAGCAAATTAAACAATTTGAAATTAAGGGTTTTTTTCTCCAGAATTATGTTCCTTATTCGGATTATAGAGCATTTTCAAAGAACTTCAAGTTCTAAAATCCGCTTGAACACACAAAGCATTTCTGCAAACTATGTTATGTGGACCACTGCTGCATTGATATTTTATCAAAAAGGGATACAACGTTATTGTTTTACGTTAACATTTATATTCCTAATTCGGAGATTGTTGCGTTTCACTTTAAGTACGTAAGTCCTCTTGAATATACAATGCGTTTCAGCAAACTTTTTATTTAGACAACTTCTGCTTAGCAGATTGATAAAAAAGTATAAGTAAAGAAGATTAAAAATCACTGTTTCTGTTCCTTATTCGAGTTTGAATAAGAAATAGGAAATAAAGAACCATGTTCTGAGTTGTTTGTGGAGTTTTGTGATATTGTTCCATGTTTTTGGTTTGTGATTGTTTTTGTGTTTTATGTCTTTGGCGTTTTCCCTGTGCTATTAAACGGAGTTTTTGTTTCCCTAATTAAACGGAATTCCCCAAGTTAATTCATACTTTGATCAGATTTACCATTTACGTTTTTACTTGGGATTGTTTGGATGAGTGTGAAGTTATGCACACAAACTGGTTTAAAACCTAACAATCCTTGATAAATAAACCCAGTTTTTTATATAGTATATATGTACTGTGTTGTTTGTGGAGTTTTGGACTGCTGTTTCATGTTTCTAGTTTGTGATGTTTGTTGTGATATATGTCTTTGCCGTTTACCCCATGCCATTAAACGGGGTTTATGTTAACTCTTTTGGCTACTGAGCTCGTTTCTGTAGTTTTTCATATAATGATCAATCTCAAAATACAACAAAAAGATGCGGTTTCAAGTATAACAAGGTATCTAGTTCAGAGATTACTTAAAAACCAACATCTGTTGTAATGCTATGATGCACATGTTAGTCCAAGTCCAAAACTGTTTCTTGCTTGGGAATATATTACATGTTTATATTATTTGTTCATTCAATTAAGGAAACATGTTTCTTGAAATGTATCTGTTTTCCCTACAACTCTTGCTAAATATATGTGATTTATATTTTATTTTAATTATTAGTTCAGTTTTCAAATGTAATATTTTAATTGTTTAAATGCTACTGAGCTTGTTTCTGTAGTTCTCGTATAAATATTGGATTTTGTAAAATAGTTTGAGTTTAAAATGACTTATGTATTAATAGACATTAAATATGGTTCAAAGAAACCCTTATTGACGTTTGGAGGTTATCTTGAAATAATCCAAATAAAATACATTCTGATTCCTGTATTTCAGACTCCACTTTTATATTTAACCATATACACTTATTTTCTTAACAAGCAGCACTGTAATTAATAAGCAAAGTATTGTTGGCCATATAAAAGTGGAACTTGTGCGACAACCAACAGTTCACAATCCAAATCGAACGTCACGGAATCGAACGTTGAAAAAACGTCAAATCATCGAACATATAATACATTCCGTTTGGTGTGATCACGTAAACCAAGTCGTGTATGTTCGTTTGCTTTATTTTTAGTAATACATAGAATAACAACAAAAACAGGAAGTTACGTTATGTTGTTGTCGGACCAGACAAGAATAAGCCAATGCGTTGCGTCGCGCCGAATTCCCAACATTCTCCCGGCCACGAATGGTATAAGGTATGTTTCCATAAAGTCTATTTAGCGTCCACTTCTTCCAGCGGGTATAATTTTACTACAGGCCGAGTGGTTGTCCCTTTCGATGTACGTATTTGTGCGGCCCTCGTGAATCCGTCATTTCCGGTAATGAGTTCGTCTACAACTGCAAGGTCCCACTGCAACCTAAGTTTGAAATCGTCTTGAACAATCGCAATGTCCCCATGTGTGGATCGTCTGGTGGTGGGTACCACTCTTCGTCTGGTATTCCCTTAACGATGTTAAGTTTTCGTGTTTCCATCGGCGCCAGTAGTGGTCAAGTAGATATGAGCGTGTCGTTTCGATCGACTTTTAACTTTTGTGTTGGCAAACGGTAAACTGGTCAATCTTCGTCCGTGCAATAAGTGTGAAGAAGTGAGCGGTTCCGGGTCATCTCTTGATGAAGACACGTTCGTAAGCGGCCGGTCGTTCATCATAGCCTCCACTTCTGTTACGACAGTTTGAAGCATTCGAAGATCAATGGAGGCTCTACCAATGATTTTCTTTATCGTTGTCTTGGCAACACCAATGAGTCTCTCGCACCATCCTCCATACCAAGGGGCTCGTTTTAGAATCAACTGCCACTGTGTTCCTTGCTGTGCAATTGCTGTTTGTAGACATTGAGATGAGCAAAGTTGCCGTATCTGATTTGTGGCAGCTTGATAGGTTGTGGCATTGTCTGATATCATCATTCTTTGCAAGGATCTTCTGCTCCCGAATCGTCTAAATGCCAGAAGAAACGATTCTTCGGTGAGGTCAGGAACAATTTCCAAGTGGACAGCCCGGGTGCTGGCACACGTAAACAAACATATGTATTATGTATTTGTATTATAATGAAACTAAGTACGAATTTACTACATCTATTATTCCATATCACTCTAAAATTTCGATTTCATACATATATCAGTAAAAAGGTTGCAATAATTTTAAAACATGTACCAACGATATGGCGGAGCAACCCGACGTTAAAATTTATGACGTCAACGTCAATTCAGTTTACTCTTTCTCAAAATAGCGGCCATGTGCTTGCACGCAACGTTCATGTCTCCTGACCCATGATGTGTAAACAGTTTGAAACCATTGTTTATCAAATGAAGACATTATTGTCTGCACGTGACGACGTAGGCTCTCGAGATCGTCGAATCGGATTCCGCGTAGCTGGGCTTTGGCGGCCGGGAAAAGCGCAAAATCAAGTGGCGCAAGGTCTTGGCTGTAGGAGGCGTGCTCCAACCTGCCGAGTCCGAGAAAAACCAGCTCCAATTCTGTCTACCGGGCCCTGTGCGCTGGAGTATTTTCCTGGTGTAAGAGAACATTTTCTATGCCCTCTTCCATGCCGGGCCTATTCTTGCGCAGTGCATAGACCATATCCCGCCTCACGACCTGTCCCATAAATAACACAAAATTAAATACCAAGTTGATTATTTGAAAAATAATGCATTGTGAGGTTACACCGTTTCACTGCTGTTATGATTGAATTTATGCATCAGTTCTCTATATTTGATTCATAGCATGATTATATAAATGTGTAATTTCGTTTATAAATATGTTTATAAAAATGTTTACCTTTGAAAAATACGCTGTATTAACGGTAACGCCCGCCGGGACTGCATGTGTCAAGATTACACCGTTGGCGTCCATAAATACGATGAACATGAATTTTCCTTTCGATTTCGTCACCCGGGCCTTTTTTGGTGGTGGTGAAGCGATGTTTTCCAGATCATACTTTGCTGTTTAGTCTTTGGGTCGAACAGATGAAACCACGTTTCATCCGTTGTGATTATTCTTTGAAGAAATCTGTCCCCTTCACGTGGATACGACCTCAAAAAAGTCAAATATTTATTCACCCTATCCTTTGACTGATTGTATCCAACTAGCGCACTCCTTTGTCATCTTAAACTCTTCAGTAATTAACTTATAAGCTGTTGCTACCCCAATGTCACATTCCTCGACCACTTCCCGTGTAGACACTCGTCGGTCCCTATCAAGTATCGACTTTACCTTTTCGCGCTTTTTCGCCACAAGTGCCGGCCTCCCACATCTTTCGTCGTCGGATGTTGACTCGCGCCCCTCCTAAAAGCGTCTGTGCCACTCAAAAACAGCTGTGCGACTCAAAGTTTGGTCTCCAAACGATTTCATCAACTTTATCAATGTTTTCGACGGTGAGACATCTAAACTCTGGAAAAACTGTATCACGACACGCTGTTTTTCAATAATTTCGCGTTGCATGTTTGCTTTGAGCACCTGTTTAGGAATTTGTTTTACGAGGCGGTGTCTGCTCAAATGACGCCAAGCGCAATTTACTAATGACGTCATGTTGTGGTTCGACGTCAAGTTGACGTTTCCCGCGTTTTTTAACGTTACAAAATGCGATTAATGTGAACATTATTGGAAAATATAAGGCTTGCTCCACAACAGCAAATATTATGTTGCTATGGATACAATATTTTTAGAATGTATTGACTTAGGCGAATGTCCGCTCTTTATCAAAATGATTATATATGTGTCTTAACTTGACAGAAGTTTCAAAGTTTTACGTTGAAAAATAACAAAGTTATTAGTACAGTCCGGGAACTTTTCGAACATACCTCGTAGCTCTTGGCGGGTAGTAGAGAAGGGTATTTGGTTGTGTCCGGTAACGGGGCATTCTGGATTCTCCCGCCACAACGAATGCATCCTTCATCAATGTATAATCGCAACTGTCTAATGATTGATTGGCGTCTAGTTTTTGAAACGAGTTCCTGTTTGACGTCACGATAATGCTGAAATTAACAATTGCAAAAATCATCGTTCGGCTTGGCGAAGCTCGTCTGTAGTTAAAGGACCGCCACTGCGATGAGCACGTGCTAATTTTCTGCAGTTTTTGATGAATCGCAACATGTTTGCTGTGACTCGAAGCAACTTCCGGTAATTAATATATCTAGTTATGTTCATTATATCGTCGAGGCCAGTAACGAACATTTCATTGTGTGTATATCCATCCTCCATTTCTTGTTTTGCCATGGTTGTTAGAGCTGTTGTTAATCTTGGTTGCCATGTGGGCAAATGGTTGGGGTCACTCAACCAAATCGGTCCTTCTTTCCAAAGAACACTGGAATGGAGCTGCGCAGCTGAAACACCTCTTGTCTGTAAATCGGCCGGATTTTCTTCTGTCAGACAATATCGCCATTCTACATCAGGGGTAAGCTTCTTTATTTCCTCAACTTTGTTGGAAACGAAACGTTTTAGCGATTTCTTGGAATGCAGCCAATGAAGCACTTTTTGACTGTCAGACCAGCATACGACTTTCTCACACGTGACTGACGTCGTAACGTGGTGTGCAACACCTGCTCGGACGAGAGTTCCAACCTCGGTGGTGTGATTTCTTTCACAGGTGCAACTCGATATTTTGGCAAATGCAATGCTCGATCTAACGCCGGATGTGAAGTAAGAGACAACACCGAAAGACACTGTACCTGCGTCTACAAAACGTGAAGTTGTCTTTGCACGGTGCATCCTGTGTGTTTGTGAAGTAGGGTATTAAACATTTGGTGGTCATGGCAACGTTCAATGCCAATGCGTTACGTCGCGTAAAATTCCCAACACATTTAATGTATAAAAGACAGATAGGATCTGACAGGAGTTGTCATTTAAAACAAGATTTTATTAAACGAGTTCATGAAAATTGTTAGTAGGCGAGCCTCTGGCGAGCTTACTAACAACTTTCATGAACGAGTTTAATAAAAATCTTGTATAAAATGACAACGAGTGTCAGATCTTTTTTATCACATGCTTAAAACGGTGCTTTTTATTACCAATTTAGTTCCACTTTCTGGACCCATTGTTTGAAAGCCAAAGTACTCAGAGTTGAATGTCAACGATGCTCAATATAAATAGTTCCAAATTGAAATAACAAAAATAGCTATCAGTTATCGAGTTTTAATTCTGATAAAGCGCTCAACAAGTAACAAATATAAAAATGTGTACTAAAATATCAAACAACATGAATAACAAACAATTTTAACCACAAAAACCCAATAAGTACACAATTTGATGACGTCACACTGAGCGTACATGTATGTACGCGGTTTATGTGACTTACATCGGTCTGTCAAGTTTTATTGTGTGCATGGATTTAGTATGTATTCGCTGTCGCTTTCTACGATGGTTTTTGCAGCGTTTCCTTAGTGTTCATGGATTTTCACAACATGCAGATGATTACGGCGAAGCCTTACTCTGTACTTCATGGATGTTAATGTTGAAAAAGCTCCACCAAGAATGTTTCCAGTCAGGACATGATGTTCTAGCCGTCATGGGATGTGTAATGAGAAGCCTGAGCTGCGGAATTCTTATTTGTGGTTTTGGTAACCGACAGCTGATTTAACTGGCAAGCAAATGGCATTGATTGCATATTGCCTGTGTTTATCAAGATGGAGATGTTTGAAATGTTCTCGTGCTGTTTGTCACTAATGTTGCTGTATTTGTTGACTGACTGGATATGTCGGTGACTAGTGACCTGCATTATCAGGTTGGTGGAACATTGTTATCAGAAAGTTTTTCGACAAGATGCTTTTTGGCTCTATGATTTGTTAGCCATTTGTCTCCCGGAAATCCTACAGCTTCATTATTGAGGTAGGTAAGTTTTTTTTGACGTTTGAATAATTTTGTTAGCAAACAATGCGGAGGGATATCTAAGTCGCGTGTGATTAGTCTTGCTAATAGAAATGTCTGATATGTTATCTTACACATGTGTAGTGTAATATAAAAATATTAGTAATGGGTATTTTACACGGAAAACAAGGGTAAGCATGTGATAAAACTTGGTTTCAACATTAACAGCGTAACAATGTGTATTATGTTTTCTATCGCTTTAAATACCTGAACAATATGTGAAACGAAATCCTGAAGAGATATGTATTGTGTTTTGACATTTCCATTTAAAATATGTTTGCAATATTTTGTTGTTGTTTAATAAAAAATTGTCACTATAAATCTTTACAAATCACTGTGCAGAATGGGGACATATAGATTGGAATCGTTTTTTTATGGATCTTCGTAATTAATGAGCGCTTAACTACAATGGCGAGAGAGTATAAATCTTATTGGCAAGAATTTCTACTTGATACGAATGTAAGCCTACGACCTCAGTTTGCGTAACTATTTACTTCACAGTTTTTCTTAACATTGAAATCTTAACGTCTGCAATACATTGAGACCAACCATTATTCAGAGATTTTTCAACGTTGATGAATGCCTAGCCAACGGTGATGTGCTTTCTTGGATCAATTATAGAAGTTTGATTATGTCCTTTGTAGTTCATTTTTGTTAGATTCCTTTTCTCCGTTTCTTGAAGTGTTTTTTACCCAAGACCTCATATATTGCACTAGTTACAGGTTGCAACTAAATGCTTTGTAACGTTTTTTCCAAATATTATTTCATATTAACTTTTAATTTATGTGACATTGTTTTATCACATAATGATTAATAATTTTGGTCATTGTCATAACAATAGTCGTGTTGTTCACATATGTCATCTAATTCATTAACGGGTTGTCCACTATCAAATGGATTACCTGGTATTCAGTATTTGAGTTTGTATTCCTTTTGTGGAAGAAATGGCAACATCGCTAAATGAATGTCTATTTTATATTTATTATTACCTTTAGGACTGCCTCAATTATTCATTTTAAACAAACTTAGTTAACGTTTAAATGTTATGTTCTTAATTACCGGTACTTAAGAACATAATACTTAAACGTTAACTAAGTTAACCATAAATGTGGATGGGAATGGGAATATGATCATTCTGGCCCAAAAATGACATTTTGAGATATTGTAACCCTTTATGATGCCAAGTATTTCTCAAACAAAAATCCAAAGTTTCAAGTCAAAATTCACAAAACCTAAACAAATATAGTACTTTTACTAACAGAGGTGTAGAAATCGAAATGAACACAATGTATGGTCTACTGTGTTTATTTAGAATGAAATATCCATATAAGATAAGTATCATGTCAAGTACTATTTACATGTAACATATAAGTTTTAGCATATAACAATAAGTACTCATCGTTTGATTACAAAAAAATAACGAATAGTTCATAACTGCATTTGGTTTCTATGGTATCTATTGATAATGCCATTTTCACTCATTTTATAAATGTTTCTCAAAAAATAATGTTTTTCATAAAGTTGTGTTTTAAATTATTGACATTTTTATGAAACCAAGCAATTGCAGAAATAAAATCTGAAGTTGTAAGTCAAATATTAAAAAAAAAATTGATATGGAACATTTTGAAACAGAGGGCTTTAACACAATTTGAACAAAATGTTCGCTAAATCTGTTCTTATTTTGAATGAAGTATACAAGTCAAAATATTTAACTATAAAATTATCATTACTAGTATCACATAAACTACAAAAGGAAAATAACAAGTATACATCGCTGATGTCCATAATGATAAAGAAACTTCCAACAAAGGTCAAAGCAAAATTCAGTTGCTATGGTTACTTATGAAAATGCTACTACCAATCATATTTGAAAGTCTGCATAAAAAAAATAATATATATAAGTTATTGACATCTTTATGATACTAAGTATTTACAGAAATTTAATCTGAAGTTTCACATCAAATTTCACAAAAGTTAAAAAACATATGAAACATTTTGAAACACAGGGATAAAAAACAATGTGAACAAAACTGTTCTAATTTTAAATATGATATATATGTCAAGATACCTGTTTAAATATATAACTTTTCTTTCATGCTTAACGATGAAATATGGGCTTTTAACAGTGAAATAACAACAGTGAAAATATCAATTTGATATTTTCACTGCAAAATAAGGAGTGAAAATATCAATTTTCAGAACTTCTTTTAAATTTCTTTGTTGTTACATGTACTTGCCTTGATCAAAACAAAACACTGGACTTCAGTAAATTATGTCAAAAAATGTTAAAAAAATAAATAAAGAAATGTTATATGAATTTAAATAAATATATAATTGGAAATTAACAACTTATCGTTTATTACCGGTTATCCCGTTTATCAAACATTTTACTGATCTTTGAAGCTGAATGTTCGAACATTTGCTTTCATACCAAACAAATTACGGACAAAAACAACTGTTCGAACATAAATACAATTTTATATCATCGTTCAAATGTATTTTGAACTGTTTGCCGCTGAAGTACGTAAAATGAGCTTCTTGGAGAATTTACACAATAATTTACAGATAGATCCGGTATTTTTTACCCCACCCACAACTCAAAATGTGTCAACAAACTAACGTGGCATTTACTCTTTATCTGGAAAACAAACATTTTAAAGCGAAACAGACTGGCCTCTGACAGTAAGATGACTGAATATTAACTTACTATAAAACACGCGTACATGCAGGCTTAAACTAAGAAGAATGGTTAAAATCCAATGAGTATCCACATTTGTATTGCTAACACATTTAACCTTCCAAATATTCATTCTTTAAATAGCGGCGTAGTAATTTGGTTATGCAGTCATGCCCATCTTAAAATAAAAAGTGTTTTAATTATTTTTTGGAAAATATGTGCACTAATAATACTTTATTGGTTACTGTTCATAAAGCTTTGCAATAAAAAACGAGCGATTATTAAGCTATAAGAATGAATAGCAGAGAACTATTTCTCAGCAAACCGAAAGTAGAAAAGTTGACAGCTATAATTATGCATGAGGGTCGCCCCACGGTAGCAGCGTAAAGCCCACTCTTTTTCAAAAATAGGGGGTAATTCAGAAAAAAAAAAAAAAAAACAACAAATAAAACTCCGAAAATAAGCAAAAAACAAACAGAAAAGTTGTTTATTTCAGTGTAAGATCGTATTTTATTTCACTCGTGATCATAAAAAAACTACATTTTCTATGACACTCGTGAAATAAAATACGATCTTACACTGAAATAAACAAATATCCTCTATATCTTTATTAGTGTTACATAAACTTCAAAATTAAAATACACATTGCTAATGTCCATAATGACATAGAAATTGGCCACAAAGGTCAAAGTAAAAATCGGTTGCTATGGTTACTAATGAAAATGTTATTTCCAATCATGTTCGAAGTCTGCCACAAATAATGTGTTCTCAATATACAATGTGTTTTAAGTTATTGGCATGTATATGATACCAAGTATCTAAGGTATCAAAACTAAAGTTTCAAGTCAGTTTTGTCCAAAGACATCAAACGATATGGATCATTCTGTTACATATTGGTAAGCCAATTTGAAAACAATGTCCACTAAAAATGTTCTTATTTTAAATGCAGTGTCCAAGCCGAAATACTAACTTAACTGTCTGCTATAGCTAACACATAAACTAATTCATAGAAACAACGAGTACACATTGCTCATTATAAGTACAAAATGACATAAAAGAACTACATAAAACAACAGTCTGTTGCTAAGGTTACATGTGATAATGCCATTATTAACTCATTTATTTTATAGTTGCCACAAACATTTGATCTACAATCAACATTTCACCAACAAATGAGTAAACTTCGACTTGACACATAGTTGGTTTAGGGCATACTGCAGATCTTGATGACTCAGATCAAAAGAATGAGCCAATAGAATCTTGAAGGTACCATTCACGTGCAACATCTAGGCACGGTGCGTGCCTTATGTCAAGCAAAATTCCACATTTATGGACTCATCCTCAAAAGAATAACTTCAATTTCTGAGGAATCTACAAACTCTTTGAATACTACAACTCCTGGTTTATGTTTTGATACATAGAAATGGTGGTATTTGGTAATATTCTTTAGAGTTTTGAAATATGTATCTTGGAATGATTTACAACTGTGAACTGTGACTGGCTGCTGAGGGTCATTAACTAACCGTGGGATGTTGTGGCTGGACTTAAGAGGCGAAAACAGTGTGGGCAATTTCTTGAAGATTCTCGGCATTACAGCATCGCCACTTGACCTTCCAGTTGCCGAAATGACAGTCAGGAGCAAATTTGGTGTGCCCAGCCAACATAGTGTTTAACGTTACACTCTCATGCAGTCCTGAAAATTGTTGGAAGATCTGTTTAATGTAAATAAAACTCATCTATATTCACAAAAATATAACTAAGCAAACGATTTTAACTAGGGTATTATAAAATTTTCAAGACATATAAATCTTACAATAATGGAGTGTTTACATATATGTTTATTTAGTTAACATATTCCTCTTATCAAATTACTGCCAACTACACTTTAACTTCATCCAGTTCTGCATCCTTTAAAATTTAAGCACCAATCGCAGATATCAATGATGTGATTGATTTCAAAAGACAGTGCATTTGTCCTAAAAAGTCAGACAAACAATTAATAACAGATTGGCACATGGCATTATATATGCAAAAAGCTACAGAAACATGCTCAGTAGCAAAAAGTTTAAACATAAACCCGGTTTAGTGGCAATGGGCAACGCCAAAGACATAGAACACAAATTCACAAACAAGAAACATAGAACAACACACAACTCTACAAACAGCACATATATATTTATAAATTATAATTGGTATGTTTATCAAGAATTGTTAGGTACCGCCTTGGAACGGTCAGTAAAATGTAAATTTACTGGGGGGCTAAAACAGTTTATGTGCACAAACCTCACTCTTATCCCAACAATTCAATAACACAAATAATACTAAAAAACTAAAATGTAAACCCCAAGTACTTCAATGATTAGAGATCCCAACTCTATCTGCAGACGGAGGGAAACAATTCAGAGCACCTAATGCAAATACTTTTCAAAGATGCAATGCAGTCATCGTTATAAACCAAAAGCTTCACACACAGTCTGCCTTAAAAGGTTTAAAACTGTGTGATCATAGAGTTTCATAATAAAAAGCATCATTGTACTAAAACTGGGAACAAATAAAGAAAAACATTATTAAAAATTAAAGCGACTAGTATATGCTATTCTCTCCTTCCAAATGATTTAAAACGTAAAATATTTGAAGAAATTTAAGCCAGCAAAAACACTCGGAGTCAGTCAGCACGTGTCCGCCAAAAACGGTTTTAAAGATAACATGAATTAGCAAATTCTTCATAAAAATCAAAGCACTGAAAGTTTAGTTATGAAAGGATGCTATATTCAACCCAATATTTTGTTTCAGGTATTCATCTTCAAATACAAGAAGGCAAGTGCTCTTCAAAATATTGCCTTTATATCCACGGTTTAAATAAAATCCAAGTAATTCATTAAGTCTACCTGTCCAACTGCCAATTTTACGAATTTTCTTTAAAACATCACCATAAAAATCGGGATGAGCAATACTATCAGCAATGAGCGATTTAAGACTACTTTTGTACTTTGATGAGATTATAATGACCATTAACAAGTTTAGAGATAGTTTTCCTTAATTTAAAATATCGGAAACCCTGTTTTAGAAGTTTTTGCGTCATAAGATTACTGCGAGAGCTGAATTTTTCACATCTGTACATATTCTAGCAAATCGTATTAACTAGTTAGTGCAATAAAAACACCATACGATGGTGAAATAGGAACATCGCCATCTAAAGAAGGGTAATTAATTATTTTAAAATTAAAATCATCACGTTTATCATAAATATTGATGCTCAATATATCTTCCTATACTTCTAGTTGCAAATCTAAATAGGATGCTTTTAAAACGGATGTATTAGATTTATTAAGTTGCAATTGTGAAGGGTATATCGAATGAATGTTATCTGTAAATACAGGATTATCTAAACTTAGAATATCATCAATATATATATATAAACGTGCTATTGAATTTATCAACAAGAGCTAGATCTCCAGACTTAGATCTCCAAACTTAAATAATACCAAAGCACAGCATTGTTCTTGTTTTGGCCGACAGCTTTAACGAAATAAACATGGACAATTTAATACATTCTTTTTTTAAAGCTATATGCAGTACATGAAGAAAGCAATGTTATAATGAGGGACACATTTCATAAGCCATGGTTGAATCCAATTATCCAATGGTTATCAATCATCGAATGTGAAATGGAAAAAAAATCTGAGTAAGAATGTGTTTCATGGTGTAATATATGTAAAGTTTCATCATCTTTTATATTCACTATTGATTCTCATAATCTCTTCTCAGCAATAAGGATGAAGTTTGCATAGTTTGTTAGAACCTTTGATCCATTAAATATTCTATAGATGATTGAAATGGGTGAAGCACTAAATCCCTCAGCATGTTTTTCAAAGACACCAT
Organism: Mya arenaria; assembly: GCF_026914265.1. Taxonomy (NCBI): domain Eukaryota; kingdom Metazoa; phylum Mollusca; class Bivalvia; order Myida; family Myidae; genus Mya; species Mya arenaria. The sequence continues at coordinate 75,042,252 of NC_069129.1, forward strand.
GGTGCTGAAAGTAGTTGTAGGCCAGGCTCACAACACTGTCTCTTCCTTTCCCCGGTAATTCGGCCTCATCCACCAGATAAAATATCTACTTTCCTGTACAAATAAATGTTAACTATTGTTAAAGGGTCTATACACCAGATTGGCACCAAAAAAAGTTGTTTTCTGTAACAAATCTCAGGACAATTATTTAATAAAATGTTTTACTCTTTGATGTCATAATTATAAAAAAAAATACCAAAATGTAAATCTTCGATCCGGATTCGCCAAAATTGCAGTCCAGTGTTGTATCTACTGTGCTAAAAAGGCTTACTCTAAACCTTTGGAATATCTAAGCTATATACCTAACATGGTAATATCAGGTGATAACATCGACAAACCAATCACGCATAAAAATGAATTCTACTAGGTATACATACCTAATAATCTTTTTTAATGGTAAAATACGAAAAAAACTGCGAATATATAATTGTAAACTATGTGGTACTTCAGTTAGTTAGTTTCAATGCATTGTACTCATTGATACCAAGTTTATGTCAGTTTTCGACAATTTTCTCCTTTTTTCCTGCTATTTCATCATATGGTGTATAGCCCCTTTAAATGATTTCACAAATAATAATTTTTTTTTACTGAAATAGTCAGCAAGAAGATAATGTAAACAACCCAAAATGACACTAACAGATAGCTGTTTAACTTTTACAGATCTTTAGTTCTAATTAAAATTCATTTTTAAAATCCAAGCTAAGATCAAGAGTGTTTAAGTTGTTTATGTTGAATCTTTTAAAAGGATTTCGAAGTATGGCCAAGGTAAACGTTTTTGAACAAGAATGCAAAGCTGACAACATAAAAAATCCAAGCTAAAAAAATAATTCTGACTTGAAAAGACAATTTTTACAGGTACATATAAATATTGTATAAGATTGGTCTTATTCTGTTACTCCATGTTTATTTAACTCAGAGTGACATCTAACCATAAAAACATACCTGAACCTTAGGCACACATGCGAAACAATGGACACTTCCGTGGGGTGGCGAAATACATCGGCCCAACTTGTTGCGCATGATTTGGATAGTGGACTTGCTGGGCATAATTCCATAGTGCACATTTAGTGGTAGTGCACATCTTTGCTACATGGTTCAGCACCTTCAAAGACAATAATGATAGCAAATAAAAAAAAATCAAATAGTATTTTATTTTATGAAAACAGGTGATCCGAACCGTTATTCAGTAACATTCAAATGATAGTAGTATACACTGCAGTTTGTTTACATTTTGAATCTCCTTGACATCTTCAGGTCTCAGAGTACCATCATAATCATTTTACAAAGTAAGTATATCATAGTTGATTATTTCACAATCAAAATCATCATTATTTATCAAACATGATAAAATTGACCTTTCATCTGAATCTTTTATATTTTGACTTTGAGAAGACTGCACAAATTCATAAAAATAATGATTGTCAAGTTAAAGGAGTTCATTTGCAAAATCTGGATCATCATTTTGAAAATATTCTATTTTATAAGGTACCGTCGAGGCCTGTGACAACGTTTAACGTTTAACCTTGCCAGTCATTATCGGTTGCTAACAACAACAAAACATGTCGCAGAATTCGCTTCCGGATTTTGTCAATTACTTTGATTGCCATGTGAAATTACTGTCAAATTGCATTATCAAGCTTGTAGATTGTGTTATACTGATTAAACTTAATTATTTAATGCGATAAACCGGGAAACGGTGTCTCTGTTACTGCGCAGTTTGTCAGAATGTGAACAAATATCGGTTATTAACAACCATTTCATGATCAAGCATATTCTGATTGATGTCCTTTCGTTTCAAAAAATAAAATAATACTGTTTTTATATCAAAAACGCCTCACATCATCGGCCAGAAATGTTTGCACCTTACCGTCATACAAAAGTAGTTACCAAAGTCCAAACACCGAACAGCTGACCAACTCTTGCGGTAAATTATACACACGTTAACAGGTTATGATCAACTAAATATCAACAAGGAGTGTTGCAGAGGGTTAATTGCTGAAATTGACGTGTTTTTTTATGTTGACAACAAATAACTAAGTTAATAACTCGAAAATACCATGAAAAATCAAAGGGAAAAGAGTGCGCGATTTTATTCTCGCTTTTTCTCGTTATTAACCTTAGCGCCACAATGATCAAAATCGCGTTCCAATATACAATTGGGTTTGGTCACAATTTATGAAAACATAAGACTATCGTTAGAATTGAAAATTTATGACAATATCAATTTGCATGTGAATACATAAGTAAAATATCTTCGGATAAGTACGAGTTTGACTTAAGAAATAGGTAAACGAAAGAAAGAGAGTGAGAGCGAGAAATGGTATCTGAAACGAATCTGTTGTCGCCAAGGTCACTTGGGCTAATCCTACAAATACAATGGTAGACAGGCATCCTATTGAAATTCAATTGTCTCAAATATTTTAGATGCAACAATATATGTATGCACTCTTTGAAAAATGGACGTATTCTGTTCGTCTTACAGATTACTGTAGCCGTGTAGTAATTTATGGGCATTCAGTGGTAGATAATGCCTAGTCGAAAGGAATAAATGACGCCTATGTATTGCAAAACAACTACATTTGAAAAGGAATTTTACAGCACCTTCGATTTCTGTACCACAAACACAGTTAGGGGACGTTGCGATATGATCATTGTAAAGATCGGAATTTAAGTTGCTGCAATTGATACGCATTCGAGCATGATGGACTGAAGCGGATCTTTCACCTTCGATATAGAATGTAGGGACTTTGGGAACACTATATATACATTTTGTATTTACGTTTGAAACTTTCAGAGCTTCATACATTGTAATTGTTGTTCCTAAACGCATGCACACTTGGAGGAAAAAATTGTTCGAGATAGGATGATATGATGTTGTTTTTGTATTTATATAATAAAGTCAGCTTTTGAACTGTTCTTCTATCCTTATGGGACACCCAGCCAATTTCATTTAGGAGATTGTTTATTAATACGAATGTGTGAGACCGGTAACTATGCGAGCAGCCTCATTTCATTGAATTTTGTGTAGTGTTTCTTATTTGTATAAGCCACAAATATAAAAAAGTGATCCGTATTCTAGATGCGGACGGAGAATTGACAGGTATATGTGGTTAAGTGTTTTTCTTTGTTATTTAAATTGCATCATTGTCATTGTACCAATAATTGTTGATGCTGTTGCGATGATGTTTGTGCTATGTTGGTGCCAAGACCCATCATTACTGAGTGTTAAACTGAGATGCTTGTGGTGATCAATTAACTGAACAAAGGTGTTATCGAAATATTTGGACTGTTTCTTTGACAATAGGTCAGAAACACAGCTTCTGTTTTAGCGGGATTGAAGAAAACCAGCCATTGTTTAGACTATGCTTAAATTAAATTTAGATCGTGGTTTATTGTGTCGTTTATCATATTAACAATACGGAAGAAAACAGCTGTCGTCTGCGAAAAGACGAGTTATGCTCAGTAGAAAATCTGCTATGTGATTTATATAGATAAGAAAAACTAGAGGCCCTAACACGGATCCTTGAGGGACACCACCTCCTAATACTCTTGATTCTGAAACAGATGATTTTACAAAAACCTTTTGACTTTGGCCTTTTAAGTAATCAATTAGCCAGTCTAATAAATTTCCATTTATACGATATTGCTTTAGTTTGAATTGAGACCTTTGTGCCACATTCTATTATGTATTGAATATGTCGCAAAATACTATACATGTTCTTTATTTGTCATCAAATGCGTTACAAATTTGGTTATAAATGTCAGCTAGCTGAAATAGAGTCGAATGACCTGGTAAAAAGCCAGATTGCTTTTTAAATACTGTCAAATCATTAATGTTCGTGGGACATTAATGTTCGTGGTTTTCGTGGATGTCCCTGTTAAGCATAAACATCGTTGTCTAAGAAATAGTACTTAATATATTCTAATTTATTTCTAATGCCTCTTATATTTTAATGTAAAATGGAAAGACACCAATCTTTATCTTTTTGTTGACCATGTTTCGTTTTAATATCACCCGAACGAATAAGTAATGTACGTCACATTAATTAATACATCAGATCAACTGGCGTAAATAAATCCGATAAAAATACTAAATTTATGTGAGGGTTTGAATCAATGAACTGTGATATTGATCAATGATCAATATTGTTGCGAGTTCCAAGAGTACGTTTCTTCCATGGGCCAATTCGTACTTGACTATATAGTGTACGGATATTTTAACAAACACTATGAATGATAATGCAAAGTCAATGCATTGTCAAATAGGATAAGATGAAATAGTAGATCTGAAAGACGTTCGTTGCATACAACCATTATTCAGTAATGGAATTATAACATACAATAAAAAACAAAACATAATGAAATGCTAACAATATCTTTTTTGTCACGATTACTTAATCTTAAGTATCATAATCACACATGATTGATTGAAATTTTTCTCCAATACTATACTAATTTACATAATTGTCCATAAACAGGAAAATGAATATGAAATATTTGTACATGGTACGCTAATGACGTCATTTATTCGATGGGTTTATGGATTTCAATTTTTGGTAGAGTATGTCATAGTAAGAATAGCCTCCCGTTAGAAAGTTAAAAATCAACAAAAGTAGCCACAAAGTACTCACGCCACTCTGTGGCATTTAAATTATTCATTCAAAGCTTGTGTCAGAATTCAATCATAACTAAAAATATTAATTTTTAAGTTTATAATTGTAAGTAATACAGCACCTTTGATTTTGATGCCCCAAACGGCTGTAGACAGGTCAACTCCACCCCAGCAGTCCGTTTTGTTTTGTCACTTGTAATTGTCATTCGTTCAGTACATGTAATATTCATGTATGTACAATGTTCTGTATGGGGTGATGTCTTAAACAGGTTTTATATATTTAATTTACAATTTTATTGGCCGATATTTATATCTTCACTGCACTAGGCTAACTTTCTATTTCCTCTAGCCACTCATTACCTGAACGTCAAACTGCAGACGGTGTTTTTCTATATAACACTCAGTTTATCACAAAACTGTTTTATATTTTAAATATAGTATATCGCATCATATCCTGGTGAGTTATTTTGTATCATTACACAGTTAGAGATTAGTAGTTGGTATTAAAATAATATTTAAATAATTAAACACATTTGTATCTATATTATGGTCCTTAACACGGGCGAGGTTATTGTACTGTACGCTGTATTATGTCTTAAAAATATTTGTCTTGTATTGTATTTAAATATATTATGTTTATACATGTATATAATATATGTTTATAGGGTTTCCATTACCACAATAAATAAAAACCCAGAACCCCGAGAAGTGTCGTTGCTAAAATCAGACCTTTTACAAATTGGGTTCCCGACAAGAGCTTCCTGTAGGCCAGGATATTGTTCATCCAAGACCCGTTGAGGTGGGAATGTTGTTGGCCCTGTCCGCCATATCGAGCATCCAGACGTCAATTCAACTCCGCGCGGAACTCCACCACTATTGGAGCGGTATACCCCCAAACTATCCAATCCCCCAGCCTGCCCAGCCCCTTTTTGCTGTTTTCATACTTATATTCCCCTTTTCCCTATTTTTTGATACTCGAGTCGCTCGATCTGTGGACATTTATAAACATTGACTGAGTCTGTGTCAGAAACAAAAATCAGCTGTTCATGTGATGCCCAATAGATTCTTCACTGAAGGATTTTGTATTAGTTTATATTTCAATTTGTATAAAAATTGGATATTTGGATTGAACTATTGTAAGTATATTTTTCAATTTTATTATATTTGATAGATTTTTGCTGTGTTATATGCGCACTATTTTTTGTACATCGCCAGTTTAAAAACAAGAACGTGTCAGTATCTAGATATATTTTTTACACAATTTTATCATCGTTAAGAGTTAAATTTTCATTAAGATAGGAAGGTTTGTGGTTAAATTCATTCAATTGCATAGTGTTCGTTGGAGATTTAATGTAGTTTTTTGTTAACAGCGTCTTTTATTCATGTTTATGACGATTCAATCGCTTTTTCATATATTTTCATGACCTACTTTCCACTTTCGTTTTTGACTTGTGGTTTTTTTTTTAGTAGAGTGCATAAAAATGTTTTTCTATATGTCAGTTTAAATCTTTTGTAGTTCAAATTCATAGAGGTATACTTGGTGTTTTATCCATAGGGTGATTCTACTCGGTTCCCCTGATTTGTTTTAAATATTGCATCACCAGAGTATGTTTACAATAATACAATATATGCAAAGTTATTGAATCTTTTGACTATATTGAATACTATTCATTAAAATGTTTTGCTTTGTTGTGAAATTACATATTGCTGGATATTTGGTTAGTTTGGTCTATATAAGATGGTTTTATTTGATAATTATGATACTGATATAGTGTTTATTGGAAATTTTGATTGTATAGCGATTATTAGTGATAAGATCATACTCATACGTGTATCTATAGTTTTGACAAAATATTGTGAAGTATAACTTTTTTTTTCATCGCTTCCGATCTTACCCCTACATTCCCATTTGCATGTAAATATTTGCATATATATTTCAATATATTTTATCTTATTACAAAAACAGTTATTCAGGTGACTTAGAGATTATCTGAGCGAGTGATATACATTAACGTCTGTTTGTTTATGTGTTCATTTTATGTTTTCGTGTTTATCTGTCAAATCACATTATTTCATAAGTACATGTCTTAGGAACCCATCACTGAATATTAAATATCAGTGGTAAAACATATTTGTACATGTAGATATCTGTGTATACATAACCATATATTTGTGGTTAGTGTTTAGACGTTTTCCTTGATTTATTTCGTATTGTTCTGCTTAACATTTTTGTCTAGGCAGTGTTACATTTCTTACATTGTTATTTTACTCATTCAAGTTGATTGACATTAACCTCATCTTTTTCATTCCAGATTTGAAGCAGCGCAGGTGTTAACATCTTTCAGATACATGTATATATAATAATACACATACTATTTCAGCTGTTTTCTAATAATATATATTCTATTCTATTCCAGATCACTCATATTCCCTGTGCTTGTGTATTGAATATTTTGTACAATAACAGTTTAGGTTCAGAACATTGTGTATTGATCAAAACAAACTAGATTAAGTGACCTACTTAGTTGACACTTCATCAACTGTTTACTACATTGGAATTTTATTGAATATTGTGTATTGACACTTTACTTTGTTTACATTTCGGATCATTTGACCTACTCTTTACAGTAGTGTATTTCATGCAATTAATTTAGGATATTATATAGTCGAGTTTTACTTAAATAGTTTAACTTATTTACAATAATTTATTATTTCGGCATTTATACTTAGTTACTTATTAGTTACATAGTTCTTTTTCACTTCTGAAATTTATTTAGTGACTTATATAAATATAGTCATTTTCTTTTATGCTGTTGTTCATTTACTTTGTGTTCAAATACTTTATTCAACTCATTTCTTTACCTTTATTGATATTGGGTCACATTAAATAACATTATATAAACATTATATAATACAACAACAACACAAACACCACTAACAACAACAACAACTACACTTTGAATGAAGTTAATTTAATTTAATAATCTTTTCATATTCTAAATTTATTCAGTCTATACTTAGATAATTCAGTTCAAATAGAATTCAATTCAATTCAGTTTTTTTTATTTCATTAAGTTTGAATGAGTTGAAGAGACTTGAATTCCATTTATAGCTAGTACAGTTTGGTATTGTACTATATGGCATACAGTTCTTGAACATTATTGATTATTTTACACATTCCTTAATACATTCTTGGTGTTACACACAACACTACATTAAATATTATTCTTGGTTTTCATTTTTTTGTTCATTATTTTGGTATTACACATAAACACTACATAATTTAGGGTTCACTGGTTTACACACATATTCCCTTTGATTGGTCTCTTCTTGTATTTTTTGTCTCTTTGATTTTTTTTGCACAAACATGTCTGACCCAGAATACCCAGATCCAGGTTTGCAGGCTTCTGGTGGAGAGAAATCACAACAACAGTTGTCAGATGAGGCAATGTTGGAGTTTTTTTCTCAGAAATACACTTTTACCCCAAAGTATGACCTAGGTGCTATTTCCAAAATAACCCCTACAGCACAGGCTGACCATAAACCCCCCGTCATACCTTTCTTTGGGTATACAGCTAGTGCTTTCACACCATCTCATTTCACATACACCCCTAGTACAGCTAGTAGTTCTAGACCTCCCAAAATTCCATTCTTTCCTGGAATTGAACCCGTATCCAAGAACGAGATTAATTATTATGAGTGGCAGCTTGAAGTCCGTTGTCTTCGTAGAGATACTACTTTGGCAGAGACTCAGGTCCTTCAGTTCTTCAGATCGTCTCTGCGTGGTACTGGTAGGCGTCTTCTTGTTTCTCTTGGCGATTATTCCACAATAGATACTATTTTCAGGAAATTTGAGGTCAACTTGCAGATCCAGCCGGACAGGGTGTTTCTATGCGCGAGTTCATCAATGCTACTTAGAAGCATGACGATTCTGTCACTGCATTCGGGTGTCGTATTAAATCAATACTTGAATTAGCTTTTTCAGGCGGTCAGGTTCCTAGATCCGGTCAAAAAGAACTTTTATGTGAAAGGGTACGCGTCAGAAATTGGATGCCTCACCCGACTATGATCAGTTTTTGCGGGATATCCGGCAGGTGAAGCGGGAGATAACACAACCTCCTTATCCCAAGTCGAAACCCCACATGAATGCTTCGGTGTATACCCCTGACATTCAGCAGCAATTTATTGAATTAGAACAGCGAATTAACAATAAGGTTAGCAGTGTTCAGTCTAGTGTTTATAAGAAATTCAATTTGCTCCTACAGCGGCTGAATATTTTATCAGTGTATAGCCCCCCAGATTTTTCATATCTCCCACACATTTTTCTTAACTGCAATCCTCAGTCCATCCTGAGCATTTTCAGTCGCAGACACGACCAACTCGCGGCAACAAGCAGTGGCGTGGGAGAGGTGGTTACAGTGGCAACAGACAGCAGTTTACGTGTAGCAAGCAGCTTACCGGCCACCCAAACTAGCTTCCACATCTGATACTGGCCGCCCAGAGGTGGTTCCCGATGTTGGCCGCATTGATTGTTATTCTGAAGTTAATATTCCCCATTCTTCGACTTAGAGAGATCGTATTTTTGGTGATTCAAACACTTGCTCTGTTTTTATACACTATGTTTCTACAACAGGTCTACTTGACACAGGGTCCATGGTTTCAACCATTTCAAATTCATTTTACCAGTCCCTACCCGATAAACCTCAACATTTTGATTTATACGATTTTGGAGTTGATTAAAACGTTTCAGAAGCCAGTGGACATACATTGGACATACTAGGCTTCATAGAAGTTGCTGTTGCAATCTCTGATTTTAACTTAGAATTACCAGTCCTCATTTTAGTAGTACCAGATACAGAGAGTAACCAAACTTGTTCTGTTATCTTGGGAACTAATATCATTCGGTGTTGTAAGCCGGCGACAGCCGCCTCCGTGAACACTGTGCCAGAGGTTTGCACTCTATACTCTTGTTTGCCATCCTGTCTATGTTAAGTCCACTTACGAGCGCATTATTGAGATAAAACCATATGAGACTGTGATCATTAACGGTATTGCCAGAGGTCTTGATAGCAACATTCAGAAAGTTGTAACAGAGAACTGTGGCATTGACTCTCCATATCTTGTAAGACCACAAGTACTTTCTGTCTCCCAGAACGGTAAGTATGCTAAAATCCCTGTCAGAGTTTGTAAAAGACCACTAGGTTCATTTTTATTCGGCCGAAGTCTGAAGTTTGTGTTGTCAATTTGAATGTGTAAAATAACCTCACATCTTACTTTCCTTCTCCTTCATCTACACCCTGTGATAATTTTGTTGATGATCTTGGTGTTAAGATTGACACGGAAAACTTGTCCCCCGATCAGCTTCTTCGTGTTCGCCAGGTTCTTGGTAACTGGAAAAGCATATTTTCCAACATCACCCGGCATAAGATTGTCCTTTTAGATGATACACCCTTCAAGCAGCCATACCGAAAAATCCCTCCTGGCATGTATGAGGAAGTCCGGCAGCACATCAAAGATATGTTGGATTGTGGCGCCATCCATGAAAGCCAAAGCCCCTTTTCCTCCAATGCTGTTCTTGTTCGTTAGAAAGATGGAATCCTGCGATTTTGCATCGACTTTCGTATGCTGAATTCCCGTACCAGGAAAGATGCATACACGTTTCCAAGATTTGATGAGACTGTCGATCTTCCCGTTGTTTCCAAGTTCTTTTCTAAACTTAACCTTCGCTCACGTTATTGGCAGTTGGAAATGGAAGAGGATTCCAAGCAATTCACTACTTTTTTCCGTGGGGATCTCGGTTTCTACGAGTGCAATTGTATGGCTTTTGGTTTAGTAATTCAGGCGCGAGCTTCCAGCGTGTTTTGAAGAGAACCGTGAGAGATCTACTACTCCGTGAATGTCTTGTTTTTGTTGATGATATTTTGATATTTTATGAGACTTTCGATGAGCATGTGATCAGGTAAGAGAACGTTTTTCACCGTCTTTCATTTCATGGTCTCAAGCTAATAGGTTCAAAGTGTGAGCTTTTTAAATCATCAGTTACATATCTTGGCCATATTATTTCTGAAGAAGGCATCGCCACTGATCCTGACTATTCAAAAAAGCACAACCCTTAAACGAACTTCTTGAAGGTCACGGTAACAAACTGACACAATCAAAAAAGCCGAAATCCAGACGAAAAAAAACAGTTGACTGGGGTTGTGGTGATGCCCAGCAGTCTTCCTTTGATCTTTTGAATGAGAGACTTTCTTCTCTTCCTGTTCTCGCTTTTGCTGACTTTTCTTAACCCTTCAAAGTCCATACTGACGCAAGTGGGTTTGGTTTGGGAGCAGTACTTCTCCAAGAGCAAGAAGATCGAAGTCATAAACCTCGTTTGTTCTCTGAGGAGATAAAAGCTGTTTGTCCTGGTGTATCTGTTTCTATTTCTCCTGTTGAATGTATATCTGGTGTGACAGCTCCTCAACTGGCCAGTGAAGAGATTGTCAATCCTATTCCAGCATCCAACCCGGTAGACTGGAAGACAGAGCAGTCGAACGATCCTGACATCGCCAAGGTCATTTCCATCCTAAGTTCCGGTTCTCGTCCGAGGGGGAAGGAAACGTCGTAAGATGTCAAATCCCTTCTTCGTGACATGTCACGTCTTTCACTTGAAAATGGTGTTTTCTTTCGAACCGCTACTTTGGATGGTGATAAAGTTCAGCAGCTTGTTATTTTTCTGCTTACAGGACTATAGCTTTTCGTGGTGTTCACAACGACGTAGGTCATCCTGGTCGTGAGAAATCCTTTGGCTCGCACGTCAGCGTTTCTACTGGCCCGGCATGGAGTCGGATTTCGACCGTCGGATTTCTTCCCGTCGTCCATGTGTTTGTCGTAAAACCCCAGGTGTCCCAAGGGCTAATCTTGTTCCCATTGAAACCTCGAGACCTATGCAGCTGGTCTGTATCGACTTTCTGAAACACGAGAGGTCAAAAGGTGGATATGAAGACGTTTTGGTAATCACCGATCACTTTACACGGTATACCAAAGCTATTCCCTGTAGAAATCAGAAAGCTTTCACGACTGCTAAAGCTCTTTATGAAAACTTCATAGTCCATTACTCTTTTCCAGAGCAGCTCCACTCAGACCAGGGACGCAACTTCGAGAGCCGCGTCATTAAAGAACTCTGTAAGCTTGCCGAAGTGAGAAAGACCAGAACAACCCCCTTCCATCCTAAGGAAAGTCCTTCGGCTGAGAGGTTTAACCGCACTCTCCTTCGTATGTTGGGTACCTTGGCTGATGACCAAAAGTCCAATCGGGCTGTGTTTATTTCTTCTCTCGTCCAGGCGTACAATGCAACGAAGAGCAGTTCTACAAGGTTAAGCCCCCATTTTCTGATGTTCGGATGGCACCCACAGTTCTCTATAGACGCATACTTTGGCACTGCACCAGTGAATGTAGATGGGGTAAACCATGCTTCATATGTTTCACAGCTGCGGGAACGCATGAAATATGCTTACAGAGTAGCTGGAAAAGCACCCAAGAAGAGAGCAGGGCAAAACAAAGTTAAGTACAACCAGAAAGTCAGAGAAGAAAACAAAGCTTTACAGAGGTGATATTGTTCTGGTAGGCAGAGTGAATTTGCGAGGGTGACATAAACGGCTGACAACTGTGAGGGACACCCATGTAATAATACACATTCCATATGAAGGACAGTCTGTGTACAAAGTGCAGCTCAAGTCTCGCAAGAGACCAGTACGTACTTTGCACCGAAATCTCCTGCTTCCTTTTATACCCATGCCAGAGCCAGAAGATACAGAAGTTGGTGATCAAAACCCCAAACCTTTTCAAAAGATCAGGATGCGGTCAGTACCTCTTCAGCCCACTGAGTCTGAATACGACGGAGATACGAATTCCTCCGATTCGTCTTCGTCTAGAATATATATCATTCCACAGAGTAGGCCACTGAACCGTAGGCAAAATCCCAATGAGACCGCTCCTGAACCACCTACAGTGATGGAAATTCTTCATCCCTGAATACCATTCTATAACCTCCGATAGAAAACAACAAAAGCAATACTTTTCAACGGTATTATATTGGAAGTCTCAGTGAAGCCCTTGGGAAACCGATTAACACATACAGCATGAACTAGCAACATGAGCAAAGTATGTCTTGGTAACAACATGCCTGACAAAAAATGAGCTTACAGACGTGGTCGACTGGCCGAGGAAAAACTGAGATAAAACCCTCCTTCTGGGCAAAACTCAGAAACCTCTGCCCGTTTGTAATCCAGATTTACAGGATTTGTCTCGTACCACTAGATGTCGGGCGTCATCACCCATAAGCTCCTTTACAAAGATGTATAGAAAACATATCAATGTTATGATTCATGTATACGTACTTTATCAAGTTATACAAATGTATATTACATGATTATGTTCTTTGAAGACAAATGGAAAATATATTTATCATTCATATGATGAAATTGCATAGTAGCAGAAAACTTTCACAATAAATATTTTCTTGTAAAATTTACCAATCAATTGAATCGATGTGAACGGATCTGTTCCCCAAAGCTGAATGCCTTTACATTCATATTCGCACGAATTCCTCGTGCTTATCAATCGCCACCTGGCGGCTATTTCATTATAAACAAAGGAACATATTTTCCTTCTAATTCGTTTTACTCAAAACGCAGGAAATTATATTTCTTTACAAAAACATTCACCTGTTTCTTTTAGTCTCCTATTTCTTTACATACTCCTCAACACAGTGCAGAAGTTCCTAACCCTATGCCCGTGACACCGCCCGTGCCTACCCACAGGCCGAGGCGTACTAGACGTCCCCTGAACGTTTCGGTGAGAGGGTATCATCCCAGCTCGCCGAGGAAGTTATATATTATATTTAGGCGTTATTTCAAATTGATCTAGTTTAAATAGACTGTTCAGGTTATAGTCCTGTCATTATTGCAGATGGTTTATTTAAACTAGCAGTACTTTCTGAATATTTCGTTGTCTTTTAATTTATCTTTTAACCTAACATCTTGTACAACGATTTTGCTATTTCATTTTCAGAAATCACGGGCAGTGGTACATCTTGGGCCTGACAACTCTGTGATAGATTTATTAAAGTATTTTATGTATTCATTAATTATTGCTATGCTAATGCATTTATTTCAGTGAGAAACTATTTTCTCATTTAGTTGTTCTCATACTAATTTGTAACACTTGTGTGATATTCGTGCACAGGCCATTTTTGTTTTTAAAACATTATTTTCAGGGTTAAATACATGTATTATCATTTGTATTTCAAATACTACAAAGTCCGCCAGATTCTAGCTTGAGAATATTATACACTTCACATTACAATTTGTATTTATAATTTACAGCCAGAAATGTCGGAGACATTTTAATAAAATTGGGGGAGTGTGTAGACAGGTCAACTCCTCCCCAGCAGTCCGTTTTTTTTGTCACTTGTACTGTCCATGTAATTGTCGTCCATGTAAGTTTCATGTATGTACAATATTCTGTATGGGGTGAAAAACAGGTTTCATATATTTAATTTACAATTTCGTTGGTCGATATTTATATCTTCACAGCACCAGGCTAACATTCTATTTTCCTCTAACCACTCATTACCTGAACATCAAACTGTAAAGTTTGACGCTATATTTAACCAGGTTTTCAACCCTAGTGACCTCGAACTTGGTGGAGGTCCCTCTTACATGACCAGCGCTCTACCTATAGTTGGGCTGATATTAAGGTCATGATGGCATTGAGCTAACAATCCGCATAATTTCAATAACTAAAGAAAAACTGCATCTGCGTCCTTCTAGTCATGTTTCAACAACATTCGCGACGTCTTTGATGGTTTGTATGTATGTATGCACTATGAATGTAACCCTATTTATGTATGCACTGTGCTGCTTATTGTGTTTTGTGCTGTTCTTCCATGTTTTCTTGTTTGTGATTTTATGTTCTATGACTTTGGCGTTTACCCAGTGCCATTAAACCGGGTTTTATGTTTTAACTTTTTGCTACTGAGCTTATTTCTGTAGGTTTAAGCATAAATGTTGCATCAAAATTAGTCTTGTCATTTCTTTACAAGCACTTTTTATAACGTCTATGTGACACAGTCATGGTAGCATCTCTGTGTTCATATCTGAAACCAGTCAAGCAAGATTGAGTCCCTGTAAAATATCATACAAACCAAATGTCTTCAAATATGATATAAATCATGTGTAAACTTATAAATAATTCATACAATAATGAAATGTACACATTATCAAGTGCTGCCTATGTGGGGAGAACTATTATTTTTAAGTACTACTAGAAGGGATACAACGACACAGAAACATTTCGTTATGGGCCGACCGCATATCTAGATACCTTCTTTAAACCATCCATGGCAGCCATCTTGGATTTTTCAGTAACTAATTACCAGTGTAATCATGGGAAATGTGGCTACTGCATTAAACTTCCATTTAATAAGCTTATATAAATAAGTCAGAACAGCTGGCAGTTCTGGGTATAGAAATTTAGAATAACCCGCAAAAATAAAGTGTAAGTTATTTTGATAATCCCTTTAAACATTTAGTTCTTTGGAGGTGTATACACCTCATATTAATTAGCAAATGTAGTAGTAAAATGCAACTCATGAATATGTTGACAGGTTTGTTGAATAAAAGTTTGGAGTCATGTTGAACATAATATAAATCATGCTAAAAGTGTTCCCCTTTTTGCCCGAAACAACGCTCTCAAATTGCCCCTCTACCATTTTGTTATCTTGGAAAACCCACAAAAAATCATTATTGGTGTCTGTTTTCAACAGTGATAAGACAGAAGTTTATGAGTAACGATGCTGCCAAAAATACTCGTGCGCAGAGGTGAAGTAATCAACTGCCGACTGTCAAAATTTGGTTCGTGAATTATTGAAGATATATTCATTCATTTTAACATAGATGAATAGAAAAAAATATCGACAAACATGTTTCCGATATTTTTGATGCAAAAAAATGTTTTACCCTTAAGAACGACATATTTATTAAAATTTTCACGTTGACCTTTATTGAGTGATATTGTAAACAATGGTTTGATAATCGGATTATTCGGATTATACCGTTAATTGGTCACCACCGGTAATTCGTAAGTAGGGGATACATCAATATGTGTTGCTGACACTAGCGAAAATGTTAGTAGCCTTTCGAATTACCAATTATATACAAATATATACCCATGGCTTTTTTAGACTGGATAAAAAAACATATGCTTAACATGAATAGGAAAACCTGCTTTCGAGAGAACAAACAAACCAACAGACCAAAATTTAAATCGAAACTGAGATAGTGAGAAGAATTGTCACAAATTATTATTTCATTGTAAATAAAATGATATCTTAAATGGCTTACTATGCATGTATTTTAAAGAACATGAGTCGATACATAGATGCATATTGTAGAAGGTTCTAATAACTATTCAAGTAAGAATTTGAATACATTTACAAGTAGTGTTCGTATACTTAGTTTTATAAACGTACAACATGTACAGATACACATCTATTAGTCATACAGCTTTAGAGACAAGATAAACAACATTGCTATGATTTTTTTACCAAAAATGAAATGAGTTTGAACCTATTAACATACATTGTAAATGCTAATAATGATTTTTTTTTCAATAACTACACAAGTATTATAACATCAAGACTAAACAATGTACAACGAATGTTTCAAATTTATATAGTGCATACTAATTCCACACTAGCCTTTCATATAAGAATACTTGTATATGGCAATTTGATTGAAATGCTAATATTGGCTAACAATTATAGTTTTACAATCTGAGATTGATCAATCTTTACATAATATAATTGCACAGAATTAGATATAAGGACCTCTACTATTAAATTTAATATTGACCATAGAACAAATGGCGATATTTTCTGCAAATATACTAAAACTGCTCCCAAACTAAGGCATTTCTGTGACCGTGCTATAGCCATTCTTAGTTTTTCACGTCAGTATTCATCCAAACTGCACATTTTCCCTTCGAACTATTTTCCGAAACCATTCAAATTGTCAACGTGCCTTTTGTATACCCATCATGTTAAAGGAAATTGCAATTTTCAATATCTGACAGAATAAACATCATATTCAAATATTCGAAATTAAAATAAAATACAACTATCTCGAAAACACAACAGAGAAGGCACACATTATCTTAATTGCTAGCATAAACACAGAGAAATATAACACCTACATTACCCGCACACTTAAATGATTCGCCTATCATCACAATTTCTGTGCATACCTCTGTAGTGTTATTAGCAAAACTCCACTTACTCGCTCAACCAGATTGGTGAATGATCCAGCCAAATCGATAATTCTCGGTATAACTGATATCTCCCGGAACCTTTTCGTTATGACACGGTATGTTTTGACCAATTTCTCACCATTTATTTTGTCAAACAAGAAGTGTGTTCACGTAATAAATATGCTTTTTCAAAAATGTAAGACTTATGGTTGTTTTTTTTGCTTGATTATTCATATTATATCATGCATCAGGATAATATACATGCTAGAGCGTTTACTAAATTCAGGTTTGTGATTTTCATTCGCCTATATCTGTAGAACTACAATTTTTCAGTTTCTTCCATACATCATACATTTCTGATGCTGATAGTCCATGTGACGTGAATACCCTGTGGACATCTTTGCATGAATTTAGAACTTCTTTTGAGTTATAAAACCCTGCCACGTTCTTTGGAGTTATTCCTTGCCTTTGAGCGCAAATGGCAACATAAACGTCTTCTAAATACAAAAACGGAACTTTGCTTGATATTTGAACGACAGATAGTGCCGCCTCGTAAGACAAAATATATCCAGTCCCGCTGCAAAATACGGGATAGTGTGTGTGATTGTACTGTTTCCAAGTAACGTACCATTTAGAACTCTTATTTCGATTTGGCTTAGCTGGGCCCCAGCATTTCCCTATAAAAAGTTTTTGTTTTGGTGCATTGTTTAAGTATTTAGTCAGGCTGGTAACACTAACAAACATATCGTCGTCCGTTTTCATCAGAAACTTTATTTTTCCATTACAATTCATAATACTCCATTGTAAGGCAAGCATTGTTTTGTAGGTTAAATTCGAATACACATCATCAGACGACACAATCAGAATATCTCTATTGACATCAGATTCTACCCAAATGTAGCGATTAAGTGTTTCGTTTCGACTTCGTCCAACGACAAA
Organism: Mya arenaria; assembly: GCF_026914265.1. NCBI lineage: Eukaryota > Metazoa > Mollusca > Bivalvia > Myida > Myidae > Mya > Mya arenaria. The sequence continues at coordinate 75,060,130 of NC_069129.1, forward strand.
TACGCATTGGGCATCTGTTTGCAAATTTAAACATGCTGTGCCCCATGTATTTCTTATTGCTTCACGAGCTAAGATGTTTTGTGAGGCAGAGACAATAAACACAAGAAGTGTGACATTTTCTTTACACAAATCTTTAGGAAATTTATTAAAAGTTGAGTTTCTAAAACGTTGTATATTATATAAGGGTTTATCATCATTATAACCAACTGAAGCTTTAGAATGGTATTGTATATTCTTAGATACCACTGGATTAAAACTTATTTCATGAAATTCAAAGTAAACTCTAATAAACAATGTCGTGCTGGTTATTCCAAAAAATAACATAAGTTTGTGTTTTAAAGACATATTAAATAATGAATAATTCCATATATTCGTATTCAGTATAGAAATATGTGTAAACATAAATAAGAAACCATATCCCTTATGCCATTGATATTTGACACTAACATTGAATGATAGTATTAGGTTGGACATATAGCAGAATTTAGTAATCGTGTATTTATGTTCAGTTTAAACATTGCAATACTTTCATTGACGTCCAGTTTGCTTCAATATTGTACTTTTAAAATACCACTCAATAGCGGTAGTCCAACTATGTATCAATAAACAACTTGTTACATAAGTGTTTTTATCGTACCTGGTTGTTATTAGTGGTATCTATGTTGGTGGCCGTCGTATATCTTAACCAATATATTGGTAAATTGGTAACATGTTACCAACCTTCTGAATATTCAAAAGTATAGTTTCGCTCTTTTAATGAACATTATGCAGTAATAGTATGTTCCATTCAAGAAATAACTTTAACGCCGCCTGCAGGACACGTCAATTGACTTTTGATTTAAAATCGCCGCGGCTTTGCATTTATATTGGTTAAAATTGGGAGTATGAATCGTTTGATTTTGTTGTTCAGCAAAGACTCATGGACTGTGCTCTCCGTCATTTGCAGGCGTTTTATACACACTGCACAGAATACATAACTCTACTAATACTTTATGTTCTCCAAGCAATTTCAAATGGATTTAAAATGAGATTGGTTAATTTGAATAGAAATATGCCTATTACTCAAGACGCTGTGGGTTCGATAGTAATCAAATATGACGGCGGTCAGAAGCAAGCGTTTCTGCTCGCACTTATAATCTAAAATATTTTTATATTTTGTGAACGGAATATTACAATTTTTATATGGACTTGTTGCATTTGAAGTGCTGAATTGAACTGTGTGTTTTTCGTATGGATATAGTTTTGATTTGGATAGTTGTGAGGTTACATTTGATAATTGCATTGTTCTTTGGTAATCAATGAAATCACCGACCCGTTGAACCCAGCGCTCGGTTAAAACTGTTCACGCTCAGTCCAATTAACGGCTATAACTGTTCATAGTATGGTGCGTTGAGCATCACTTATGTGACTGAGCTATGCCTAGCCAAAACATACATAAAGCAGTGATGGAAAGACAGATTATTAACGAAAAAATGCTAAAACTCAAGTCCGAGATCAACTGTCTGACAACGACGACGATGATGAACTTCAGCTGTCATAAATACTGCATGGGCAGCAGTTATTCAAAAAAACTGATGACGAACTCAATGCTTTACCGCGAGAGGACAATGTAAAAACGCTAGAGGCGCGCTGCAAAAGGGACCCTCAGCAGCTCAACCAATACCGTCCGGTCGCCTGAGGTCCAGAAATCGACAAATAAGAGCTAGAAGTTCGCAAAGCTGCCATCTGACTGTTACGTGTTACAACACTTTATCGACGGCGAACGCACCTCAGAGATTCACGACATTGTATCGTCAAACGTGTTATTAAATGACTCATTGTCAATCATACGAGATGTCGACACCGATGACGGTCACACCGCATCCTGCTGCCTTAAAGAACCGGATGTCCTAGCCACACTGCTCAAGCTCCAGGCTGACGTTGATGACTTGAAGTTTCAGCAAAATAAGTCTACAGACTTATTCTCCGATGAGAAAGAGAGACTTACGAAAGAGTTTTGCTTGCAGGACGTTCTAATAAGCTCAATTAATGGAATACGCGCACGTCAGCTACACGTTTTTGTAGTATTGATTTCAAATTTGTGAAGAACTGCGTAGTTTTGTACGATATCAAGCATATACTGAAGACCGGAGGGCGTTAAGGCAACGAGTGTAATGTCATCTGCGAGGGTAGGATTCCCTGCAGCAATAGTACCAACTTTGGCGCCATATCCGGATTTTTCTAATCGATTAAGCAAGTCGTTAATGTGCACTAAATAATAAAAAAACTGATAATACGCCACCTTGGCGGACAGATCTACGTACATTTATAGAGTCGGACGTTGAACCAGACCACCTCACGTATGTTGTAAGGTTTTGGTAACCATTAAGTAGAGTTTTCCATAGCTTCCTTTGAATGCCAAGATCGTACAATTTCAAAAACAAGGAGTCGTGCCAGACAACATCAAAGGCGCCTGTCATATTTAACCGAGAAGACAGGTTTAAAGAATTCTATCCGTGGCAAAAAATTCTGTTCAAAATTGTAAGTATTCATTTATCGTTCGTTTAGTCAAGAAGATGCAATGGCATAGTGGTTATATACTCTGACAGCGGTGCTGAATGTCATGAGTTCAAATATCGTCATGAGTTCAATGTACAAAAGGAATACCTTTGGAATACACACTTTTCTATAAAATATGGTAGAGTAAATTGCTCATATTGAAGTTATTATGCCTTAGGTCGAGCAGTGGATAACTTCAATGGTGATGAGGAAGCCAAAAACACAGTAAGCGGTTCACACCCAGGGAACTTCTCAGATAGAACAGTGCTTATGAACTTGTTCGTTACATTTTTCATTTGTATTGAAACTGAGACAATTAAAGAAAAAACATCATAGCTGGTCTTATATGATCTTCTTTAAACAAATCTTCTAACATTCAAATATTTAATTTGTTAGTTGAAGTAAGGTTAATATTGATTAATTGAGATCGCTTCCGTTGGATTTGAACCAACCACCAACGAAAATGTATGCGATATATGCGAGATGCATTTAAATCACACCGTAAAAGGCTGCACCACAGAGTTTATCTGTGTATTTTGGGGTTTTATAATTAAGCAGTAATATTAGCATAGCGCTACTGGTAGGTATGTTGTTTTGGTTGCTAAGTAAACATCATGACAGTGATTTCATCACTATTACTATTAAAATATCAGTTTTCTTCTTCAAAGCTTCTAAAATTTCTAAAGAAATGTTATCAAGGTTTGTGTATGTGACAGGGTGATAAAATCAATAGTGTAGTGTAACCTTTATGTATATTTTCTTTGGGTTAAGTAAGTTTTCTCCACGAGAGGAAGCCAGAGATACTGGCAGTTTTGTAGTAGATCGTATCGGGAGATATCGACACGTATAATAGAATGGCATATTAATTTAGTGTCATAACAGCTTCATTAGATATCCATATTCTATTAGACAAATGTAAGTAGAGCGTAGGCTTTGTCTATTTCTGTATTTCCGTCTTTGTTTGTGATGTCGGACCGGGTTTTGTCTTTGATATTTTTGCGGGCTGTTTTGAACGTCATTTAACCTTAATTTATAAAAACCTCACGATTTCATCTCTACAAGTCACTTTAACAACTGCATGGTTTGTTACAGCTCATATTTCACCAGGTCCTCCAGTCCCGGTTTGAGAGCGAAAGCCAGAGTTTGATTGGGGTAACGTGTCTAAAGTACCAGATACTTTGTAAGTATGAAAACAATGTTGTTTGATGTATAATATAGGCTATTGTATAAAGAACAGTCACTCACCCTGAACTCATTGTTAAAATGTATATTTCATTCCATAACCATTTTAACCTTCATGTCATTCTTTATCATTCTTATAATGATAAGTTATTTAGTAATGTCTCCAGTATTGTAAGACAATGTTATTTATGTAATTGCAGGACGTTTCACTGTTACTGCCATTCCAGTGGTTACACGGGTTGGACATGTTTTGATGTGTAAATGACAAAATAAAAATATCGAACGAAACTTTATCTACATTTGTCGTTATTCTAACGATGGTAGAGCCAAAAGTTACAATGGAGCCCCCAGTGAGGAATGTCATTGCCAACGAGTAGCTTCACCGGAATTGGAGGGACCAACGTTTCGAGGAGGGACCAACGTTTTGTGGGCAGTTTCGTTACCGAACACCTGAGGCGTGTCTGGGTGGATCGATGTCTTCATTCCGTGGACATGAGTGTTACCAACTACTAGAGAAGTTTCACATCTACTACTAGATTCATCAAGAGAACCATCCATAGGGACCATTGGCAGATTGTGACTGCCAAGTGACAGTGATACAGTGGTTATTTTCCTTAGGTTAAGGTGGTGAGTGACGTAGAATTGTATAAATGCACAAATTCTGTTAAAAAAGTTTTCATGTTACTTTATGTTTTGGATTACAATGGCCTCTTATGAGCACCACTTACTCCATAGCCTGAATATCTCATGAAAACTTTCATAAAATATGTAAATTTGGAAAGTGAAAAGTTATTGTAAGTGAGATAGCGATAAGTACGGCATATTCACAAATAAGATTCATTGGTGAAGGTTCTCTTAACAAAAGCATGCACAGTTAATGAGTACTAACTTTTTTTCTTCTTTTTTTTAATCATTCATTAACAGTAGAATTGTCCATTTTCGTTCAGTGTTTCTGATGTTTCGGTTGTTGTTATAGTGTAAAAGTATAGATTTCCTACATATAGACAAAAATTAGTTTCAAACTACAGAATTATAAAGTAGTAGGTAGTCACTATAGTATAGTATAGTCACCCTGTCACAATTTTCCATATTCGGCTCTACAACAGCTTTCTATAGTTTCAGATCATGGGAGCAGGTTCCAGTAAATAAATTTCAGATTGTTCCAGTTCGTAATTTACAGTCGGGATCTTTTCGGTGGCCTTGACATGAATGGGGGTTGCTGAGATCTACATGCTGATTGTTCCTGCATCGTAAATAGGTTTGGTCAATAAAACCAATTAACTACTAAGGCTATCTATATTGCAAGTTTAATTAATTATATATCTCTTATTTAGGGCTTTATACATTAATTAGTGTCCATTTCTTTAGATTTCAAGAAATTCATCATCAGCACTATCTGTTGTTGTTGCAAGCACCAACTGCTGCTATCGTTGTCATCATCAAGTGTCAAAAGTTGTCAGATTCATTATTTTCAATTCAGTTTTTATATTAAGACTATTTAATTGTATATTTAATACCTTTTTTGGACAAGATAAACCATATTTTTCTGTGGTATAGAATAATTGTTTTTGCTGTTACAATTATCATCGCCGTTGAATGTAATTTTGTGTTGTTGTCACTTATTTGTCTATACACTTACCTTGTATCCATTTTGGTTGTATTTGTAAAATGATTATTGCACAGCAATTTAAATAAATATTTTTTGTGAATATTTTGAAGAAGTAGTCTACCCTAGTACTCAGTACTCAGTAGTCATGTCAGACTTAGAGTGACAGTATTGTAGATAAGGACTGGGCCCATAGTTAAGTTTATGATAGCTAGTGTAGTTAAGTAGTCTATTTGGAATACTTAAATAGATGATTTTGTGAATTTTTTTTTGTGAATTTGATTGTTAATTCACGCATTTATTTATCAGACATTGATTAAATATCAGGCTGTGTAATGATCATTCATTCTTTAATGATTTACTTGTTTTTACATTTTATTAATTGTGATAATATGTGGTGATCAGTGTTTGAATATTGAGAACTTGTGTGATAAGAGACACTATAGTGTGAAATTAGGTGATAGAGACACTTGTGAAATTTAAGTGAAAGAGACATTCATGATTTTATAGTGAGAAGATATTAAATCAATCTAAATCCAAAAAAATATTGCACTATTAAGACAGCAAGGACTGTTTATTGCAATTGAAATATTGATTTAGTAACATTGTGAATTAACTGAGAAACTATCTATTACTTGTGTGATTGAAAAACTTTGATTAAGTATGGCGGAAAAAGTTACGGAAGAAGATATTGCAATGGTGGAACTTATGAAAAAGTTTAAGATCAATACAACGGAGGATTTAGAAGAGTTGTTCGGCGCTAAAGTGAAAGAAAAAAAGCCAACTATGATAGCTGATGTCAAAGAGACATTAAAATTTCCACGTATCAGCCTCTTCTATGGTGAAAGTGGTAAAGGTGAAGTGTCATACCGTACATGGAGATACGAGGTCAACTGTTTGATTCGGGAGAAGGCGTACACCAAAGAAGGTATTCTCCTGGGCATACGCCGTTCACTCCGGGGAGAATCAGCAGACATGGTTACGAGACTTGGGGAACAAGCCACCATAGATGATATATTGAAAATGTTTCAAAGTACATATGGGAATGTTGAAACTCCTGAATCTATATTAAGAAAATTTCATAGTTGTGAACAAGACTGCGATCCAGTGAATACCTATGCATCCAAAGTAGAAGAATTATTTTCACAAGCTGTGGAACTTGGTGCTGTTCATAGGAGTCAACAAATTTTACTGAAGAGTGTTTTTTATGAAGGGCTCAATACTGAATTGAAGATAGCATCATCATTTAAATTTGAAACAGTTGCCAATTATCATGATTTTAAAACTGAAATAAGGAAGCTGGAAATAGAGTTAAAAGCGAAACCCAAGAAAGAAAATAAAACCAAATGCAACGCCACCACAAAAAGTGAAGTTAATTCAAAAAAACAAACATCGGATCCAGACTTAAAATCAGTACTTGAAAGTATAAATGCAAGACTTGAAAAGCTGGAGAAAGAAAAGGAACATACTACAGCAAGCATGCAACAACAGACTAAGCCACAAGACAGCCAAGAACAACAACATGGTTACTATCCTGGGCAGTCAAGTTACCAGTATACTCTAAGAGGTGGACGCGGTCAACGACATTTTAGAGGTGCCAACAGTCAATTTCGGGGAAGAAGACCGTTCAGAGGACATGGCCGGGGTAGATCATCCTATATGACAAGAAGGCCTCCTGGAAACTGTTACAACTGTAATGAACCAGGTCACTACGCCAGAGATTGCCCTTCAAATCAGTCTGGAGCTTGTTACAACTGCAATGAAACAGGTCACTACGCCAGAGATTGCCATTTAAACCTGTAGGTACCACTTCCGCGGGTCAAGAAACTGGTACAAAGAAACACGCCGACCCACAACTTATTGGTGAATCAGCTGAAGTTCAAATTAAGATAAATGGTATAAATAGTTTAGCTCTTTGCGATACAGGCTCTTGTGTTTCCACATGCTCTGAAAATTTCTACAATGAACATCTTTCTAATCTTGTATTAAAACCTTTGAAAAACTTGGTAAAAATTGAATGTGCAGATGGAAATGAATTACCCTACACAGGCTACATTGAAGTAAACATCCAGCCAGTTGGTATACCAGGTGCTGAAGAACAAGCTTGTTTGCTACTAGTCATTCCAGACACAGAATACAACACCAAAACACCAATATTACTTGGGACCAACATACTCTCAGAATTTTTAAATATCTGCAAAGAACGAAATGGCGAAAAATTTCTACAGAACTCTAGTTTACATGTTCCTTGGTTTTTAGCATTTCGTTGCATAGTATTAAGGGAAAAAGAACTTCATAGAAATCACAACAAACTGGCAATTCTAAGAAGTGCTGAAGTTGGGAAAGTCACCATTGGACCAAACCATTCAATAAGTATAAGATAATGAAA